>NC_041223.1:23495218-23596359 GCF_002837175.3 Physeter macrocephalus | reverse complement strand
CTCTCACTGTTGTGGCCTCTCCCGTTGCGGAGCACAGGCTCCGGACGCGCAGGCTCAGCGGCCATGGCTCACGGGCCCAGCCGCTCAGCGGCATGTGGGATCTTCCCGGACCGGGGCACGAACCCGCGTCCCCTGCAACGGCAGGCGGACTCTCAACCACTGCGCCACCAGGGAAGCCCTGGAACAATATTTTTTATTAGATTGTTTTAACTTTCTCTTCCTAATTTCCATAATTCTTACTATTTTTTTTTCCCCGGGATCAATGGAGTGATATTTCTCTCACTATACCACCATGATGCTAAACTTAGGTTTTGCACTAAAATGGGGCAACTGGAAAACTTTAAGAAAAGGAAGAGTTTAAGGGCACACTTCCTCAAACCTCACCCTTTTGTTAATAGCACCTCTGCTTCCAAAATGAGTCAAGGCCCTCATCTTTCCTCCCCATATAGAACTTTAAATTCCTGAATGCTGGAAAAGAAAACCAAAAAACTGGGTGCCCTGGAGCCACCATATATAAAATCACCAGTGTCAGATGGGTCATACTCACTATTCAGCAGCATTTTTTTTTTTTTTTTTTTTTTTTTTACATTTAGAGTCAAATCCCTATGCTGTATCTACACCATAACACCAGTGTCAGATGGGTCATACTCACTATTCAGCAGCATTTTTTTTTTTTTTTTTTTTTTTTTTACATTTAGAGTCAAATCCCTATGCTGTATCTACAGTACCAGCTCCTCAATTTCCATAACCTTCCTTCCAAGGCCATGCCCAGCACCACTCTCTATTCTCTAATACCCCTTCACACAGGGGCTTACCCTCTACTTTCCCAGTCCTTGGTCTTTAAACTGATTTGAATCTATCTCTAATGTTTTTCTTCTTCCCAAATCACTTTCACATCCCTTAGCACAATAACTCTGTCAGTGTTCTAGAATCTGTGCTATTCGGCCTCCTCCAAGATACCTTTATCCTTAAATCCTCACACTGTCATCTTCTTCCTTCCCATTAAGCCTTTTCTTCTTTCATGAACAAAAAGCTCCCTTGATCTTCTAGCTATAATTCTACTTACTTCTTTGAAATCCAAGTATCTTGAAATTTATCCTGTGGACACTGCCTCCATATCTATTCTTCTTATTACTTCTTAACCTGGTCTTATCTGCCTCTGTTCCTTCTCCTCAACTAAAGTGTTCTTGATCACATCAGAGAATTTATCATTGTTCTAATAATTCTTCTATTTCATTATTTTATTCATCTCTTTATAGCATTTTACATGTTATTATATTTTCAACTCTTCTTTGGATTTCTGTGTCATGACTTGATCCTAGCCTTTTTCTTACCCTTATCATTTCTTCTTTATATCCCTCTCACCATCTGTACCTTAAGTACTGTAACTTCAATGATTTATCCTATTTTCTCTCAAAAAGTGTCTTCCTGAGTCATTTTCTAAACCCCATGGCTTCCAAAACGTATACCGTTAGCGTTTATCAATTTCAAAATCCCAATATTCAACTGCTTTTTGACTGTGTTAGCCCAAAAGTAAGAAATGTACCTCAAACATTGCATGTCAAAAACTAAATCACTACTATTCCCACTGAACTGTGTCTCCTCTAATAGTATTATAGACAATATATCAACCACTCAGAATTCACTAGTAAATACAAATCTATTTCTTCTTGAGTTTGGCTAAGCAGATACTTCTTGGATATAACAGCAAAACATAATACAAAAATAATGAACCTCTAAATTGGAATTCATAAAAAAATGAGAATTGTTTTCTAAAGACACTGTTGGGGAGAGAAAAAAAATACCCACAAATTGGATTAAAATATTTGTCAATCATATATATGCTTATGGTAGACTCATAGCCAGAATATATAATGAATATTCAAAACAAAAATGTAGGCGAGTAAACAAACCCAAATAACACATGGCCAAAGAACCTGAATGGACACTGAAAATATCCGGCTCAGTAGTTGTTTTATAGATTCCTTATGATTTTCTTAAACACTCATGCCATCTTGGAAGAAAGCTAATTTTACCTCTTTACAATCCTTATGACTTTTACTTTTTTATTGCCTTACTGCAATGGCTAGAATCATCAGTAAAATTTTAAATAGAAGTGGTGAAATTCTAATTCTTTACCTTAATCTTTGGGCAGAAGAGCCTATTACTTTATTTTTATTTCTTTTAAATAAATTTATTTATTTATTTTTGGCTGCATTGGGTCTTCGTTGCTGCGTGGGCTTTCTCTAATTGCGGCGAGCGGGGGCTCCCCTTCGTTGCGGTGCGCAGGCTTCTTGTTGTGGTGGCTTTTCTTGTGGCAGAGTACAGACACTAGGAGCGCGGGCTTCAGTAGTTGTGGCTCAGGGGCTCTAGAGCGCAGGCTCAGTAGTTGTGGAGCATGGGCTTAGTTGCTCCAGGGCATGTGGGATCTTCCCGGACCAGGGCTCGAACCCCTTGTCCCCTGCATTGGCAGGCGGATTCTTAACCACTGTGCCACCAGGGAAGTCCTGAGCATATTACTTTAACCTCTGTAGTTTGTGAGCAATTTATGAGGAGATATTTTTAGACGTTTTTCTCAAATTTTCAATCACTCTTTACACTCCAATGCTGATTTTCTAACTCTGATTTCTCTCATTAATTATTAACTGGCATTCTACTGTAAATAAAAAACTTTGTTTATATTTGTATGGACTCATGGACTTTATTTTACAATAAATACAAGTGGTATACTTTGGTACAGAGGCAAATTCTGATTTGTCTACTCTTGTGTACTTTTTTGAGGATCCATCTCACGTCGTCTTTGTATCTCTATCTCTGTCTCTATTTTGTTCTCTGTTTGTATAAAAATATATATGCATATACATACATTTTATACTTTATAAATATATATATTTATATGTAAAATCTACTTTAAGTATAATAAGCATTCACAATACCTATTTAAAACTCTTTCATCATTAGATTCATATGTTTTTCTGATATGTTGGCCCTGAAATAATATCATGTATTATTTCTAGATCCTTAGATATGACACCATTTCATAAATTTTACACATACACATTTATAATTTTCTTAAATACTTACTTGGCATAATTTTGCAAAATCAACCCAAGAATTGCCTAAAAATTCTTTCAATAGGGAGTAGGTTGTAAAGTATTATAAATCTTATGAACTATGAATTTTCATTTTGAAGTTTCTAGCAAAATAAGTTATGGGACACAAATTTTAATATTTTTAAAGAACTTGAACAGGTTAGCTAATTGTACCAATATCTTAAATGGTTTCAGGAAAAAATGTTATGTCCTTCCAAATAACTGGGCCAAATAAAACAAAAACAAAAAACTCTGCCATTATTCCTATCTGTTTCACATAGCAAAATTCTAAGTGAACATTTATCTTAATTATAATTTTATCTTTTATATTCATTTATGACTAGGGAATAACTTTCCACATACAAAACTGCCTATAACAAAATTGGCTTGAATTGTTGGCTGCTGCTTTCAATTCAGAATGGTTAAGATTTTCCAACAGAATATTATAAAATGAAAATTAGTTTACAGTATAAATTCAACACAAAGAGACCTGAAAAGTGCTTTTTTCCCTTTGGAAATCTAACGTTCAAGTTAGTAAGATGAAGTTAAATATATTTACCTGTGGCACTTTTTTTTCCTTCTAAATGCTGAAATTCTAATAAATATGTTGTGTCAGAAATCATCAAAAGCTTGTTACTAGTCAAGGGTTACAAGACAGATCCCTAACACAGTTAACTGAAAATGAAATTGGTTTACAATCTAGTCTCATTTGTTTAGTTATATTTAGTTTATATGCTTGCTACTTTTTTGTTTAGTAAGAAGACTTTCTAGTCCTAAAAACTGTGGAAAAATCATTAAAATTTTTTGAAATGTGCATCTATTTTACCATGATTTTTATTTCCAAATATTTTTTATCATAGTTAATGACTTTTGTCATATTTAGGACAATATGTTAGCATTACAGCAATGCATTTACCATGCAATTACATTTCATAAAGTCCTTGAGTTCCACACCTTGAGTTTGATTTCTCATCTTCCCTAATTCTAAGTATTCAGTGGTTTACGTGGTATTTATGTTTCTTTAATTTGAACTTTAATAAAATAGACACTAAAATAGGAAGAGAAAATGTAACCTGTACTTTCTCTGAAAGCAGAAAATAATGTATTCCACTGAACAGCTGGGTAACTTTCATGCTTTATTCAAATTAGTTCAAAAGTAACAAAAGTAGAGAAAATGTAAGTAGATGACTATCTCAAAGTGCAAATGAATGCAAATTTTCTACACATTAAAAATGTGTGCATACACTTATTTTAAAAACCCATTACACAATCTTTAACAGAAAACAAGATTTCATATTTTTGCTGCATAACTGTAGGAGATCCAACTATGATATAAAATACTTTCACCTGGAAACAGAATAAAATGAACTAGATCATTTTGAACATACAAAGTAAAGAGCAATATGGGATCATAACAGAAACAAAATTCAGAGTTAAGAATTCCACATGGTATTTTAATATTGCAGAAAACATAAATAGCTTTTTTTTCCATTTTAATATCTGATCTTTTTCCACCAAGCATCTCTCACTCCAAAAGGAAATAATCTTAAGGCGTTCCATTAATCACTATAACTTTACTTTGTGAAATAATTGTTTTAAATTCCTTATATCCTTCATTATGTCTTATATATCATCTTTTTCTTATTCTAGAAATGTGAAAACAATGCAGTGATGATGTATTTCAAATGATCTTTAAACTGAAGTCTCCAATTGATATTCAACAATAACATTCTAAATTACCCATATCTTTAAATTATGTAATACATACGTATCACAACTAGACAAATTGCATACATTAGTCTATATCACTGGAACCTTAGTATTCACTTTTCATTGATTTAGATCTTAAAGTTTCCTATATTGAGTTTTCTTGGGGTAAATTTTCATAAAAAGATAGAATACTGCCTTGAAAACATGTAAAGAAAATTTTAATTTAGCCTCAATGTATAGCATTTCTACCATCACATATTGAAATTCAAGGTAAATAATGTAGAATCAGATAAGCAAAGCAGAGAGTAGGTAAAAATCAATTTTGTATACAGTTGATGCTCCAACAATAGACACTACCATCTCATATATCCATTTTTAACTGTTACTTAATTAGAAATAAACACTGTTATTAAAAGAAAAAACAGTGAGGAAACAGTCTTGATTTTTCCAATCATTCTTTGTTACTCCTAAATAGTGTAAATTTCACTTTTTATTATCAAATATGCAATACTTGAGTCCATTAGTTATATTTTTATTGCTCAACTATTTCAAATACACTTAAAACGTACTTAGGAAGTAGGATATATAAACACATACCAACAAAATAAAATGATAATGTACACACCAAAACATCAAATCACATCATCATGGAATAGTCATATCTTCATGTTCCTCATCTATGGTAACTTGATACAAGATATCTGTTTTATTCATACACAAGTAAAATGGTAGCTCATCAACTAAATATACATGTTCCAGATAAAATCATTTTGTCTGCGACGCTTTTCCTAGGCCAAGTTTGCCTGTCTATCCTTTGCTTCTAAGTATTTTAATATTTCTACTTTGTGTTGTAATTTGTCTGTGTTACTTGACAGTGAGCTCTTCCAGCACTGGGGCCAGAGACAAGTTACCGGAGACCAGATCATGTATAATTTACCTTTATAAATTAAATATTCCCTGTCGAAATGAGCTTTCCAAAACACAAATCTAATTATCTCATCCTTCTGCTTCAATTACACTCAGTGATTTCCCATGTATCTACAGAGAGTTTAATATAAATACCTTCACTATCTGGCTTTAACCTGGTCCCCACACCTCTGCCCTTAATAACTGTTAACTTTAGCTCTATAGAACTAGCATTAGCACATCAAATTCTCATGGCTCTCTCACACTTTGACACAGATGTCTGAGAGCTAATCTTCAAAAGGCCTTCAAACTTTATCTGGTACAAGAGGATCTTCCCTACACAAGGTCCAGTCAATACGGTAGATAAACAAGGATCTCTTCACACCTACCTTTTAATATTTCTTCTTTCCTCACAGGTAATCGCTGTCTAGAGTTTGATATTTTATGTATTTTATATACTTTAAAAACATATTTAAACTTATGGGAACTATTTTTATATTTTTCTTATTAAACCTTACCTGTTAAATATAAGGCAAATATTGCCCACCAATTCATTTTTGTATTTAAACATTCTTAAATGTGTATTTTGTAGTATAAAAGTTTTTTTCCCTCCTAAAGCTGAATTGTAGAAATCCTTTCTTTACTGCTACTAAGAATAGCCTAAATTAGACAGGCCCTGTCTATCTCACAGTTTTATTTAGTGGTTTGCTATATAGTTTTCTACAACCTTCATAGTTTATTTTTTTACATTCACAGTTTTAGCCTCTTGAAGTTTTGTTGTGAAGGAATTTCTACATCACTTTTAATACATATTTAATTTTATGCAACCCATTTATAAATAATTTATCCTTCCCTCTATAGGTATGAAATGTAAACCTTTCTCATAAATTACATACTCAAATTACATTTATCTTTTTCTGTACATACAATTTCTTTTGGAAATTTACTATAGCATAAAATATGGTTACTTCCTGGCTGTTGTTTCTCCTAAGAGAGCAGAAGAGTTGCAGATGGGCTAGAATTGTCATCTAGCAAATGGAGAGGTAGCCTCCGCTGATACATTTTGAAGAAGAGATAGCAGAAAGAGAAAGTTCTGTATGATCATTTTTCAAAAGTTGTGAGCTTAATGTACTGGTTCCTTGAAAGTGTACTAAAATCTTTTATCTCTTTGAAAAAGATTATCAAAACAGACACATACACAAATGGAACAGAATCAAGTGCCCAGAAATTAACTCATGCATATACAGTCAAGGTCAACTAATATTTGACAATGGAGCCAAGAATACTCAATGGAGAACAGGTAGTTTATTCAATAAATGGTCTGGGAAAACTGAATACTCACATGCAAAAGAATGAAACTGGACCCTTATCTTACACCACTCAAAAAAACTAAATTGAAATGGATTAAATGTAAGTTTTAAATCTACGGTTTATTGTTGAAACAAATTGAGTGTGTTGATATAAATTACCTATTGTTATATGTATGTATATAAGAAATATCTGGGGAAAAAAAGAGAAAGATAAAGAACTTGAGGATATAAATTGTCATTATACAAGCTTTGGAACCTTTAGAAAAAAAGAATATGTTTCTCCTGTTTTTTCATTTAAAAATTGTTCTTGGCTACTAATGACTTTTTCCATAAGAACTTTAGAAACAATGTGTCAAGTTTTGTTAAAATATTTTATAATTTTTACTAAGATTGTATAAATTAACTTGGTAACAATTGTTATTTTTATAATACTAGGTTTCCTCTCAAGGAACAAGATATGCTTCCTAAGAATTTTTTAAGTAAGGCAAGAGTGCTAAGTTGCAATGAAAAGATTGATAAATTTGATTAATAAAAATAAACAATACAGAAATGAAATCTACTTTCTCGATAAGAACTATATTATTGGATAGATATAGATGATAAATGCATATATGGAAATATCTATAAATTTTGAATATAATTTATATTCATCTGCATATATAGTTTTGTTTCAAGGTTATAGTCGCCTTATATAAAATATGAGAAATATTCTCTACTCTCCGGAAGATTTTGTACAAGACTGTAATGAGTTATCCTTTGAAAGCTTGTTGGTAATTCTCCCAAAAAGCCATCCAGGGCTGATGTCTTCTTTATACTAAGATTTTAACTACTACTTTGAATTCTTAAATAGATATCCAGTCATATAGGATTTACATTTCTTCTTGAGTCAGTTTCAACATTTTTTCTACTAGGATTAGTGCTCTGTGTCCAAGTATTTAATTCAATGACAAAATATTTCTTTAAAGTTTGTAGTTGCAGTCAAATTTTCACTTACATTTGTTCTTTTCTCTTGTGTTTTTTGGCCAATCTTGCAGAGTTTGTTTTGTAAGTTTTTTCAAACTTGTATTTGGCTTTATTTCCATTCTAGTTTTTTTTTCTCTGTCATTAATACCTGCTGTAATTTTTATTATATTCTTTCTACCTTCATTTTATTGTTATTTTGAAGTGTTTCTTTTTCTAACTCCTTAAAATGTTCATCAAGCTGTTAATTTCTATTTTTATTAGTTTATAGATTTAGATTGCACTTGAAACTTTTGCTTTTACTGTGTTACCAATTTTTGATATGTATGATTTATCATTCTGTTCTAATATTTTTACATTCCTATTATGATTTCTTCCTTGAACCATGAGTATTTAGATTTTTTAATTTCCAAAAATATGGCATTTTATAATTTGGTTGTTTAAAAAAACTCAGATTGTTGTCAGATAATTTACTCTATGTGATATCTATTATTTAATATTTGTATAACTATGTAATTTGGCATGCTATTGATTTTTGTGACTATTTCTTAAATGAATGGGAATAATGCTGGATGTAGACATCTATGCATGGCCCTTAAGCAAAGCTTGAAAAGTCTGTTGTCAAGCCTTTTATAATTTTGCTGGTGTTTTATCTCCCAGGTTGGTCAATAACTGAGAAAGATGTTTATTTCTCACAGTTCTACAAATTTTTCCTACTTTTTATGGGGACATATCCCATCATATAAATAATTTGTCAAGTCTTTCTTCATGGATGTTTGAGATATTTCTAATAATTTGTAATTGCATACAAAGGTGTAATAAGCTTGGACATTTATCATTTTTAATTCTAATGAGTAAATCTATGATAGCTTTTGAGAAGTGCAATTGCTGTCAAAGGCTATGTTCATTTTTAATTATGCAAGGTATTAGAAAGTCTTGCTGAGACAATTTAGGTAATTTAGGTTTTCATACAATTAAATCATATTGAAATATTAAAAATTATTAAAGTAACAATAAATCCAATGTAATATAAACTCTGAAAGATACACATTTTATGATTTTTTGCTGTCTATCATTAGAACCTAATAAAGTACCTGGTATATAATAACTGCCTAACCAATATTTTTGAATTAATACATGGTACAATGTACATTTGGTATTTTGGCCACTTTGCACTCATTTTCCTTTCTACTATGACTAACAATGCCATGCTGATTTTGCATTGAGGAAATCACCCATTCTTCAATCTCAGTCAATAGGCTTAGGATTGCTTCCAAACCCAGTTCCTGAGTGATAATGAAAACTTGTCATTACAGGGCTTCCCTGGTGGTACAATGATTAAGAATCTGCCTGCTAATGCAGAGGACGCAGGTTCGAGCCCTGGTCCAGGAAGATCCCACATGCCGCAGAGCAACTAAGCCCGTGTGCCACAACTACTGAGCCTGTGCTCTAGAGCCTGCGAGCCACAACTACTGAGCTCACAAGCCACAACTACTGAAGCCTGCGGGCCTAGAGCCCGTGCTCCGCAACAAGAGAAGCCTCCCCAATGAGAAGCCCGCACCGCAATGTAGAGTACCCCCGCTCGCCACAACTAGAGAAAGCCCACGCGGAGCAACGAAGACCCAACGCAGCCAAAAATAAATAAATAAATAAAATTTAAAAATTAAAAAAAAAGAGAAAACTTGTCATTACAATGGGCCCAGTGGTTAATTCAGTGATAGGTATTTGACCCAATCTCATCCAGTGAGAGATGTTGAGAATTTCTTGGACAAATTTCTTGGCAAATTTAATAGGATTTAAACATGGGATGATGAAAGCCTTACATTGCTACAGTCACTTTGGCACTGTAAGGAGAGAACCTCTCTAGGAATGAAATTCACAGAAGATATGTGCAGCTGAGAGACTGAGAAACAACAGGCACTAAAGACATATTAATCCTAGGAACCTAAAATGCCTAAAATCAACCCAATTTCAGAATTTTTCAATAATGTGTGCTGAATGATACTTTTCTTAAGCCAGTTTGTGTTGAATTTCCTGTCGTTTTCAATCAAAACCCCTTTAACTGATTCATGCATTCTTTAATGTAATATTTATCTCTATTTGATCCTAGTTAAATTCTCCTATACATCACTAATACATTTTCTTTTCGTTTTTGTTCGCAATAAATAATGCATGGTTTATCAGGGTATTAGCCGTCTCAAAGTAATTTTATCTTTATTATTATATCTTTATTCTACTTCCTTAGAATAATTTAGTTACAGTGTTTAGGCTTTTTAATTTAAATTATTTTTATACAGCGGGTTCTTATTAGTTATCTATTTTATACATATTAATGTATATATGTCAATCCCAATCTCCCAATTCATACCACCAACACCCACCGTACAGTGTTTAGTTTCTTGATATGAATATTTAGTTCAAAAAAGTAATTGAATAGATTAATTTGAAATTTGAATGCTACCTGAGAAACTTTCAAATCTATCCCATTAATTTTGATAAAAAGTTATATAATGGCCTTTATTTCCTTAAAAACCCTTCTTTTTTTATTCATTAATGATTTAGGAATATATGCAATAAAATATATGCATATATTTTATTGTACAGAGGCCAGTGTATATAGCCAATATAGATTTTGTTTTTAATATATTAATCTTCTTTGTATGTGATAAAGTTACTATTTTGTATGTGATAAAGTTTGCTATTGTTTCATGCCCAGTTAAAAAAGACAATATTTACCTAAAAGTCATAACATTTGTATTTTCAAACTAAGTATAATTTTCATTACATTACATTAATATCATAGAAATCCACCATTGTGCTTAATATTCCATATACTTTTACTATAGCAAATATAAGTTTATTAGAAAAAAGTTTCATTGTATCAATGATAAACTAAATTTTCCTCAGCTTTAAATTTCTCAACTCTAAGTTCTCCTTGAATACTGGTTTTCATAAAGCTTACTGGTTTACATAAACCTTACATCAGTGGTTTATAATTAAATATAAATCAGATTAAAATGTCATAAAGTAACAGTTTCCCGAAAATACATGGAGCATATTATTGGTTTCTTTTACAAAGTTTGATGTGTAAACAACATTTTAAAGAATGAATTTCTTTCTAATTAAAATTTTTAATTATTTCCCACTTCAAATTTGTTTAGCTGATATAGAAAGTTTATCATTTAAATCCTATACTTTAAAGTAGGATTACTATTTATCTGTCCATAAATCATTACCAAGATATTTTTTCCATTGCAACAATTACTTAAAAGTTTTGCATATAGAAATTTATGTGTCAAATATGGCAATCACACAAGTATTGCAAGACCATAGTTTTGAAGACTGCCTCATTCCTTGTGGCTTATGTAGTCAATACCAATCATATTAGTCAATACCATAAGGTGAGAGACCAACAGTGACAAAGGCAAAGAAAATGGAGCAAATAATATGACTTGAGTGTATGCACAAAGATAGTATTGATAAAGGAAAATGAGATTTTTCCAACAATTACAGTAGAAAACGTAATAGTCGTGACTGAATGGACACCACACTGTAAATGAAAAAGCAGCTATGGGCTATTTCAGTTTTGATTCTATAAAGAATGAGTAATAACGTTCCCAGGAGTTAATGGGGCATTCACTGACTCACGAAAGTTTAGCGAGTAGAAATGAACCACTCATTTAGCATCCAAACCACTCTGAAGTGGTACTTGTGGATTAATAAAGCCATTCATCCCTGGGGCTCAAATAAGATTTAATATTGACTTTAGTATGCACTATCAAAAACCATCCAGATGAATCATGGCCTGCTACTTTTTATAAGAAGGAAAACTTGAGAAATCTTAATAGAAGAAGCTGGCAAAACAACTGAATTGTATCTGACACATTTGAAGATATTAAATAATTTATCCTATTCTTACACATTTGAAAAAGTATAACCATGTATCTGGACTATTTGCCTGGGGAGGTGAGGTTATTGAAATTCAATCGATCTTGCACATTTTTGTGAAATAGATATGCATTCTGTCTTCCTTCTTTCATCATGCATTTTAAAAATATATAACTATATGGTTATAAATACGCTTATAGAAAGTAATTTAATATGGAGAAAATGAGAGAAAAAGTTTTAAAAACACATGAATTCCATCTAGAGGTAACCATAAAGTTTGCTTCATTTTGTTGGCATGTATAAACACACATTTTATGATCATGTTCCTTACACATTTTGTAAGTCATGAATCCAACCCACTGCATTAATCTTCCTTGGATGTGCTTTTACTAAAAGCAAATTAATCACCACATTGAGAAATCTCATAATTTTCAAAGACATGAGCTTTTCAAGAAATGATAAAGAATTGGTTTTTACATGGCTAACAACTAGGTAAATTGAGCCTCAATTACTAAATGAACTTTCCTAAATCATCAGTCATTCTGCTTATCAAGTGTTTCAGCTTTAAAAATACAAGTCACCCAGAAGAGATTTTTATTTTGCCATAGATGAGACTAGTACCTTGTGTGCACACACGTGTGTATATGTATTTATACCTCAGTACCGGTTTTTTTTTCATCAGTATTTCCTCACTAAGAAAAATGATCAAAGTCCGGAGTTAATTTCTCCCAGCAGCTGAATTGGTATGGCTTGCTCTGAAAGGAGGCCCACTCACCCTTCTTGTAAGGCTTTCAGGTTCACTGCACAATTCCAGGCCTCAATCTGCATAAGAATGCTACCTTGGCTACAGGCCTGAAATATTAGTGGAATAAAGCTCTGACATCAGCTGCTCTCCCTACTCAGAGTGTAATTATGTGTTAGAAAAACCATGCCTCCTGCTGGGGCCTGGCTCCTCAAAGTCCGTGTACAATGCTTCACCAGCCAGGGACAGTCTTTGAATGTCTTTGCTGGTCACCGCTCCACCAAAACCTACAAATCCCAGGATTCCATTTATCAAATAGCTCTATCCTGGCTAGAGTTTGCTTCAATTTTTTCCTCTGCTTCTCTATAATTCTATCGTCACCCAAACCACTAACCTTAGAAACACAGTTCAGAACTCCTGCCTTTTCTTAGCCATATCCAATAATTCTAGCTCAAAAATGCCTAATTTCGTTCTTTGTCTCCCTCATTTCTTTAACACAAATAGTAGATGATAATGATCATCTAGTTCCTATACACAAAGCGGTTGAAAACACAGGAATATCCTTATAATAAATTTTATTTCATATACAACTGAAGTGAGTTTTTCCCTGTCTTACACAGTTGATCTGAAGTAAAATCTATGATAGTTACTAAGGGAGTTGAAGAAAAGAAATAATTAACTTTACAATATATTTGGAGAGACTAAATGAAAATATAAGCAAGCAACACAGCACCATATCACAACAGTATATAGATATGATACTCTCTGCCACAGAGAATATGCAGATAAACATGGACTGGAGAAATCAGAAAAACTTTAGGATAGTGTAGGACTTCTCTGAGCTATGAGAGGTGACTAAAGTCAGGTTCCTGGTACACTATAAAACGTCAAGTGAAGATGACAGTATGAATATATGTAGTCATATACAGAGGCAAGGCCACTAAGAGAACTTCAAAACAAGGCCATTACAGTATTAAAATAGGGACTGATGAGTTTCTCAATAAGAACATGATTTCAGTAAGTAGAATTTCAGGAGTATAGAGAAATACGTGGATTCTAGGAGATCAGATGTGTGTGGGTCTCTATTGAAATTATCCCATTTTAAGATGATGTAGGTCTGGATGAAGTGATAGAATGTGGAGATGAAAGAGCTAAAGCTAACTTTATGGTTTACAGTACTCTCATTGGGATAATATGATATTAAAAACAAAATAGAGACATTTGGATTAGGTTAGCTTTTGAGAAAAGGCACTAGGGGAAAATGCAGTTATTTGCTTAAATACATTTTCTATTTTTAGGCCACAAAAGGGAAGAAATACAGAACTATCTAACTAATCAACAGAAGGTAGACCGGTATGAAGTAAAAGCATTCATCCAAGATTTGTCTTGGGTCCATTTCAGTAAAAATCATTGTTACAGTTACTCCAAATTCTCATTTTAAAACAATAACAGCTGCTAAAATTGAGTGCTTGCTATGGGCCAGGCACTATGGTAGACATAGTATGTTCGATTTATCATGGTAAGCCAATAAAGTAGGGCCATAATTTATTACAATGTAACAAATGAGAAAATGGAAATAAAGGGAAGTTTACAAACCTTTTAAAGGTCATAGAATTTGGGAGACACAGAGCTAGAGTTTAAGTGTGCAACACTCTATTATACTGGCTCTTTCTCAAATATAAGCCCCTATGTATAAATTTTACATTTAAATCAGCCCATTAATGTGGACGCTAATGACTGTAAAAATATCATTTACTTTTTGAATCAAGATGGACAAAATGAGAGTTCACCCGTATTATATGTCTATTTTCTATTTTTAATTAAATCCTTCTGGCCCAAATTTCAAGATGATCTTAAAAGAATTGAGTCCGACACATTAGTGTTATTTATTATTAGGCCCAGAATATAGGATGACTTATAAAGTTTTGTTGATCTTATCTGCAATTTCACTGATTTTTCTGTGAAGAAATCCATTTGACCAGAATAATGTGGCATTGTTTTTCATCTACAATAACCAATGGAATTTTTCGATTCTATTAAACTAGATTTACAAGTGAGAATATTCATACTTAGAAATTTGGCAAAAGGCTGCAAACATGGAATATTCATCATAATATGTACAAATATAAATGACAAAGTAGCTAGCAAAGCATTTGTTACTATATTGCAAATTGTCCTAGGACAGAACACAGATTAGTAATAATTTTACTCTAAGATTTCATTTAACCAAGTGTTTGAGAGAGAGGAAGAGATAAATTATAAGCTTAAGGCATGATGATTCTCCTTTATGGATATAATTAAATTTTTTTCTCTTCGGTACTCTTTCATACTTGGCTATGGTCCTACATAAAATCATGTATTTCTAAATAATCTCCTTCAACTGAAGTTTCTTCCACACATCCCCCAAAATGTTTCCCAATTCTTTCTTTGAACATCCTTTTCATTTTCTCTATGTTACTTTGAAAATATCACTGACAATCATTTAAGCCTCAATTCCAAATTTACTTTTTGTGCTCCAGACCCCACTTTTCTATTTCAAGCCATTCTTCATCTACATCTCTTCAAAATCTGTTTCCTAACTATCCTCTCTGCTTCCTTCCCTTCCCTTCCTTTCAATAATTTCAGCATCCTCATTATTGCCATGCTATTATCAGTGGACCAATTTCATATACCTATATCAAGTTGTGCAAATTCGGCCTCCAGAAGTTTTACTGCATTTCTGAATTCACCATTTTTGTTTATCTATTAGTCACCTTGCTCCCAGAACACTGAAATGGCCCCCAACTGATTTTCCAGTCTCTTCCTTCATATCGCTCCAAAATTCATAAACCAAACCATAGCTCTAATCTTTATTTCTTAATTTAGCCTACTTCCACTAAAAAATTAACAGAGAGTTCTAAATTTCTCTCAAAATAGAACTCAATCAAGAATTCAAGCTCTCACATAACCAGATTTCTACACACCATTCCAATCTTAGTCTTCATCATACCTTTCATACATATTATATTTACCCAAACTGGATCCTATTTCTTCCAAATAGGTCTTTCTTCATATGATTTTTTTTCTTGTGCTATTCTCAAAGTCAGGAATGTCTTACCCTATGTGTGGGAATTTCCAGATGGTACCAATCCTTTAGCTCTTGAGATCCAGCTCATATTATACCATCAGTAGAAAGGGGTTTTCCCAGCTTCCTAAACTGAAAAGTAATTACTTCCCTCCAACACATTTTCATTTATATTCTCTCTAACACCAGGAATGTTTAGCCTTATACTGTTGTTTTTATTAATTACTGTAAAACAATTTATGCCCAAAACCAGTGGCTTAAAGCAATAATATTTATCATCTCATGGTTTCTGAGGGGCAGGAATTCAGGAGTGTTTAATTGCCTTGTTCTGGCTCAGTTTTGTCTTGAGGTTGTAATCAAGATGGCATCTTGGGCTATCATCATCTGAAGTCGTGAATGAGGCTGAAAGATTCACTTCCAAATTATGCACTCACATGTTGTGAGGAGGCCACAGTTCCTTGCCATGTAAGATTCCACATAAGGATGCTAAAATCTCATGACATGACATGTCCTCATGACAGGGTCCTTGATAGCAAGTGACCCAAGAGGAAGAGGAGGAAGAAGGAGGCATCCACAAGGTCTCTCATGTTCTATCTCATGTACTGTCACTTCTGCCTTATTAGTTAGAAATGACTCACTAAGTCCAACCCACCCTTAAGAATTAGGCTCCTTATATTGAGTGGAATAACAAAGAATTCATGGACATATATTTAGATTACCAGACTTATCTTTAATGTGTATTTTTCTACACTATTTACTTAAAAGCAAGCACCCTGCTTGCTTTTTTGTATCCCGAAGGAAAGCTCTGTGCTATGTATGTTCTTTTATATCTATTTGTGCTCATGCACTTGATTTGATTAATATTTACACATTTTGTGCTCAGAACTCTAAAAAAGACCAATTAAGTAGTTTTAGCACAAAGAAAATATTTGAAAGTTTATTTAGCTTTTCCTTAGAATACTCAATATTCTAATGTGAGTCTACCAAATACGAGAGCTTGCAATCTTGTAATCAGTAGTATATTAGCTAAGAGTTATATCTTAGCTAGATTAAAACACACATATCGTATCACTTCTGTTTCTAGACTACGGAGACTGGCGGCATAGAAGAGCTGGCAGTGAAGATATGTCACTTCTAGACTTTCATTTTCAATGGACAGTCTAGGTTATTTCTGGTGATTGTTTTTCTCTTGGTGTTTTATATAATAGTGTTTTTATTAAATCTTTTTAAATGCCTCTTTTGAATGACAAACTTACAGTTCAAGAGATTTAAAAGTATGATGCTGCAAGCCATGCCTTTTAAACAGTTTTCAATTGACAAATCATTGAGATAAAAACATACGTTTAAACAACTATTCTTATACTTCCCAAAGAGTTAATTTTGGATTTATCACTTTAATATAAAATATATTTTTATTAATAAATATATTACTTTTCCTATATAAGAAATGATATTTTGAGTAATTAACTGATCATATTTAAATGTTTGAATATAGAATAAGTTTTACACATTCTCATATTAAAAGTTACTCTTTGAAATGCAAGAACCTAATCTTTTTAAACAAATGGCTATAAAAACCCTATTCTTGCAGACAACTTTGAATTCTTTTAACTATAAAAACTATCTACTTAAGATAAAATTCTGTTTACCAAAACAAAAGCTTTCATCTTTTCAATATAAACTTTGAGTATTAGGTAATAATGTGTAACTTCTAAACTCCAATTCAGAAATTCTTAAAGATACAATCAGAAAATACTCAAAACATTTACCCAATGCCTTATGTTATAAGCTGAGTATATTGTACATTCTAGGTTATGTGGTCATCTAAAAGTGACAGTCATAAAGCTGTTTAAATTTTAATTATCTGCAAGGAGTCTGGCTCAAACATCCCTATATATTTCCCTTCATTTTGGCATCTTGGATACAGCAAAATTCATAGTAAAATCAACCCAAATATTCAGTAAGACATTTTCCTCCATTTCTGAAGTTATAAAGGGAAGGAATCAGACAAAACCACAGTAAACCATAAGAAAATGAAAGATCCAGAAGTAAGCCCATCAATAAGCAGATGTTTCTCTGGCAGAGGTATAAACCTGGGAGGAATAGCACAATGGGGTCACTGGAGAAATAAATCCAGGAACCTGAATCTGCCTGAGAAAATATGTAGGTCATAGACAACAGATAAATGTAGCATAAATAAAGGGAGTTGGTGTTTTAGTAGTCTGAAATTTTGCCTGATTAAGGAAAATGGTAAAATAGAAAGTTCAACAGTATTTCCTAACTTTTTTTTATCCTGGTCTTTATTTCTCACTTTCTTAATATTTTTAACCAAAGGAGAGATACTAAAAGCCTAAGTTTGCAACATTCATGGCTGATAAAGCTGAACCGTAATATTTTTTATCCCATTTTTCCCCTCAAATCAAAATATTTAAAAATTTGTTTTCTACCTACCATTAAAAAAAACCCTACTGTGAATGATTTTTAAAAGGTGAAAAAAAAATAGAAAAAACATATTATGTTTCTCATTTTTAAATATAATTTTCCATCTTTTATATTATATATATAACACATAAGTTTAAAGTATACAGTGTGAAGATTTGATATACATAGATATTGCAAAATGATTACCTCATTTATTTTTATATTGATGTTAGAACCTACAGTAAGATATTTGCTTTTGTTTTGAACTATCTATTTGGGACTTTTTCATACATTGCTAATCTAGGAATTATTCATAGAATTATGCTTTGTGTCACCTTCATTTACAGGAAAAAATTGTCTCCCTGAAGTTATAGAACAATTCCCCTTTTATGCCAAGTAATGTGTGTATTTTCCAGAAGGAAGAAAAAAACTGACTCAGCCCACTCATGTCTAAACATTGCTGCCATGCATGCATGCAAAAGGCAGTCTGCAGCGGGCCCAGAGTGTCTGGCTGTGCAACTTGGTCACGAGAATTTCCTCTGCCTCCTGAAAATCTCTCACAACTCTAAGTCCATTCACATTTGCGGAGCTATGTGGAGAATATGAATGAATATGAATGTTATTTTTCTAAAATGAACCTTCCCTTGTAAATCTATTTGATGAAATATATTGAATGCCTGTTTATAAACAATAGATTTCTCTATAGAATAAGGAATCACTGGGGCAATCTGCCCACCGTGTGTGTGTCTATAGTTTGACAATGGAGTCATTTCTATAGCAAGCAACAATGATGCTATGCTTATATAGTAAAAATACAGTGGACAAAGGGGTCATGCTGTAGTAAACTAAGGAATAGATACTATTTTTTACAATCTAAGTAATAATAGAAACTTCCGAGAAAAATGCAGGACAAGCTGTTTAAATACAAGATTATATCCCATAGCGAAAGTATTTTTATAGTAAATATTTAATTAAGTTGATTTTCTAACAATTTTATTTGTAGGATAAGAAAATGGATGAATATCTTCTCCAAAAGTGATTTTCTAGTTACTTCATTTTTTCTATTTACTTACTAGTTGATCTTTAAATTTCAAGGCTATGGAGCATTCATTTTCCTTCAAATAAATGTAACAATTGGTATTTTATATCTTTGAAATAGCAAGTTTATTGCCAATAAAAATAAAGACAACAACAACCCATAGAAAACAGAAGTATGAAAAGACAGGAAATTTGATAAGGCTGATCTGGGAAATTCCAATCCTCATTAGAATAGTGCTCCAAATACTCCCGTATCAGATTACTATGTGGTTATTATTGAAAGAAATAAATATCTTCAAGTGAAAACAAAATGAAATAATAATCCTTAGTATTTTGTTGTGAGGGACAACAATTTTGTCAAGTATATTGCTTTTTCACCACATCTAAGTGGTAGGGTTCATTTTAAATGGCTATTTTTATCATTTTTATTATGAATTTTATAATTCAAACTTTTTCGGGCCAACAAAAGCAGAACATTCTCATAAGGGATACCATTCCTCTTGTTCCTTCCTTTTATTTTCCTGTCTTGTTGGAACTTAACAAAATTGATCCAAATGCTACAAACCCCTTTGTCAATTTCTCTATTTCTTTGCTATGTCTCTAGATTTCTTCTAAGGCCACATATAAGGCTGGATTAGTCTCTGTAAATAATGAAATTAAGAAAATTGGAAAGCATCTTAAAATACATGTCACTAGAATCCTACATGATGATGTCTTTTTAAAGCATATGTGATACTTGGTTATAATTTACTCATCTATTGCTAGTTTCAAATCATTTTCTGAATGCAGCTAATTCCATCATTAAGTTTTTCCTACGTTGGTCTAAAATCTGATGTTTTATAACTTCATCCATTTATAAATATCTATCACTCTTTTCCTTACTTCTTTCAAGAGTCTATCATTCCTCTAATTCTTGGAAGTCCTAGGAAATTTTGGTTCTAATAAAGACATTTCATTTCTATTACTTCATATATTCCTCCCTAGTAATACATTCTATTTAGTCAGTGGGGGGAAAAAAAGAAAAAAGAAAAAGACAACATAAAGACCTGAGGCTTCAGGCCAAAATTTTTCTTTTTATAAGGCACAGGCCCATTGAATTAAGGACTACCCTACTCCAGGATGACGTCATCTTAATTATATCTGCAAAGACTTTTTTTTTTTTTTTTTTTTTAAACAGAGCCACATTCTGAGGTAATGGGGGTTAGGTTTTCAACATGAATTTGTGGGGGGTCCAAATCAACCCATAACACTTTCCACTGGCTCATTTCTTTCTTAAAATGTGCGGCTGTTAACACTTCTCAGTATACCCATTAAACTTCCATTTTCCCATATTGTTCCTGAATCAAAGTCTATCATTTCAAATCCTCATTTTAAAAAAGTCCAAAGGCTGTTGTTCTCCTCCTCTTCCCCCTTTTTCTGCTATGGCTTTATTTTTTTTTCAATTTTTATTTTAATGGATTTTTAAAAATACATTCATTAGGTTTTGGAGGGGCAGAATTTTGTCAATTGTCTTTAGATCTACCGTTTTTGCCCCCAATGCCCAATTTTAATGATGCCATTTTAAAATGTTTCAAATGTTTTGTTAATGGTCACTAGTGGAAAGGAATAGAAATTGCTGAAGTGAAATCAATACATTTGTCCCTTGGTATCTGCAGGTGATTGATTCCAGGACCCCAGGGAATAGCAAATCCACAGATGCTCAAGGCCCTTCCATAAAATGTACTTGCATATAACCTAGGTACATCCTCCCATATGCTTTAAATCATCTCTAGATTACTTATAATACTTAGTACAAAGTAAATGCTATGTAAATAGTTGTAGATACAATGTAAATACTGTGTAAATAGTTGCCAATGCATGTCAAATTCAACTTTTGCTTTTTGGAACTTTCTGGAATTTTTCAAATATTTTTGATCCATGGTTGCCTATGGGAAGCCCACAGATATGGAGGGCTGACATAACTGCTTGCTAAACAATTAGTTTCCTCAGTTTTAAGAGATTTTGAATCAAACTTGTTGGCTTCTTCTCTAAGTGGGCATCGTATGTTTGATAAACATTGTGTTAAAAAAATGTCCAGAAAGATTTTTAATCTCTGAAAATATCTGACCAATATTGGAGAAGCTAATTAAAATGTTACTGTTTCCTGAATAGAATTCATCTTCCAAGAAAATGGAAGATAATGGAGATAGATTTCACCTCATTTTTTTTTTTACTTTTCATATTTTACAACTTACCATGAATTTAATTGTTTTGTAGACTTTTTCTAACATCCTACAAGGAACTGTTTACGTTTTGAGTTATTCAGTGTAGGATATTTTTAAGATATGAGTTAAATGATATAGATACAATGTGAGTGAGTGTGTGTTTTGGGAGGTGAGTGCTGGTATGTCCAACTTTGCATTTCTTTTATAAAACAGACCAAAGATAAAAAGCTGGTGGTGAGCTCAAATTATGTGAAAAGGTATGAATAGTATCACACTTGATAAATGCACTATACTGTAATTATGATTGCTTAGCTTTACTTGGTTAGGAGTATCTCATCTATGAATATTGTCAGTTTTCATGTAAATGTCATTTTCATAACAATTTAAAAAACGACTTTGATGGTTTGTGTGTATGCACGCACGCACGCACACACACATACACACGCACACACACACGAATGCCCTTGAGTAACTTCTGAATGGCCCCTAAAGCTCTGTCCTCAATTTATTTTAATATCCCTTCAGAAGTTTGTCAAATTCTTACTAAGATTTATTTTTCAGAAACCCGTAGTGACATTATTTAGTCTCTAAGATACACCGAAATTTGACTCTTGAAATGATTTTAGGTTTTATCCTGGGACTGCAGTCAGACTATCTTTCTCCAGCTCTCTGCTTCCCCTCTATTAACCTCTCCCGATAATCAGCAAACACATAGCAAAACTTCAGTAACTTCCTGTTGGCTTTTGTCTTGTGCTCTGTAATCGTGAGCCTTAAAAATGTTTTAATCAATATTGAGATTTCTTTGAAATGTTACCCATGCGTTATTATTATTGAAAAAATTAATCACAGTCCCTCCACTAGCACCCCGGATCTAAATGTATGTGAAGAAATGGAGTGAGACTGAAGACGGCCACTGAAGGAGATCCAGCTCATTAAAATTAAATATCATTAGGGACAAGAACTGAAATGAAGTAAAAAAATGATGGATTTACTCAGCTTATGTAATCACAATACTTTCTTTTGAATATTAAATATCTTAGAATGGGTTTTATACCAGTGTTAACATACAGGAACTTAATTTTTAAAAAAATATTCTGGTATTTATAAATAGTGCTACAGTACTTTAAACAAGTAAGCTAAAATGGTATCATTATGCTTTTTGACATGCATTTGACTTTCCTTTCATTTGCCCACTTTCCCTTGTTTCTGTTCAAAGAGGACATTTTCCATTATCAGGTAAATAGTAAAGATCAGAATATGTCATGAAACCTATATATCAAAAGAAATATTAGGATGATACAATATTTATGTGGACCTCGGGAATTATACTTTAAAAAAACACTCAGTGGTAGTAGTCAACAAGGTAATTAAGAGCAACTCTCCCAGTAAGAAGAATTAGAAAAGCTACACAAAATATTAAATTCTGCATAAAGGCATCAAAGAGATATTAAGGCAGTTAAATTAGAATTAAGGAATGCCTATTTGTCAAAAAAAAAAGTGAAAAATCTCAAGAAATTGAAGATAATCACAACTCTAAAAGTCGACCTGTATCCAGAGTACATCACAGAGTCCTACAAATCAATTAATAGAACATAATCAAATTTAAAAGGGCCACCGACTTAACAAGACACTTCAAAAATGGCAAAAGTTGTTCAACCTCCTTAGTCTCAAAGTAATACAAATTAACACCAAAGATAGATACCAATACAGTCAACAAACATGGCTACAACTCAAGTCTGAATACCAAATGTTATTAGAGTATAAATTGATACTGTCACTTTGGAAAGCTGTTTGGCATTTTCTACTAAATTTGAATGAATGCATATACTTCATGACCCAGAAATTTCATATATATTATGCATGTACATGTGCAGCAAGAGATATGTATATTTTGTGAAGAAGCTTCTTCTTCATAAAACATAAAACAAGGTAAAAATCTATCAACATTGGAATAATTGCAAATTGATAAACAAATTTCAGTATATTCACAATACAGAATACTCTAAAAACTAAAATAATGATATATAGGTATTTTTAATACTATGTATAACTCATAAGCAATGTTGAGGGAAAGATATTAGATACAGAAGAATATATAATAGCACTTACATAAAGATTTAAAACCTGCTAAAGTTAATCTATGGTGCTAGTAATAAGGATTACCCCTAGGGAAGAGTAGGTAGGAATAGTTCTGTGGGTCATAAGCATTTCTGGTAAACTAGTAAAATTATTTTTCTTGACTCAGGTAGTAGATATATGGGTGGATTGACTTTGTGATATTGTTTTTGTTGTACATTTATGATGTATGTACTTTTCTACACCTATGTTACTTAAATTAAAAAAATTTACATTTTCCCACAATGTTATCTCAGGAAATTTTTTACTTTTCTAATACTTTTTCATTTAACTCCTAATGGTCAACTAAAGAAATTTCCATTAAATCTTAAGATTTATAAAAAATTTCAAAGGAATATTTGTAAATTTAAAGCTAGTGGGTTTAAATATGATAAATTGAATACAACTTTGGATAACTGGAAAATTTCTTCGATGTTATTTTTATTCTCATAACAGTACTTCCTTACCTCATTGAGAAACTAAGATAGCGATAGCACATTATGATAGAGCCATGAATTGATATATGCTTGGTGTTACTTAACTTTATGAATATTCATTAGAAAATTAGCACCAAGACCAAATAAGTTAACTAAGCCAACTGGTTTTTTTGTTTGTTTGTTTTGTGGTACGCGGGCCTCTCACTGTTGTGGCCTCTCCCGTTGCGGAGCACAGGCTCCGGACGCACAGGCTCAACGGCCATGGCTCACGGGCCTAGCGCTCCGCGGCATGTGGGATCTCCCCGCACCGGGGCACGAACCCGTGTCCCCTGCATTGGCAGGCGGATTCTCAACCACTGTGCCACCAGGGAAGCCCGCCAACTGTTTTAATATATATACATTTTTAGTAAAAGCGTCGACCCACTAAATGCAGGTACATATAACATTGCATATAAACATTCATAAACCATACTAAGTAGTTCATCATTTCATGCAACTTATCCTTATAATGTTAGTTTAAATAGAAATATAAATCCTAAAAATAAAAACTGACTGTAAGAGTAAGATAATTTACACAATTTGGGAAGTACAAAACCAAGCAATATAATTATCTTCCACATCTAAATGTGATCATAGATATAAAAGTTCTTTTCCTTTCCATATTTTTGCTATTCAGATGTATGTGTATTCAGCACAGTTTGGACATATTAACTCTGCTCTTTTCTACACGTAATTGTCTAGCAAGACTTTTATCATGTCATTAAAAATACACTGCAAACAAACTTTGAAGGCTATATCACTGCCTAAATAAAACACTTATAGCCATCCTACCATTGTTGGGCACTTAAGGTTTTTGCTCATTTTGAATAGTAATTTTTAAATGCTGTTATAAAAATACTTGAATGTAATATTTTGTTAGACTAATTTCAAGTGGAAATACTGTGCTAAAGCATATAGTTTATAGGTCTTGATAGATACATTGTTAACTCACTTTATTTTTACAGAATGCATTTTGAAGATCCTAAAAGTTATACTATCAGGAATGACTATTTTAAGCTTACTAAGTTTGCTACTACAGGTTCTAAAACTGGAATATAACAGTGGCTATTTGCTATTTGATAATTTTAAAATGTTTATACTTCATTTTTATGAAAAATTAAATATTTCAAATTGTACTTAAGGGGCTACAGTAAGTTAATCTCCATCCCATACCAAACCCTCTATTACCCGTGGTCAGTTGAAAAATGATCAAATCACTGGTATCTCCATTTGTGAGAGAACTACTCTCTGTAAACATTTAGGCCAGTACTTTTTAAAATTAACAATATTTGCAATTTCTTTCAAGGTAATTATTGTTTCAAGAATCTCTTGTTTGTAGGGGTCATTTTAGTAATTTGTATTTTCCTAACAAACATTTTAATTAAAAGTTATTTTGCATAAACAAGTTTTTCTCTTTACTTTGATATCTTATTTGTGATACTTTCCCAAATTTAATTTTGTGGACAATATTATGCTTCTGTTCTTTTTCCTTGATAAAGTGATATGTTTAGTAAACTCCTGTCTCATTTTTTTATTTTTTGGAGGACGATTTTTTTTTTTCATCTAAACCTCTTGATTTATTCAGATTTAACATACGATGATGCAAATGTGACCCCAAAGTGTGCAAAGTTAAAGTCTTCAACTGCAGCTGAGAGGAGAGGGCAGGAACGGTACACCTGGGGATGGGGGTGAGTCAGGAATGATGGGCAGCCTGGAGGACCAGTTTTAACTAATTTTTTGCCTAATGTATATATTGATATTTTAGTCTTCATCTAATTTTGTTTCTTTTAATATTTTTATTATTTTTCTTATTAACCTGTTTATTTTCTCAATATTTTGAAAAATATCAGTTGTTAAAATAAGTTTCACTGTTCTGCTGCAATATCACTAGAGATATATGTACATTCTTATGGATTTGCAAATGTTTTGAATGATGGCAAGGAAACTGCTTGATTGATGGACTGGGAAATAGATATTTGTAAAATTAATAATTAATTTGCCATCTCCTCTCTAGGTATTTCTTCAGTACTGATTCCACATGAGACTCAGATATAATAATGGGACAGATGATTTTATGAGCAAGGAAATTTAATCCAACATGAATCTATTTGTGTTTTTACTAATTTTCAGCAGTAATGTTCTTTTGTTTATTTGCATTTTGTTTCTGTAACTTGAAGACCTACAGGACCTAACACACTGTAGAAATCACTTAGGAAAACATCCCCAATAAAAATGACTTGTTAAAATCACTAATTGTAAATTGTGTCTAAAATAATTTTAAATATTAAATATAATTAGTGTACATATTTAGAAAAAAGGCTGTCAGATAACTATTAGATGCATGAATATATATTTGTTTTGATTTCTATAATAAAATATTCTAGGTAAAGAAACAAATTTTTTTAAATGTTATTTACTTTTTTCTATTTGTTGACCTGCTGTTTTTATTTACCCGAGTACCAACACACATCTCTCTAGCACAAAAACCTTAAAGTTCTCATGTTGTCACCGTTTCCTTAATACACTTTATGTCTGGGTCATTATCTCTCATTGTTTCAATACTTTTTGTTTGGATATTTTACTTTTTACTAAAAGTTTTAGGGTTGTTATTATTATTATTTTTACCAGACATAAATTTCAGAAAGACAGAGTATTTTAAAAGATTAGGCTTAGGAGAAAAAGTAGGACTTTCACCCAGGTGTAAACTATCTTGCAATACAGGATTTATTCCATATTTGGCAGGTTTTCACTGTTCTTTTCTAAATGGGTTGACTTTTATAAAATACTAATTTGGATCCATGCTATATAATTCTCTTTTATCGAATATTTAGAAATCACATTATTTAATATAATTCTATTTTTCAAAGATGAGAAAGTATTTTTTGGCAGCATAAGCAAGCTCTAGGAATGAATTTTTTTTTAATGCATCTTTATTGGGGTATAATTGCTTCAGAATGTGTTAGTTTCTGTTGTACAACAAAGTGAATCATCCATATGCATACATATATCCCCATATTCCCTCCCTCTTGAGCCTCCCTCCCACCCTCCCTATCCCACCCCTTTAGGTTGTCGTTAAGCAGCGAGCTGATCTCCCTGTGCTATGCTGCTGCTTCCCACCGGCTAGCTATTTTACATTTGGTAGTGTATATATGTCGATGCTACTCTCACTGCGTCCACACTTCCCTACCCCCAACCAGCATGTCCTCAAGTCCATTCTCTATGTCTACGTATTTATTCCTGCCCTGCCACTAGGTTCATCGGTACCCTTTTTATTTTATTTTTTTACATTCCATATATGTGAGTTAGCATACGGTATTTGTTTTTCTCTTTCTGACTTGCTTCACTCTGTATAACAGACTCTAGGTCCATCCACCTCACTACAAATAACTCAGTTTCGTTTCTTTATGGCCGAGTAATATTCCATTGTATATATGTGCCACATCTTCTTTATCCATTCATCTGTCAATGGACACTTAGGTTGCTTCCACGTCCTGGCTATTGTAAACAGTGCTTCAGTGAACATTGGGGTACATGTCTCTGTTTGAATTATGGTTTGCTCAGGGTATATGCCCAGTAGTGGGATTGCTGGGTCATATGGTAGTTCTATTTTTAGATTTTTAAGAAACCTCCATACTGTTCTCCATAGAGGCTCTATCAATTTACATTCCCACTAACAGTGCAGGAGGGTTCCCTTTTCATCACACCCTCTCCAGCATTTGTTCCTAGATTTTTTGATAATGGTCATTCTGACCAGTGTGAGATGATACCTCATTGTAGTTTTGATTTGCATTTCTCCAATAATTAGTTATGTTGACTATCTTTTCATGTGCCTCTTGGCCATCTGTATGTCTTCTTTGGTGAAATGTCTATTTAGGTCTTCTGCCCATTTTTTAATTGGGTTGTTTTTTTGATATTGAGCTGCATGAGCTGCTTGTATATATTGGAGATTAATCCTTTGTCAGTTGCTTCGTTTGCAAATATTTTCTCCCATTCTGAGGGTCGTCTTTTCATCTTGTTTATGGTTGCATTTGGAGTTTATTTTTGTGCATGGTGTTATGTAGTGTTGTAATTTCATTCTTTTACATGTAGCTGTCCAGTTTTTCCATCACCACTTATTGAAGAGTCTGTCTTTTCTCCATTGTATGTTCTTGCCCCTTTTGTTGTAAATTAGGTGACCATATGTGCATGGGTTTATCTCTGGGCTTTCTATCCTGTACCATTGATCTATATTTCTGTTATTGCGCCAGCACCATACTGTCTTGATGACTGTAGCTTTGTAGTGTAGTTTGAAGTTGGGGAGCCTGATTCCTCCAGCTCTGTTTTAGAACAGCTGCCAAGGATTTGAAATGTAAGAGATATATCCAACTAGGGCAGTCAAGAGAGCTAGTGCTTTTTGGTTTTTTTGTTTTTTAATTAGAGAGAGATAAGTTTGTTCATTTTCATTTTATTTTTGGGGACTTAATAACAATAATATTATTGTTAAATTAAATATCCCACTAATGGGAAATTCAGTTATGTCTCCAGTAGAAATTATAATTTGGCAAAGTTACACAATTCAGGTATTGAATGTAAATCAGCTGAGATAGAATAGTAATATTTGTATGTTTCATAAAATCACTAGTAAGATCTCCCTCTTGAGTATAACTCAGGAAATGTTAACATTATCTGCAGAAACTTGATTTGGTTTCTGATTAGGTTTTTAAATATTTTATTTTATAATACAACTACATAATATGCTGTTTGTTTTCATTGCTTCACAAATTAGATTAGAAAAAATGTAATAAAGTATATATGATTCTAAATATTTTAAAGAAAATTGGTTAAATGATACAATGTGAAATTCCTCTAAGAATTAATGTATAACCACATATAAATCAATATATTAGTTGTTAATTTAGCCAAATATACTTGAATACTATTAATTATAAATAGGTATTTACTAACGACCCCCAATGTTGGCATCACTGTACAAAGTACAATAGATGATAAAAGTAGGAGAAAGTCATTGCCTTCAACATGTTTATAAATAAGTTAGACTGGATTATAAACACATGTAAGCACACAACTTGTTAAAGTTTAAATGTGGTATATCCATAAAGCAACTGAAACAGTGTTATAGATTTAAAAATAAATGGACATTATTATGAACTATAAAATGGGAAATGGAACTCATATATATTGACTGCATGCTCTTTGGGATGATTATTCAAAATTGAAGATGAGGTTAATTACACAGCAAGATGGGGAGAATGCACTATAGGAAACCTCCATGGAAGAATTATGAGCAGAGTCTTGAAGTTTAAAAAGTATGTTAGTAAATAGCACCCAAGTGAAAGGAGGTAGAAAACTTTACTCTGGGCTCAAAAAATAAATGTGCTTAAGTTGAATGGTTTACTTAAGGAAAGTGTAGGAGGTAATATAATGTGTGAAAAACCCCTGGAATGTTGTCTGGCAGTCCTTCAGAGGGAGAGACTAGAGCATAACAGTGGTTTGGGGGCTCTGGTACCAGGCTTCTGGGTTCCATATCTCAGTCCTGTCATTTACGTCAGTTACTACATCTCCTAAAACAATAAGAGCTACCACTTATTGAAAAGTTACTTCATACCAGGCACAATTCAAGGCATACTGCATATACTAATTTACTTAGCTCTGACAAAAACCTTATTAAATAGGTGTAATTATCATCCTCTCTATTACAAATAAAGAAACTGGGGCAAAAGGAAATTAAGGCACCAAAATGTATGTCATTAAACACTATGTACACTGTCTGTCTAGGCTTCTATTTCCTTCAACATGAAATGCAGATATTAATAGCCTGAGTTTCCCTGAATTTCTGTGACAAATACATAATAATCGCTCACAAATGTTAACTGTTATATTAAATAATTACTAGATGACTCCTCAAAAGTAGTTTCTTGGCTGTTGAATGCTAGGATAGGGAGTGTAGGCACTATTCTTCAGTCAATGCGGATACACTGAATAATATTTTTTAAACATACATTTGGAGTTTTGGGAGACTCCCATATCTGGAGAGACAGAAAGTTATCAAAACAGAAGGTTATTGTACTTTCCCAGCAACAGGATACTCAGGGCTAACAAGAATGCTACCAGGAAAAATAATAGTTGATGTAAAATATGGGTCTAACTGGCATGAAGGATGAGAAGATATGGGGGAAAGAAGAGCAATCCTCTTGACACAAGTCATATAAAAACAGCATTAGTACATACAAATCAAGCAGTGGTAGAAGTATTGTTTTGCGATGCAGAGTACAGTTTTACTTTAGAAAAGAGTTTAAAATGTACAGACATTTGATAGGAAATATATGGTAAATAATTTGAGTCAGGTATTTATGGAGGAGGGGATGGTGGAGATAAAAAGGAAGTTATTCACAATGGTATTAAGATGTATTAAGGGTATTAAGTGTTAATTAAGGTTAACACTTTTAAATAATGTATAATTCAGGTGTACTTTGGGGTCAAGCACTATCCAATGACCTTGCATGAATTTTGCTGTTAAATCCTCACAACCCTACAAAGTAGAGATTGTTTTTAGTCCTGTTTTATAGGTAAATAATTTAGATATAAAGTTTAAAAAACTTGCACAAGATATCAAGTGCCTAATTAAGTGACTAGGTGGGAACTGATACTCGAAAAATGGAATTATAATGTCCAATCATTTATAACAAAATCATTACCAGTAATCGTTTTATAATTAGAAAATAGAAAGACTATCTTATGGGAGCAAAAAAATATAATTCTCTGTAAACTATATTACATACTAACAAATTGGACAATGTAGATGAATAAAATTCCTAAAAACACATGACCTACAAAGACTGACTCATGATGAAATAGAAAATCTAGTAATCTAGACTGATAACTAATAAAGCAATTTTGGGAGGTTTTTGATTACAGATTTGAACAAAAGTCTAGTACCAGACAGTTTCACTGGTGAATTCTACCAAGCATCCAAAGAATACAAATCCTTCTCAAACTCTTCCAAAAAAATAGAAGATGAGGAAACCCTTCTAAATCCATTTTATGAATCCAGCATTATCCCAATATCAAAATCAGACACGGATGTCAGAAGAAAAGAAAATTACAGGCCAATATCCCTGATGAATATAAATTCAAAAATCCAGCAAAATATTAGCAAACTGAATTCAATTCATAAAAAGGATCACAGACTATGATCAAGGGGAATTTATTTCAGGAATGCAAGGATGGACCAACATCCACAAGTCAGTCAATGTGATACACCACATTAACAAAATAAAGGTAAAAAATCATATGATCATCTCAATAGATGTAGAAAAAAATTACAAATTTCAACATCCATTTGCGATTAAAAACTCAACAAAGTGGGTAAAAAGGGAACATACCTCAACATAATAAAGGCTGTATATGAAAAGCTCACAGCTAACTTCATACTCATAGAGAAGCTGAAAGCTTTACTTTTTTTTTTTTTAACATCTTTATTGGAGTATAACTATTTTACAATGGTGTGTTAGTTTCTGCTTTACAACAAAGTGAATCAGTTATACATATACATATGTTCCCATATCTCTTCCCTCTTGCGTCTCCCTCCCTCCCACCGAAAGCTTTACTTTTAATATCAGGAATAAAATAAGGATGGCCATTCTCAATTTTATTCAACATAGTACTGCAAGTCCTATCTAAGTAATTAGGCAAGAAAAATAAAAAGGCACCCAAATTGGAAAGGAAGTAAAACTGTCACTATTTGCAGATGACATGATATATATACAGAAACACAAAAATCCTTAAAGATGCCTTAAAAACAAAGTTAGAATAAATTCAGTAAAGTTGAAGGATACAACATCAACAAACAAAAATCTGTTGCATTTCTATACACTAATCATGAACTACAAGAAAGAGAAATTAACAATTCCATTTACAATCACATCAAAAAGAATAAAATACCTAGGAATAAATTTAACCAAGGAATTAAAAGACCTGTATATCGAAAACTGTAAGACATTGATGAAAAAAACTGAAGACACAAATAAATGGAAAGATATTCCATGCTCATGAATTGGACAAATATTGTTACAATGCCCATACTACCCAAAGCAATCTGTAGATTCAATGCAATCCCTTTGAAAATTCCAATGGCATTTTTCAGATAAATAGAACAAACATTCCTAAAATTTGTATGGAAACACAAAAGACCCTAAATAGCCAAAGCAATCTTAAGAACAAAGCTAGAGGCATCACACTCCTTGTATGTTTTTGACACAAAAAAGCTAATATAGATCAATGTAACAGAGAACCAAACACATGCATATATGGTCAATTTATGACAAAGCAGCCAAGAATATTCAATGGGATAAAAACACTCTCCAATAAATGGTGTTGAGAATATTGCTTAGCCACATGGAAAAGAATGAAGCTGGATCACTATCTTACACCATACAGAAAAAAAAAAAATCCAAATGGATTAAAGACTTGAACATAAGACCTGAAACCACAAAACTCCTAGAAGAAAACATAGACAGTAAGCTCCTTCACACAGGTCTAGGTGGTGATTTTTTGTTAAATTTGATACCCAAAGCAAAAGCAATAAAAGCAAAAGCAAATATGTGGGACTATAGCAAACTTAAAAGCTTCTGCATGGCAAAGGAAATCATCAATTAAAAAAGCAACCTACTGAGTGAGAGAAAACATTTGTGAATCATATATCTGATAAGGGGCTAATGTCCAAAATATATAAAGGACTCACACAACTCAATAGCAAAAAAAAAAAAAAAAAATACAACCAAAATATGAGCAGATGATCTGAATAAACATTTCTCCAAAGAAGACATACAGATGGTCAGCCGGTAAATGAAAAGATGCTCTACATCATTAATCTTCAGGGAAATGTAAATCACTTCACACCTATTAGGATGGCTATTATCCAAGAGACTAGAAACAAGTGTTAATGAGGATGTGAAGAAAACGGAACACTTTGTGCACTGTTGGTGGGAATGTAATTGGTGCAGCCACTATGGAAAGCAGTATGGAGGTTCCTCAAAAAATTAAAAATAGAACTACTATATGATTCAGCAAGCCTACTTCTGGGTATTTATCTGAAGAAAACAAAAACATTAATTCAAAAAGATACATGACCCCTATGTTTATTGCAGCATTATTTACAGTAGCCAAGATATGGGAACTACCTATACACTGAGAGTGAATGGATTAAGAAAATACACACAAATATGCACAGTGGAATATTATTCAATCATAATGAATGAAATCTTGCCATTTGGGACAACATGGACGAACCTTGAGAGTATTATGCTAAGCAGAATAAGTTAGAGAAAGTCAGATACCACATGATCTCCTATATGTGGATCCTAATGATGGCTGATCTTTCTGAAACACTAGAAGCCAAAGAATTTTGCATAATATAAAAATTCATAAAAAAACAACCTCAAATTCTACAACCATCACAAATACCTTACAAAAATTAAGACAAAGACACATTTTAGATAAAAATTGAAAGCAGTTATCTTCAGTAAACATATACCATTAGGATTTAAAATAATTATTTAGGCTGAAAGGAAATAAGTTGCAAACTAAAATCATGTGGATTTAAAAATATTTTATAATAGACCTTATTACATATGAATGTGCATAACATTTATCATCAATAGCAGAAGAACAATGTGAATTCAAATGGGATTTTACTCTTATAAGTTTCTCACATTTTAAAATAATTGGTACATTGTCACCCATAATCAGTTTCAAATGTTAACATTCAAGAACATTAAAAATGTACAAAATGTATAATTATAATGGCAAATTAGGAGGTAAGATGGAATACTAGAAAATATTCAAAAATCCAAAATAAGCAGAAACAGAGGTTTTCACAGATGGGAAAACTAGATTACAAGTAGAAAGACTATAGAATTAAACACAGTCATATGAATAATTACATTATATGTAAATAGACTAAAGACTCCAATTAAAAGAGGTAAGACAGGATAATAAAAAAAGTAACATACAACTGTACGCTGCCTACAAGAAATATAGTTTAAATGCTAAACACAAATATGTAAACATTAAGCACGAGGAAGCCACTGTAGCTGTACAATTTTCTGACAAAATAGACTTTGAGACTAGGACTATTACCAGAGAGAAATGCAGACATTTTATAAGGATGAAAGGGACAATTCATCAGTAAGACATAACAATATTTTCACACTTGATGACAGCGTGTCAAACCACATGAAGCAAAAACTGGCATAAATGAAAGGGACTTAGAAAAATCTATATACATAGCTGGGTATTTTAACAACCCTCACTTTTTAAATGATAGAACAACTAGACAAAATTTATTAAGGATATAGAAGATTTGAAAAACAGCAGCATACAAATTCATTTCAAGTTCACATGGAAGATGATCAAGATAGATCATATGCTGGACCATAAAATATATAAAAATATATTTCAAAGATAATATTACACATTCTCTGACCAATGTGGAATTTAATTAGAATATCCAGATACTTGGAAAGTCAATAACTGATTATTACATAACTAATGGGTCAAAGAATATCACAAGAGAAATTAGAAAATAATTTGAAGGGAATGAAAATGAAAATAAAACAATTTGTGGGTTGCTACTAAAGTGGTGCACATATGGAAATTTATAGCTTAAATTCTCATATTAGGAACTAAAGACTTATTAATGAATGTTACCACCTCAAGAATAGGAAATGAGAAAATTAAGCCCAAAGTAAACAGAAGGAAGGAAATAAAAGCCAAAATCAATTAAAACAAAACAGAATAAACATGGGATAAAGGCAGAGATAAAAGTTGTTTTTATGAAAGAGTTATGTAAATTGAGAAATCCTTAGAAGACTGTTGTAGATAAAAAGAGAAAGCTCAAAATACAATAATAGGAGTAAGAGGAAATATTAATGCAAATTTTATAGACCTTAAAAGGATTAAAGGGACTGTTATGAACTTTATGCCAATAAATTTAATAACTTAGATTAAATGGACAGAGTCTTTAGAAAACACAACTTGCCACAACTGACTGAAGAAAAGGTAGAAAATCCAAATAACTCTTTATCTTTAAAAGTAAATTCTTAATTAAGAAGATGTGGGGTGTATATATATGCAATGGAATATTACTCAGCCATAAAAAAGAATGAAATATTAACCATTTGAGCAATGTGGATCGAAATAGGGTATATCATACTAAATGAAGTCAGTCAGACAAAGAAAAATATATGATATCACTTACGTAGAATCTAAAAAATAAAAATGAGGGCTCCTGAAGTGGGCATGGAGCAGAGGGAGATATTCCTGTCAGTTCTGGCTGTTTGTTTGGGAAGTGGATCTGCTGCTGCCACAGCAGCCCAGAGGGAGCTGCAGATCATTTGAAAAAATAAGAAACTTTTTTTTAAAATAAAAATGAATCTATACACAAGACAGAAACAGATTCCTAGACATATAAAACAAACATGGTTACCAAAGGGGAAAGGGAGGAAGGGAGGAAGGGATAAATTAGGAATATGGAATTAACAGATACAAACTACTATACATAAAATAGGTAAGCAATAAGTCTTTACTGTATAGCATATGGAAATATACTCAATATCTTGTAATAACCTATAATGGAAAGCAATTTGAAATATATATATATTTAAATATATATATATATATATAAAACTGAATCACTTTCCTGTACACCTGAAACTAACAAATTATAAATCAACTACATTTCAATAAAAAAGCAGAACTTTCCCACAAAGATAACTTCAAACCACATTGTTACACTACTGAATTCTACAAAAAATATAAGAAATGACACTTTCTATAATGACATTATATTTATAATATAAATATTATATATTTACCTGCTATTACACGCTAGCAAGGTGAAAATGAGAGATACAGAAACATTAACCCCAAATGTTGGTGTTGGCAAGAATGTGGAGCATCCTGAACTCTCATTAACCTCTGATGAGAATGTAAAATCGTGCAACCACCCGGGCAAACAATTTGGCTTTTTAATTTTTATTAAAGTTAAATGTATACTTCATTATGAGGCAATTCTGCTTTTAGCTATTTAATCAAGAGAACTAGAAACATACATTCAGAGAAAGATATTTATAATAACAAAAGGCTTTATTTATGATAAATAAAAACAAAAACTGTGGTCCAGCAACAGGAAAGTGAATAAACATAGTGCATTCCTACTGTACACTATTAGGAAGCAACAAAAGGGAAAAAACTACTGATATATGCAATGACATGCATGGAAATTAAAGAGAATTTATGTTGAGTGACACAAGTCCAAGTTATGTGTACATAAGATGCTATTCCATTTATATGAAGTTAACAGACAGAACTAATTCACCGTGGATAAAAAACCAATCAGGATAGTGGTTGCCAATGCAGTGTTGGGAATAATAGTAAAGGGAAATGTAAGCACAGTGTCTGGGGTGATGCGAATATTCTAGCGTGACTGGAGTGTGGGGTTCCATGACGTTACATGCATATCAACATTCACTGAATTTGGGACTTAAGGTCGTATTTCACTGTGTGTAATGGGGGGCAGGAAGAAAAGGAGCTTAACTCTCTAGTATAGTAATACAGTGGTTTCAAATTCTAGTCATATGGACAGATAACATTTTAAAGCAGTGGGATTAAAATAGATTGCCAATTTTCGTTCTGCCAATAATAGACACGTTAAAATATACTCACGTGCAAGTTCTGAGAAATCTTTGCTCTTTCTAGGAAAGTTTTTGAAAGGTTATTTTAACATTTAAAAATGTATGATGGAAATAGCTCTGTCACATACTTTAAAGAGTAACATTCTTTAAGTATTATCTGCAAATACTGTATGTTCTGCTATTTTATATAACAGTTTGTTTCATCCCTATCTTGTCTATAGATACATTTTATAATGAATATGTGCTATTGCCAATAATTTCAACATGCCAGATTTAGAACCCACAGGGATGAGACATTACATGCCTCTTCAATTCTGATTTCTGAAGGACACAGATCATAGTACAGATTAGAAAAAAATATTTAGATATCTGTGATTAAATAGAACACACAAGTGATTTCCAGGCACTATGTCCTGATACTTCTCCCTTATCAATAAGGGTATAAAGAAGTTCTATTTCTTGGCTTAGTTATCTTTTGAAAGCCCAGTGGGATGTGAGCAATGTGTCCTTCCAAGTTCTGTAGGAAATAACAGGACCAATGGTATTAAGTGAGAGAAATTAATCCCAAGTTGGGCCTTCTTCAGGGTTCATCTCAGTTCAGGTAGCTTATATGGCTACGTCCTACTAACACAGGGCAAAGTGGGGGGGAGTAACAGTTGTGTCAACTGACAATGTAGTCAAGGGCATTTTCTATCAAAGTGGACATTAGGCAAGACATCCATCTTCTCATCCGGCCTTCAGACAGTAACATAAGACACACAGGCCACTGCTACATTCTCCTCACCATGACTGCTGCCAGAGCTTCTTTAGGTTCACTTGCTCTCTCTGTTACATCTATATTTTATCCCTGATATTCCTCTTCCCACTATAACAGACGCTACATAAGGGAGTTTGTCCTATTCCAAAACACTCAATATATCTCCTTTGAATTAGCATGCATTCTCCCCATTTTTAGATTTTTATTTTCTTTTTGAAATTCAAAGGCCAAAACCAATTTAATTCTGAGTTTTGTATGTCACTCTTTGTGCCAGTGAGCATGAAATATCCTATCTTACTGGGATGAGAAAGGAACTAAGTGTACAGTAAATCAGTGTGGATATAGCAAAAATCCCCAAACAAATATTAATAAGTTGAAACACTATCACAATATACATCCTATCAAATAAAGTCTGAACTAATCAGAGCAGACAAATGCCTTCATGATGGGACTCCCGTATACCTCTCCAACCACATCTACTCCCCAAGTACTCAACTCCAACCCCACTGATCTTTTTCAGTCCTTAAATACACCAAGTGATTTCTGTCTTCAGAACCTTTATATTATACATCATTCCTCTACCAGGAATGCTTTCCACTTCTCAAGCATACTAGCAAATCTCACATCCTTCTTGATACTGAAAAGAAATAACTGAACTAATCTACACCACTTTTGACTGTTAATCCCTTTATCTTTTTCTTTCAACCATGAAAATATTCACAAAGAAGTTTCATTTAAACAAACAAAAAAAACCCTTTTCTGTGAAATTAATAGTGAATTTGAAAGAATTTGAGGTCATGATAGCAATTTGTTTTTTGTCAAGAAAGGGTTCCCATTTAAAATAAAGTTTGGATGTCTGTCTCTTAGGTTACTGGGCACTTAAGGGCCTTCCGAAGGACTTCAAAGAAACAAGTTACCTCTTCCTTCAACTAAATACAAGAAAAAGTCTGCTGAAACTTCCATGGAACCAATCAATCTTCAATACCTGCCAATACAGGTTCCTTTACTTTTTGGGGGGAGGTCTTTTCACAGTTCATTCCACAGACCCAAGATGTCTGTGTTCTGGCTTCTTGCCAAGATCTGCCTTCTCCTCTTGAAGGAGAAGGCCTAACTGGAGGTCTAACCAGAGATGTGTCTCTTGGGACTTGGGATGAATCTTTTCTCAAGCCATTTCTAAAACTGTATTCATAAAAGGTGTTTTTCATGGAAATTTACTCATATTATGGTTTCTGTATATCCTTGAAGTAGACATATGTTCACAATATTAAAATATTGGGTACTGATTTGATGCCATCACTTGATTTCAAGGGAAATCATACCTATATAACATATCAAAAGCATTGTTATCAGGTTAATTTTTCAATTAAAAATATAAACTCATTGCTACATTTGCAAAATGCAAACAATAGATGCAGTGAATTGTCCATGATAAACTGCATTAAAGAACATAAATTTTATTGGAATGAATTTTCTGATGAAAGTATTCTGGTTTTTGTTAAGAATGTAGAGCAAGTTTCAGATCTTTTCTGTGAGTAAGAGTTTGATAATCTTTGAAGCAAAATGCTGAGAAACAATTTTTGATTTATAGTGAAATAAATAGTGCAGTAACAGACATTTTTCAAGGTTAGAAATTCTCTACTCAACGACATGGCTCCATAAAGACAGAGCCTTTATAAATTATTGGGATAATTTCATTCAGAGTTCAGGTTTATTTCACTGAGGCCAACATACTGGATATAATCCTTAGGAAAACAATAGCAATCTGGCCTGTCTCATGAATAGATGGGAAAGAGGGTCAGGAGCAATTTACCAATTCACTCGGCAGTAAAGATAATTACTGTTTTTAATGATAATGTACTACAGGCCAATCTAATTGGTTCATGCCTCATTTTTAAACTGTTCTAGCTTAATAAGTGCAAGAACATTATATTTACTTTGCTTGGCCTAAAAGCACATGATATTGAAAATTGACCTTTAAGTGATCCCCAGTGTAGTTCTGTACTATTTGTTTTGGATTATTGGAAGTCTTGAGTATTTTTAGCTAAAATGTGTACTTGTATTATATATTTTCATAGGTCCTCATTTCCTCTATGTTGTGACCATTAGGACACAGAATACATTGAGAAAGCACGGTCCTGAAAAGCACACACCAGAAAATTAAAAAGAGAGGACTGTTTAAATTATGTGAATTAGAGAAACAGGGTCAGAAGGAACTCGAAACGTTTTCAGTTGGATCTCTTTCTGCATAACCAATGAATTGCATTTATTTTTTCCTCAGTCATTTCAGATGTGTGCTGTGTGGCATAAACTGTTGTGTTTATGATTCCAAAGGTATCATGCTTGAAACATGTTTATTCTCAATTTAAAACAGGTAATCTTTTCAGTTTCTTCATTGTCCCTGCTGAACAAATGATTTTTCTTTTTACAGCAATAATTTTGTGCTATTATCTGTTTAATACTCGAGTGCCACAGGGTATTGAGAGCAATGCTAAGATCCTCCGTTTCTTCTACCACCAACTTAATTGCCGAACTGAAATTCATTTCCCCAGCTGTTGCGCAGATTGTCAGATAACACCTTACATCTCGGCCCCCTTCATAAAGAATGTCCTCAGCTGAAGGAAGCTGGTTCACCCAAGGTTATGTCGCCTTCCCGATGCAGTACACATCCAATGACTGATCAATATGCATGATATTGAATGAGCAGACTATTTGCCTCATTTCAGGCCAATTGTGCAGGGCCATCTTAGCTCCAGGACTCCCTGTGTGACACTGAGTTTTGCTGCTGTTTTGCAGTGACTCTGGTAGCCCACATTTCCCTTCCCAACTCACTTGCAGACAGTTGTTGACAGCTAGAACACTCCCAAATTAACTTCCTGCATGCACATCTCCTCCATGTAAATATCTCAGAAGCTGCTTCCCAGATAACCTAACCTGTGAAGCTACTTTATTTTTAACCTGTTTTCTAGATCATCTTTCTAGTTTTGTTTGTTTTTATTTTTATTTCGTTGGTTGAGTGTCCTTAAGCAAACTATTGTTTTCAATACATATTTGTTATTCAGCAATTTCTTATCACAGTGATTTGGACAAAGATCATGAACGAATTGTCATAACCATTTATGTCAACAGCTGACAAATATTTCAGTAAAATCCAAAACATTAAAATTGTATAGATTTGAATTTGCATGCATCTTTCTTTTTCATTTACCTCAATCATACCACCTAAGAACACTTCGGAAAATATCACTTTTAACTATATTCCCAAGTAACTATGATCCACTATTTATTTGCAGCCAGAACTTTATTTTTCCAAGAAAAAAACTCAAGCTCCAAGTGAAGAAATTAATTTGTGAAGAGAAAAGGATAGAATGAAGCTCTTACTAAAATTTGAGCTTTGGATATATAATCTTAGTGATTCTTCTAACAGCAATATATCATCATCATATTTGTGCTAACTCACATACGGAAAAACATTTGTTTCCTTAACTTTAATAATCTTACAATAACTGCCCTCCCCCCAAAAAAGAATCTTAACACTTTTCTTAGTTTCAGCCTGTGAATTTTACTTAGAGAAATACTTCTCCCTCATTAAGCCGGTGTAATTTAGGTAAAATTGTCTCCACCTGCTCCAGAGGTAGAGCCTATGGCTACAGCTCCCTGTAGCTCGTTTGAGCACTCCATTCCTCAGCCTCAGTGAGAGTGTAGGGATGGACATGTGATTCAAGCCAACAAAAACCAATCTGAATATTGCTTCTGTGACTGGGAAGAGGTATGCTCTTTCTTTCCTATTAACCTCAGGGCATTCAAGACTGATTGGCTCCAAGCTACCTTGCCACAAAGTGAAAAGTATTCTGAGAATGGAGCCAACTCAGAAAATAGAGAAAATAGCTGAGCCAAGATTTGGAAGAAAAAAAAAATTGTTATGATATAATTATCTAAATCCCTGTTTCCGTCCAAGCCTGAAACTGAAATAATCTCTGGACTATTCTATACTTTTTTTTCTTTCTTGAAATGGTATGGGTTTCTTCATTTATCTTTTCAGGATAATAATATCGCATCACAGACATTTCCTGAAAATTATCTGAAATAATGCATTTTTTATTAGTTGAACATTTATCATCTCTATAACATGTATACTAAATATAGATTTTCAGGATTGTTGTGCTTGAAATAGATGGTATAGTAAAAACTCAGGGAATCATATGTATTATATAAATCTGCCTCTCACATACAAGTTGCTGATAGTTTTGAGTCCTTGTTTCTGCTTCTGTCTGAGTTTGGAATATAGGGGTGGAGGATAGGGTTGAGGCATTAAGAATGAACAACCTTTAAGTTGAGAACAGTGAAAAAGGTGGAAAAAAAGAAAACCCAAAGTGTTAATACTATTTTATGTTTTTTCTCCCAATTTACCTACCAAATTCAGCAGAACCTGGTTTATTAGGCTTTTTATAACATGGCTCACAGCTGCATTTTCCCAACACTGTGTATTTTGTCATAGTCTTCTGGAATGCTATTTGGAATTCCATTGCTGATCAAGAGTAAAAACTGCTGACACTTCTGGTTCTGCATGTGAGAAACTCAGAAGCCACCACTCAGTCCTACTAACAAGTAAAAGGCTTGAGAAGATGAAAAAAAGCAACAACTCTTAAGAGAGCCTTAAGAGAGGTTAGGTCACAGGGCTAACAGAGGTTCCCAAGAATGGAGAGACCAACAGCCAAATACGAAGAATCAAAACTTAACTGAACAGAGATTCAGGAGCATGAAACCTCCACGAGAACCACTACCGGGTAGGAAAACAAGAACTATAAGTGATGAATTGCTGAGGCTAGGCTAGGCTATAAATCTAAGAGTTATAAAATTCCAGGGGCACCCAGTCATAGGGCAGGACCCACAGTTTTGTGAGACTTACATACAGGAGCTCATCCAGGTCCTCGCAGTGACTATCAGAGAAAAATCCTCTCCTGCTTCCCACAGGAGCTGGGGAAGAGGAACCATTTTGAAATGCACCCTCGCAGTCTGTCCTTCTTAAGAAGCCTTGCCTTCAGGAGAAACTAATTAAGCAGAGCCTAATCTGCTGGCGTAGTATCGGAATTTAACTCACCTGGGGGAAGGAAATACCCAACTCCAGCCAGCTCTAGTCTTCTACCTGGATGAAGGGAAATACTCAAATATAGCCCTAGCCATCCTCTTTCACTTAATGGAGGGGAAAACAAACACACAGGCAAAACCAGTTATGAAGTTAACAGTCCAGAGGCATAGGCCTACTAAACACAGAGACCTAATTACAGGACTGTGGAACCTCCCCTCCCCAAAACCTCATCTTCACATAACAAAGCCTTTTAGGGCACTTCCTTTTACCCATTATATCATGTCAAGGAAAATTTAGGAAGCATACCAAAAGACAAAAAACAATTAGAAGAGACAGAGTAAACATCAGAACCAGACATTGCAGGGATGTTGGAATGATCAGACTGGGAGTTTAAAACGGCTAAAATTAACATGCTAAGGGCTCTAACTGACAAAATAGACAGCATGTAAGAACTGATGGGTAATGTCAGTAGAGAGATGGAAATCCTAAGATAGAACCAAAAAGAAATGCTAGAGATAAAAAACACTGTAACAGAAATGCAGAGTGCCTTTTATGGGCTCAGTACTAGATTTGACACAGCTGAGGGAATAATCTCTCAACTTGAGAATATCTCAATAGAAGCCTCGAAAACTGAAAGCAAAGAGAACAGAGATTAAAAAAACGGAACAAGATATCCAAGAACTGTGGAACAACTACAAAATGTGTAACACATGTACAACTGGAATACCAAAAGGAGAATAAAAAGAAAAAGAACAGAAGACCTTTTAAAACAATGACTGAGATTTCCCCAAATCAATGCCAGACATCACACCACAGATCCAGAAATTTTAGAAAACACCAAGCAGGATAAATACCAAAAACCTACACCTAGGCATATCATTTTCAAATTACAGAAAACCAAACATAAAAAATCCTGAAAGAGGAAAAGGGAAAAAACATCTTACCTATAGGGGAGCAATTACCTCTGACTTCTCTTCAGTAACCATGCAAGCAGGAAGAGAGTGGAGTGACAATTTTAAAGTGCTGAGAGAAAAAAACTCATCAACCTATAATTTTGTACACTGAAAAATTCTCCTGCAAAAGTGAAGGAGAAATAAAGACTTTCTCAAACAAACAAAAATTGAGAGAATTTGTTGCTAGTAGACCTGCCTTGCAAGACATATTAAAAGAAATTCTTTAGAGAAAAGGAAAAAAATATATATGTCACAAACTCAGATCTACATAAAGAAAGGAAGAGCGTCAAAGATGCTATCAGACGGATTAAGTGAAGGTAAAATAAAAACTTTTATTTTTCTTATTATTTCTTTTCTTGAGGTATAGTTAACATAAAACATTATATTAGTTTCAGGTGTACAGTGTAATGATTCAACATTTGTGATATTGTGAAATGATCACCACCATAAGTCTAGTTAGTAGCCATCACCACACATAGTTAAAAATTATTTTTTTTCTTGTGATGAGACTTTTTAAGATATACTCTCTTAGCAACTTACAAATATGCAATGCAGTATTACTAACTAGAGTCACCATGCTGTACATTGCATCCCCATGACTTATTTTATAACTGAAATTTTGTACCTTTTGACACCCTTCACCCATTTTACTCACACTCCCACTCTCTACCTTTGGTAGTTGCCAGTCTGTCCTCTGTATCTATGAGCTCACTTGTTTTTGTTTGCTTTGTTTTGTTTTGTTTTAGATTCCACATATAAGTGAGATCATATGTTATTTGTCTTTCTCTGACTGACTTATTTCACCTAACGTAATGCTCTGAAGGGCCATCCATGTTGTCAAATATGGCAATATTTCCTTTTAACGGCTGAGTGTGCATGTGTGTATGTGTCTGTATACATACACAGCACATTTTCTTTATCCATTCACCTGTCAGTGGACACTTAAGTTGTTTCCATTAATAATGCTGCAATGAGTATGGGGCACATATACTTTTCATACTTTCATAAAAGTTTTTTCCCCCCTTTGGAAAAATACCCAGAAATTGAATTGCTATATCATATGGTAGTTCTATTTTTACTTTTTAAAGGAATCTCCATAATGTTTTCCATAGCGGCTGCACCAATTTACATTCCCACCAACAGTGCATAATCTCCCTTTATTCCACATCCTTGCCAACACTTGTTACCTTGTCTTTTTGATAATAGTCATTCTGACATGTCTGAGGTGATATCTCATTGTGGTTTTGATTTGCACTTCTCTGATGATTAGTGATGTTGAACATCTTTTCATTTACCTTTTGGCTATCTGTATGTATTCTTTGGGAAAAAAGGCCTGTTCAGATCCTCTGCCCATTTTTGTAATCAGATTTATTTTTTTGCTATTGAATTGTATGAAATCATTATATATTTTGGATATTAGCTCTTTGTCAGATATATAATTGCAAATATTTTCTCCCATTGTGGAAGTTGCCTTTTCATTCTGTTGATGATTTCCTTTGCTGTACAGAAGCATTTTAGTTTAATGTATTCCCAATTGTTTATTTTTGCTTTTTCTTACTCTTAACTGATCTAACAGGGAATAGTGTGTTTAAAATAATAATAGTAACAATGTATTCAATTATATGTGCTTATGTATATATCATATATATGCTATGTATGCTTATATGTAAGTGAAATGAATAATAGTGATGATAAAAGAGATGGGAGGGAGGAATTAGGATTATTTTGTTATTATAAGGTACTAAACAACCTGTGCGGTGTTATAGTGTTATTTGAAAGTGAAATTTGATTAGTTGCAGATGTATATTGCAAACTCTAAAAAAAGTATAACTTACATATTAAGTAATGAGAAAACATGGAATCATAAAATGCTCAATTAAAATCATAAAAGGCAGGAAAAGGGGGAAGACAAAAATAGGAACAAAGAACAAGAGCAACAAATATGACAGATATTCACCTAACTGTATTAATAATCACTTTGAATATCAATGGTCTAAGTGCTCTAATTAAACAACAGAGACTGACAGAGTGGATCAAAAAACAGACCCCAACTATATGCTGTCTACAAGAAACCCACTTTAAATATAAAGACACAGATTAAAAGTAAATTGATGGGAAAAAAAATTACCATGCTAGCACTAATCAAAAGTAACCAGTGATAACTATATTAATTTCAGGAAGAGCAGCCCTCAAAGTAAGAAAAGTTTATCAGTGATAAGGAAGAGCATTACATAATAATAAAAGGGTAAATTCTACAAGAAGATATAATAATCCTTCATATCTATGCACCTAACAACAGAGACCCAAACAATGTGAGACAAAATCTAAGAGAACTGCAAGGAGGAAAAGATTCATCCACTATTGTAGTCGGAGACTTCAACATCTCTCACTCAGAAATGGACACAACCAGCAGACAGAACATCAGTAAGGTCATAGTTGAACTCAGCATCATCCATCAATAACACATCCCTCACCAAAAAAAATGTACAGGTGGAAAAATAACATATGAAAAGATGCTCCATACCACATGTTATCAGGGAAATTAAACAAGATAATGCAACACATCTATTAGAATGGCCTAAATCTGGAATTCTAGCAACAGTAAATGCTGGCAAAGATGTATAAGCAATTGAAACTCTCATCCTTTGCTGGTGGGAATCCAAAACGATACCGTCACTTTGGAAGACAGTTTGGTGGTTTCTCATAAAACTAAACATACATTTACCATACAATCCAGAAAATGTATTCCCTAGTAATTACCCCCCAAATTGAAAACATGTCTGCAAAAACTCCTGCACATGTTTGTTTATTACAGCTTTATTTATAATTGCCAAAACTTGGAAGCAACCAAGATGTCCTTTTAGTAACGGGATGGATAAATAAACTGATGTGTATTTAGACAATTTATAGAAATATTATTCAGCACTAAAACGAAATTAACTATCAAGCCATGAAAAGGTATGGAGGAACCTTAAATGCATATTAGTAAGGGAAATAGCCAATCTGAAAGGGCTACATGTTATACGATTCCAAATATATAACAATCTGGAAAAGGCAAAACTATGAGGATCAGTTTATGGATTAACAACATCAGGTGGTTTCTGGGGGTGGGTGGACGAAGAAGCAGAGCACAGAGCAATTTTAAGGCAGGGAACATAATGATAAATATATTATAATAATGGATACATGTTATTATATGTTTGTCTAAGCCTGCAGAATATAAAACACCATGAATGAACCTTAATGTAAACTATGAACTTTGGGTGATTATGATTTATCAATGTTAGGTCATTAATTGCAACAAATGTAATGAACTGAATCACAACTCTGACGAGTGATGTTGATAATAGGAAGGCTATGCATTTGCGGGGACAAGAGTTAAATGAGAAATACCTGTACCTTCCTCTCAATTTTGCTGTGAATCTGAAACTACTCTGACAAAAGTTAACTATTTTTTAAAGTGTTGATTAGCATAAGTCATCTTCTCTTCAGTATCATATGCCAAAAACAATGGACATATTACTACGTTTTGAGGAAAATAACCCAAGTCTTCCACATATCAAATTGTAGATTATAAAATGTATCACTGATGTAAACTCTTGAACAAAAAATCTTAAAGATAATATCTAGCTTTGAAAGATGAATCAAAATGGTCTAATTAATGGAATGATAGTCGATTATTTTTAGCACCAAACCCGATTAAATATAGTATGATCTGAATAATCGAGGTAAAGATATAGGGTAATTTTTAAAAGTGAAAGAAAGATATTTTTTCAAAGATTAAAGAAAGGGTGAAAGCCAACCATATGCTATTTATAAGCATTACACTTGAAAATGCCACAGAAATAATGAAAATAAAAGAATATTAAAATATTATGTACATTCAAAAATATAGATGGCTTTACAAGATTTATAGTCTACAAGACAAATAATAATTAAAATATTTTACTCAAAACACGCACAAAAATATCATGTTTTATCTTTCTATATCACATCAAAGTACAGTCATCACAAACCTATGTAACAAGGGCCAAATAAGGTATCAGCACAATATACAAAGCATTACAAATTAAAAAATAAGGAGCATTTAAAAAGAAAACAAAAGTAGCAGGAAACTTGAACCCATCTCTTTAAGTTATTCACAGATCAAGTACTGAAATCATGCTTGACACCTGATGCATTAAAAAAAAAATCTCAGTAAACAATTAAATTAATGAAACAAATGAAGCAACAAATAGGTTAATTAATCAATATTAAATTATGCATAAAACAGAATAAAAATCATATAGTTAATAAGGTTTATCTTATTAAACAGTTTAACCTGAAAATAATGACTATAATTTTTACAGTGCCTACATGCTCAGTGTAGGTTAAAAAAATTTAACCTACAGGTTTCTTCAGGTTAAAAAATTATAATGCATAGTCATTGTACAATTTTTTGAAAATATGTAAATGTAAATAAGGAGAAAATTTTATTTAAAAATATGTCAGTATATAGATTTTTATATCTACTAAACATCCAGAATTCTTGGGATTGCAAGAAAGCTGATGTCTTTCCAGCATATCTAAGAAGCTTCAAAATTATTTATATTTTCCTAACTACAGGAAAATTTCATGTCACTTCTTGCTCCTAATTATCACTAAATGCTTTTTCCTTGATAATCCATAACCAATTTATAGTTGTAATTCATTTCTGTTGATAATTCCTCTGGTCACTTTGTCCCAAAACATGGATAAAAACTTCTATCTTCATGTTCCTAGGATGCAGTGGTAGATGTTCTGAAGTGTTTGACAAATTTTACTATAGACCTGGTAAACTTACCTAGCCTGTAAACTAGAAGAATTGCATGCAGAAAAAGAAAAAGAAAAACAACATAAAGATATCAGACATCACTTCAGTGACAGTGGCAAAGAGGAGCTATATGAGAATTATATAAGAGATTTAAGATTCTCAATCCAGAGCTATATCTTGTTCACTGTGGATCCCTACCTAAATTTAGTGATTTTCACATAATAGGCACATGTTGCTAATAAACAAATAAACGTCATTGCTCTTCAATACAATACATCATGTCTTTTTACCTGGAATTATTCTCCAGTCATCTTCCACCTTGGTACCTGTGTCTCCTTAAGTCTTCCTCCTCTTTTCCATCTTCCCTCTATGAGTTCCCAGGCCCAACAACGCTCCGTTGTTCTTCATTCTTTCTGCATTTCCGTGTTTTCATCTAGCATAATTTTCTTTTTGCCTAAAGACCTCATCCGTACTTAGTTCAGTCTCTGGTCTACTAGAGATGAATTCTCTTGTGTTTGTTGGTATGGAAGTGTATTTATTTTGCCATTGCTTGTGAAAGTTATTTTTTTTTGGAGGGGGGGGTAGAGAATTGAAGATTTCGCTGATATCATATTATCTCTTCAAATATTTTCCCACATTCTGTCTCTCCTCCCTCTCTGAAACTCCAGTGACAAGTTTTTATGCCTCTTTCATCTATTCCACTTCTAATACATTCTTTCTCTTTTTTTTAACCTTTTTGCTCTCCCCACTTCCGTCTATATATATTATAATGACCTCTGTTTCAGTTTATTAACAGTGTTTTCTGCTGAGTCCTACCTGTTATTAAACCCATTTATTACCTTTATCATTTCAGATACTTATTGATTATTTTTTACTTGTGAGACCCTAGCTTCTGAAATCGGTAATCCCTCCATAAACATAAACTCTCATTGCAAAAGTAAATTTTATAGTGGTGGTAGTATATTCATGTATATTTTTAATGAAGATTTCTTATAACAAAACTTACCGGAACTCTACTTAAATTCTAAATTGACTGAGTATTTTATAAGCAATATCAATAGAGGTCTATCTCTTCTTCCATATTTCTGCTGCTCTTATTTATCCTCAAGGTAGCTGCAAATTTTCTGTTACTGAATATGATAATTCCAGTTTCAGCCCTGCATGTCAGCCTCCACTGAATCTGTGTAATTATCGGACTCTTCCTTTGCCTCTGACCTTGCCTTATATCTAGATTCTTGCTTCCTAACCTTTGCTTTGCACTCTCCAGATTATTTCTCTGACATTATTCCTGCCACTCCATGTGGTCCCCCTCATTCGCTTCAAGATCGCTTACATAAAGCAGATGGAAGTTTCTCTGTCTTCTGAAGAAGGATGGCTAGGTTCATGAAAGAAATGTTCACAATCAATGTGCCAAGTTGACTTTCCAATTGCTTATAATATTCTCTATAATCTTTTCTCCTAAAGCATTCCAGACTGATCCAAGAAAACACCCTGCATTTTCTTCCATGAACCTTGATAATGGATTCAGCATCACTGTCTATCAGTAGAACATTGGACTGATTGAAACATCTTATTCTTCAAGAGTGAGTTGGGGAAAAAAAGAGTTTTCTATGATAAGGAATTCTTAGTAATCATTACAATGAAATACATATATGAAAGTTATTCTATACTCCACACCCATTTTCCCCTTCTATTAACATCTTATTGTAGTATGTCATATTTCTTACAAATAATGAACCAATATTTATACATTATTATTAACTAATGCTCATATTTTATTGAAGTTTCCTTCATATTTATCTAATGTCCTTTTTCTGTCTCACGATCTAATCCATTACATTTAGTTACCCTATCTCCCTAGGCTTCTCTTGACTGTGGCAGTTTCTCAGACCTTCCTTGTTTTTGATGACCTTGACAGATTTGACTAGTCCTGGTCAGGTGTTTTGAACAATATCCTTCAGTTGATTTTGGGATAGCCAAAATGTTCCTTCGGTTTTTAAGTAAAAATAAAAGACACATTGTTCATTTTCAACAAGAACTTTACTGAACAACATATTCACACTTTTGTTCTACAACCTTCTGCCATTTATCATGCAGCTTCATAATTCCATCTTCCCCCAAATTTTTATCTTTTTGAGCAAAGAACTGTTCCAGGTGCCTTTTACAGTCTTCCAGGGAATTGAAATTTTTTCCATTAAGAGAATTTTGTAAAGACCAAAATAAGTGGAAATCCAAAGGTACAATGTCTCGTGAATATGGGGAATGAATCAGAACTTCCCAGCCAAGCTGTAACAGTTTTTGCCTGGTCATCAAAGAAACATGCGTTCTTGCGTTAGCCTGATGGAAGATTATGCATTTTTCTGTTGACTAATTCTGGATGCTTTTTGTCGAGTGCTGCTTTCAGTTGGTCTAACCAGGAGCAGTACTTGTTGGAATTAATCGTTTGTTTTTTCTGGAAGGAGCTCATAATAGAGGACTCCCTTCCAATTCCACTATATACACAACATCACCTTCTTTGGATGAAGACCAGCCTTTGGTGTCGTTGGTGGTGGTTCATTTCGCTTGCTCCATGATCTCTTCCATTCCACATTATTGTACAGTATCCACTTTTCATCACCCGTCACAATTTGTTTTAAAAACGGAACGTTTTCATTATGTTTCAGTAGAGAATCACATGCGGAAATAGGGTCAAGAAGGTTTTTTTTGCTTAATTTATGTGGAACCCAAATACCAAAGCGATTCACATAACCAAGCTGGTGCAAATGATTTTCAACACTTGATTTGGATATTTTGAGTATGTCGGCTATCTCCTGCGTGGTACAACATTGATTGTTCTCAATTAATGTCTCACTTTGATTGCTATCAACTTCAACTGGTCTACCCGACCGTGGAGCATCGTCCAGTGAGAAATCTCCAGCATGAAACTTCACAAACCATTTTTGACATGTTCGATCAGTCACAGCACTTTCTCCACACACTGCACAAATCTTGTTTTGCGCTTTAGTTCTGTTTTTACCTTTCTCGAAATAATAAAGCGTAATATGTGGAAAATGTTTTTCATCTTCCAGCTTCAATATTAAAATGGCTACACAAAAATTCACCAATTTTGATAAGTCTTTTTTTAAATGAACGCTGATATGACAGCTGTCACATACAATCTAACAAAATTGTTTTGAATGAAATTAAAGACAGCTAAATTCTACTAGAGCCATATTACGGAAAACAACCAAAGAAACTTTTGTCCACCCCGATATTTTCCTGTTGGATTTCTCATGATTAGTCTGGGATTAATTGTTTTAAGAGAGATATTGCGTTTTTCGTCTCTAAAATCTCTCTTTTATTTAACAGATTTTGTTTTCTGGTGAAATTCAGCATCTTGTAGTCTGCTTTCTTGGCCATGTTAATAAAATCTACTTTAGAATCCATGGATGGTATTGTTACCATCTAAAGAATTCACCCTCTCTTCTAGAAGATGCATAGACTGGAGGTAGATAACCTTAATTCAATCAGGCCCTGGGCTGACCTGCATTTGACTGATGGCTTTATAATGTCCAGTGTACCTTTGGTTCACCATGCATTTGGTATATTCCTTAAAAGATCTCAGTTGAAATCCTGGGGTGATTATAAAAGCCTCACCTCTTTGACAATTTCTGAACTACATTTTTTTCTTTTTTGCTCTGCAAGGCTGTGGAACAGTTGGCTCTGCCCTCCAGCAGCTTTCTGTCTAGTTTTTTATTGTCCTACCCTTTGCAATTCAAATACTCAATATGCATCTCAAGGGAAAATTGGCAGAGTTTCTGGATCAATTCCCTGTATTTCCAATCTCATCAGGATTTTGGCTCCCTCCCATTCTTGGTTGCTTTGGTATCCCTAAACTCCATTTGTTTCTCAATGAACGCTGATATGACAGCTGTCACATACAATCTAACAAAATTGTTTTGAATGAAATTAAAGACAGCTAAATTCTACTAGAGCCATATTACGGAAAACAACCAAAGAAACTTTTGTCCACCCCGATATTTTCCTGTTGGATTTCTCATGATTAGTCTGGGATTAATTGTTTTAAGAGAGATATTGCGTTTTTCGTCTCTAAAATCTCTCTTTTATTTAACAGATTTTGTTTTCTGGTGAAATTCAGCATCTTGTAGTCTGCTTTCTTGGCCATGTTAATAAAATCTACTTTAGAATCCATGGATGGTATTGTTACCATCTAAAGAATTCACCCTCTCTTCTAGAAGATGCATAGACTGGAGGTAGATAACCTTAATTCAATCAGGCCCTGGGCTGACCTGCATTTGACTGATGGCTTTATAATGTCCAGTGTACCTTTGGTTCACCATGCATTTGGTATATTCCTTAAAAGATCTCAGTTGAAATCCTGGGGTGATTATAAAAGCCTCACCTCTTTGACAATTTCTGAACTACATTTTTTTCTTTTTTGCTCTGCAAGGCTGTGGAACAGTTGGCTCTGCCCTCCAGCAGCTTTCTGTCTAGTTTTTTATTGTCCTACCCTTTGCAATTCAAATACTCAATATGCATCTCAAGGGAAAATTGGCAGAGTTTCTGGATCAATTCCCTGTATTTCCAATCTCATCAGGATTTTGGCTCCCTCCCATTCTTGGTTGCTTTGGTATCCCTAAACTCCATTTGTTTCTCCAACCCTGTGATATTGCCAAAAACTCTGCTGGCTTCTTTCTTATTAGCAGAGGACAACATTCTTGGTGTTGGCTAGGATTTGTGCCAAGAATTGGCAAATGCCCCAAGATAGAATCAGCTACAGATTTCCCTCTTTTGGAGATCTTGACCCCTAGTGTCTTGTTTACTTCAGCAGTTTTCTAATATCTTTAAAAATATATTTTTGGCATTTAATTTTTTTTTTTCCTTTTTTCTGGTTGTTATTGTAAGGAACACTGGACTGCTGCAAGATATATCAGAAGTTCAGGATTTCCATCTTCTTAACTGTATTTTACATAAATAAAATACACTTTTTAACTTTTTAAAATAATAAATGTGAATTTAGTAAAGTAACAATAAAAACAAATATTTTGAGTTTAGAAGCAAGAAGAAAAAGTCTATAAAACCTTGAGCTCTTTCCACCGGAAATATATCACACCAAAAAGCAAAGTAACACAAATAAATTGAACAAAATAATGAACAAACGTGTACAAGAAAATGAATTATAAAGAATATTATTTTTAGAAGGAATAGAATTCAAGATAAAATTTCATTTGGGGAAAAGGAAGGATATTTTATGTCACTGAATTCATTCTTCAACATTGATCTAGAGACCCTACATGGTGAAATAAGAGAATTTAAAAATAAATCTTAAAAGTTAGGTAGAAAAGAGCTTAAATTGTTAATATTTGCATTGCATAGTTCTTTCTTCTAGTAAATTCAAGACATTTTCCTGGAACATTGTTTACATGAAGAGCTAATTTAGGAAGTGGTCCACATAAATGATTAACATATAAAGTAAACATAAGTTTCCAGAATAAAAGCAGTAAAAATTAGAAAACAAAGGGAAAGAAAGAGTAATACCAAAAATGAATAAAACTAAATGTGTAGTGCAATAATGTTTTTTAATGCACACAAAAAGGAGGTTTGACTACATAAAATGAAACACGTGTTCCTGGATGAGAAAACGTCATATTACAAAATGTCCATTTTCCCCATTTCAACTACAAATTCAAAGTAACCCCTTTGAGCTCGCCTTCCCCCCAACTTGACACCTGCCAAATCTTTTAAATGGGACTGCAACGATAAAAGAAAAAAAATAAGTAACAATATATGAAAATGTTTTGAAAAGTGAGCAATGATGAGGCATATTCTTCAAGATATCAAAGTATTTTATATAGCTAAAACAATTAAACACTGTGCGAATTGTATAGAAATAGGGAAAAACAGATAATGGGAAAAAGAGTGGCCAGTGATTTTAAGTTGTCAACCACATTTAGTGGAGAAAGTGTAAACTATACAATAAATATTGTTGGAACAATTGACCATAACATTTCACCATAACAGTTGACCATTCATTTGGAAAAAGTAGTTAATTAAGTACCTAAATGTAAAATCAAAACAATATAAGTACTAAAGGAAAATTATTTTATTTCTCTTAAATATTAGTATGAAGAAATCTATAAAGGAAAGGATATACGAATATAAAGGAAAAGATTTTATAAACTTTAAATCTTTGGTTCAAAAAAGAAATCAAATTTGGAAAAATACATGTATTTAGAAAGAAGAGTAATTAAGGAAAAGACCTTATTAAGTGAGCATACTATACAAATAGACAATTCGCAGTAAAAGGTTATCAAGTGTTTACTAAAAGTTTGTCTCGTTCATAATTTGCTGGCATATGTATTGACTATCTCAGCTCATTAGAATGGAAATGCCAAATCAGAGCAGGAACCTGACTTGCCTTGTTTATCACTTTGTCCACAGTTCTTAGAATAGTGTTATTTTGAAACATAGCAGATTTTCAATTGAAAAAATATGTTGAATACATAAATAAATGATATAGAATATACAAATAAAATAACAAAATATCCTAACTTTAACAAGATGAATATATTTTTTGTGAAAGCTGTGGGGACTAATGCCCTTTTATACAATTCTAGTGGTATTGTAAATTTGTAACACCTTTCTGGAGGTCAAATGAAAACATGTTCAATAAATATTCAGAAATATTTTAATAAATTATAGTCTATTCATATCATGGCATTCTGTGCAGGTGTTAAAAAGAATATGGTAGGTATAATGATATGGAAAAATCATCAAAATATATTGTTAAGATGAAAATCCCCCCCCAAAAAAACAAAATAGAAAAAATAACTATACAGTATAATCCCATTTATGTAAAACAAAGCCTATTACTGTATATATCTGGTCCATCTCAACATGTCTTTCTATTTCTCCTATGTATTACCTATGTATCTATGTATATAAGTATGTATATATCTGTTTATCTATTTATCTAGTGAAACATTCATAATACTAGGAAAGAATCTGGAATTACACACATTGATTATATATATTTAGGGTGAGGAAGGAAAATACAGAGGTAGATAAAGAGGAAATTTCACTTTTAAACCCATATATGTGTAATCTTTTGTGACAGACATGGATTTGTGTAGTAGTTGTTACTAAAATGAAAAAAGTCATAGTTTTAAATTTTTCACTTCCTTGACTAAAGTCATGGAAGGTTTCATTTTTCAAGTGTATTGGCAAATTACATTTTCTTGTCATTTTTTATTTTTAAGATTTTTCTAATTCTTATTTTAAATTGTCTTTATTAATATTTCTTCTTATTTAATTTTTTATTCTCCAGATTTGCTGGTTTCCCTCAGTGGAAGAACTGAATATCCTTAAAGCAATCTTGTTTAGCCAAAGTTGCATTTGTTCATTTTTAACTTTTTAATGCAATTTTAAAACGTCTTTAGAGTTAGTTTTGGTTATGAAGTTTAGTTCTGTTATTTAATAAATAGAGGCATAAAGCATTCCACTTAATTTCACCCGATTTCAGTTTCCTGACAGTAGAATGGGGATCAATTAAATAGCATATCTAGAGTGTCCCAACTAGTTTCTGGCACATAGACTACAATAAAATTTGTTTTCATGTTCAATTTTCCTTGCTAATAACGTTTATAGACTTCTTAATATATTTCATAAATATAGTATAAAAATTATAAACCCAGAAGAACTTCTTGGCCAACCCAATATAAATGCCTTGAGACCAGATACTGTCTTTCATTCATTATTTTGTCCCCTAAAGCAGTTACCATCGATCTTTGGAAGTGATAGGCACTTAACATGTATTTGCTGAATTTAACTGAAAGCTTGAAATAACTTAAATGAGTATATCAGCACTGTTGTGAAGAAATATGTTCAATCATTTAAGAGTAGACAAATAAATATTTTTTTAGAGTTGTACGACTTATGAGTTTATAGGGAGAGCCACCGCTCTTGAAATCATTATTTGAAAAGGCTCCTAAAAAACCTATATTCACTGTTGTTCAGTTACTAGTCGCACCACTTTAACCTACAAAAGGAAATTTTCAAACTTCAAGAATAATAGACTCTTCTAATTAAAAAAATAAATACGTAAATCGACTGGCCTCCTACTTGATAATCCTTTCTGGGGGTCCTTTGTTAGTATAAGCCAAATGATAAGATTTCCTAGCAAAGCATTGCTCTCCCACTTAAAAATGTTTTTTTAAATTATAGCTCTCTCCAAAATGCCATCAGAGTACTGTTAATAGAGTAATGGTCTTCATCTTTGACCTAAAAACTAGGTAGTTTTTTTTTTTTTTTTGTAGTTTGCAATATTTGGGTAGGCAATGCTAAAAATGTGTGTGTGGGCACATGCAGTTAAATGATGGAGAAAGAATTAAAAGAGAATCCAAAATATAATAGCGTAACACATTGAGTTAGTGAGGTTTTTTTTTTTAATTTGCCATACAAAATATACTCTAAATTAAACAATATGAAAACTTGTATTTTTCTTTTAATTCATTTTGTAACAATTTCCTATTTTTGCATATGTACACAAGAAAAACAACAGAATTAATTTTTTGGCAGACATCCTTGTATAGGGAGAACTGTGAATTCATTCTACTATTTGTGGAAGTCACAAAAAGAGTCTACTGCTGTAAAATGTCCTACATATAGTTGAAATTTCTGAAAATAAGTTGAGACAAGAAATTATATCCAGAGACTACTGAGGAGATTTTAGCTTCTCAGTAATTATCAATAACTAATGAACAGTTTAAGCTTACTAAATGAGTAGACAGATAAAAAGATAGATGAACAATAGATGATGATGATGATAGAGATATCAATAGATAGAGAGATCAATAAATAGGTAAACATACATGAACATGACCCTTTGCCCCAAATCATTGCTAAATTTTGTTTTAAACAAGTATGAATACTTGCAAATATTAGTACCTCCACAGCACTTCATAGCACTTTATTATTATTTATAATTTGAAAAGCTGATATACTATCATTTGTTTAATCTATGGTTAACTCTCTGGCATGAAAGCAAATTGATAGAACTTTAAGTTTCTAATTCATTATTTTAAACCTTTATTTAATGTAGTGACAAAAGTGAAGAAAAATTTAGCTAAAACTAAATCAGCAATCATTTTATTTTGTTTGTCAGTTAGTGTGTAGAACATTGACTGATAAATATAACTCTTTGATATTCTCCCAACTTGATTCAATGCTATTTACAGCTATTTATTTACAGCTCTGGAACACAGTGTTTTCCCTTCCTCCACATGACTGATCTTAAATACTCTGTAAGTTCCACATTAATTCTACCTAAAATGTGGATGAGTGAAACTGATTCTATTCTGCCAGGACTGTCAGTAATAAATGATGGGATAAGGTAGATGTCCTACCACAGAAGAAAAAAAATAATAAAACAAAACCAAGACAAAGGAAGAAAGGGTGGGAGGGAGGGAAAAAAGAAAAAGCTAATGAGTTTTGAATCAATTCCATTAGCAATGGTCATGATTGCTTGGTACATGGGGATAAAAGATTATTATAAAATGGTCTATTAAAATGCCAGAAAATTTCTCAGTAGTTTAAATACTCTTAAATTTTTAAATGCTATACTAGCTAACAGAGCTGTAGTAGATTGAATTAAGCTTCATTATTGATTCCCCAAGACTTTGTTGGTGTGCTGCCCATTTAAACACATTATCAGATACTTAAAGAGTAATTTATAATGCTTTGAAGAACACTTACTTCATTTAAAATAGCTAATAACATCATTCAAATGAGAGAAGGTGTCCGGATTTAATAAGTGAAAACACTGGATGCAGATATAATGTCCATTAGCACAGAAGCCAAACAGATTTTATAAAGTCTTGAATAAAATATTTCAAATATAAAACTCTTAATAATTGAACTGCTTTCTAAACTATGATTATGAAGACTCGATTAAATAATTATAGTTAAGAACATCCATGACATTATGGAGATATACTAGAAAACAGTCTTGGAACTGTAAGATTTCAGCTCATCTGTAACTCTAAAATGGCTTTCTGTTTCAACAGACATTTTAATATGTTTCCTAAAATTTTTATATGAATACTAATATTGCATGTAAATTTCCAGCTTTCTGTAAAATTGTCTCATTAGTAATCTTTTCTGTTTGATATTTTACAGAATGCAATGTCTAGTCAGAATTTCAGTGTAAGTTTTTAAAGAGGAGAAATAGTTATTTAGGTTAGCGTGCATATTAATGTAGTATATATTCTGAGCATTAATGTGAGGCATTGGCAAAACTTCCTCCTTAATTCTCTTACTAATAGGTTAAATTTATATTGTGCAAATTAAATAAAAATGGGTAAAATTTATTCAGAAATTCTTAGTCTATATTCATATTTCATTGGCCAAGTAGTTTGACTTGATCGTTAACATGCTTGACTCATTCAATCTAAACATGGTACCATCTAGTTTCAATCAAAGAATCTAGTATTTAAAGGGAGGAGAGAATTCTAAGTCTTAAACATTACATTAGTGTTTTACCACTTATATCTGGAACTAGATGTTTTTAACATATGAGCCAACCACAATTCAATTCAAATAGATAATTTTCTTGGGGTCAAAGCAAACTATTTTAGATTCCATCATATAGAATGTTTTATTGTATCAGTGAAGCACAATGAAAAATTACTAAATTACTTAGGTTAATATTCAAACATACAGAAACAATGTCTATTGTTTCCATAGTGGATTGATGAAAACTTTTCTATTTGTGTTCACCTGAAACTCAAACTCATTTTCTAATCAGTCCAACATTTCAATTTTAAGGTTATTAGAATGAAAAATATATATCATAGCCTTCTATATGCTAATTACTTTATTTACTCTAATTATATTTTAGTTATATAAAATATTCTGAATATTTTTAGTAAAGCATAGCATATAATGGTCCACATGGAAAGAGCTCCATTTATACAAGTATTTATTGAAAGGCAAATTCTAGTCTTTTGCAGTGGTACAAATGAGAACTCTGTAAGTACACTTTTATACTTCCCAGACATTATATATAATACTTGTTCTAATTCACTATGGCCAGCTGACATGACTAACTTAGGCTTTATTCTACTTATTGAACCAGAATTGTACCTCAGCCTGCCATTTGGAACATACCTGAGGGTGCAGCTAGCTTGAGTGTCTTTATAAGATTTATATTTATCATACATATATATGTATAATAGAGTACTCTTATTAAGTGTACAATGTTAGTTATTTGCTGCTATAAACTGAGAAAATAATATACTTGAAGTCAGGTTTTCCCCAGGTGAGTCATAGAACACTCCCTCTGTGGGAGGTTGTTAGATGCCTTATGAAAGAGAGGTTTCCTTTGTTTGGAAAATGTTTGAGAAATGCTGGATTAATTCTATTTTAAAAGATATATTCAGAGCTTTTAATAAATGCTTATCAATTATGCTGCCTGTAACATGGAAATATTGAAAACAGTATTGCACAATCCAACTAGTAGTTTTATTTTTTGCCTACACTAGTAATATATCCAAGTCAGACTTTAGCTCTAGTCTAGAAATTAGATATAATATTTTCTTTATCTCTCAGTTCTCAGTAAACTTTAATTTCCATTTTGACTCTTTTTTAACTTGCTTTATGAGTTGCATGTAAGCTAGTCAACTACTGTAGATGCTCCCTGTGTGTACTAGAAAAGATACATTCTCTAATTATTGTATACTGTGTTCCATTAATACCCATAAGGACAAGTGTTAAAGTTGAAGTCTTTTACCTTCTTGCCTTTCTTTTTATCTACTTGAGTTATTTGTTGAAAGCTATGTTGATATTTAATCGTTTCATTGGAAATGACACTTTATAATGCCTATATTTCCTTTAAATACTTTGAAATCTTATCAGGTATACATATTTTGGAATAATAACATATTTCTAGTGAACTGTTACTTTTATTGTTAGATATTGAGGCTTTACCTAAAATATTTTTTCTTCCTAACCGTTTTGTCCGATATTAAATTTCTATTGACTTTCTTATTTTTAATAAAGTTTTTAAAATTAAAATTAGATTTACAGAAAAGTTGCAAAGATAGTAGAGAGTGTTTGTTCCCTTATCCCTCACCCGGTTTCTTCTAATGTTAGCATCTTACATAACCATGGTACACTTGTCAAAACTAAACCAAAAGAAAACCCACAAAACAACATTGGTACATTGCTATATAAACTAAACTCCAGATGTTGTTTTGATTTTTGCCAGTTTCCCACTAATGTCCTTTCCAGGATAACACATGTATAGGCATCATGTCTCATTCATCTCCTCTGGTCTGTGACTGTTGCTCAGGCTTTTCTTATTGTTCATAATGATGTGAGTGCTGAAAGGTATTGTTCAGATATTTGTAGAATGTCCCTCAATTTGTGTTTGTCTAATGTTTTTCTCATGACTAGACTTGAAATGGTATAGGTTTTGGGAAGGATGACCACAGAGGTTAAGTGCTATTCTCATCATATCCCATCAGGGAGTGCCTGATGTCAACATAATTTATCAATGACGATATCACCTTGGTCACTTGGTGAATGAGGTGTTGTCAGATTTCTACATTGCAAAGGTAATGATACTTTCTTTTCACCCTTTCTGTACTCTATTCTTTGGAGCAAGTTAAGTCCAGCCCAAACTCAAGGGGGAGGAATTAAGCTCCAACGAGAGAGAAGAGTAGTTCTATATATTTGGAATTCTTCCCTGAAGATTTGTCTCTTCTCCCTCATTTATTTATTTTTTCAATAATTTATTTATATAATTATGGACTATGTATATTTATTTTGTATCTTGGATTGTAAGTTGCCTACTTTAACTTTTATTTCTCAGATAGTGCCTTGCCATGTGCCTTTTGTAAACAACATAGTTGAACATTTAAAAAAAATTATTCTCTCAATTTGTCTTTTATATTGTGAGATGGCCTGTTTAAAATTACTGAGACACTGGCATATTTGTATTTGCTTCAACATATTTTTCTGTTTCCCTCATCATGCTCCAGTATTAGTTTAGCTAATAAATAAGTTAAACATTCTGTATTTTTATTCTTTTGTTACATTAAAATAAAAATCTGCATATTTGATGCATTCCATATTAGTCATTATTATATTTTTATTAGTAAGTAATTGCTTACATTTACCCGCAATCTGTAAGATAATTCTACTGGGTATAGATTATAGGATACCTTTTTTTTCTTCTTCTTCTTTCTATACTTTTAAGATGTCACTATTTTCTTCTGGCTTGCATAGTATTTGATGAGAAAGCTATAATTCAGAACTTTTACCTGGCTCTCTGTCTTCAAGATTTGTCCCCATCTTCAGTTTCAGCATTTTATAATATGCCCAGTTGTGTTTTTATTTGTATATACACTTTTGTGGGTACTCTCAACTTCTTGGATTTATAGTTTCCTGTCTTTTATTAATTTGGGGAAGTTTTCAGGCATTTCTTCAAATATTTTTTATGTCCTTTTCGCTTTCTTTTTCACTTCCAGGATTTAAATTACCCATATGCTAGACCATTTGACATTACTCAACAGCTATCACATGCTCTGCTGTTCTTGTTTGTTTTTAGTGTTTTGTTTTTTGGTTTTTTTCTCTCTTTTTCTTTACATGTCAGTTTGGATGATTTCTAGTGTCCTATCCTCAATGATTCTTTTCCCTGCCATATCAAATCTGTTAGTCTGTCAAAAGAATTCTTCATCTTTAATAATGTCTTTTTATTTCTACCATGTACGTTTTACCTAATAAAATATATTCTTTTCTATCTCTATGATGAAATCCCTATCTGTTTATACATGCTGTCCATCTTTTCCACTAGAGCCATTTAAATATTTACCAGAGCCATTTCACTCTCCCTGTCAGGTATTTCCAACAACTATATAATCTCTGTGGCTGTTCTCTTGTCTGCTTTACCGTTTGTTAATGAGTGTTTTCCTCATTTGTTTTTTTGTGTGTCTCATTATTTTTGATTCAATAATAGACACTGTGTGAAAAAAACATTTGAGACTGAAGTAAATAATATTTACACACAGAATGGACACACTTCATCTTCTGTCCCACTGTTATTGTGGGAGATTGAGTTTGTCTAGTAAGGAGTTGAGCTGGTTTGACTGTCAATGTTGCTATAATTATCTTTTGCACACATTTGCTTCAAATTTTTCAAACTGTGTGCAATTGCTACCAGGTGGTTAGTGTGGGATCTAGAGTGCTAAGGACTTTTTTCGGTGTCTGTGCTCCATCCTCCACCAGACTGTTCTTGATTATTACTCAGTGAGTCTTGTAGGGGATGCAGGGAAGATGCATTTAGTTCCTAGGACTGCTGTAACAAAGTACAACAAACTGGGCGGCTTAAAACAAAAGATATATATTCTTTCACAGTACTGGAGGCTCCGAGTCTGAAATCAAAGTGTTAGCAGAGCCATACTTTCTCTAAGTCTCTCTGGAAGAATCTGTTCCATGCTTTTCTCTAAGCTTCCACTGTTGCCAGCAATTCTTGGCATCCCTCAGCTTGTAGCTGCATCACTCTAACCTCTGCCTCCATTACCGCATGGCATCCTCTCTGTCTCTGTTCGTCTCCTCTTCTTACAAAGACACCAATAATATGGAGTCATGGTCTACCCTAATGATCTCCCCTAACTTGATTACATCCACAAAGACCCTATTTTTATTTTTATTTTCCCTTTAAATTTATTTATTTTTTGGCTGCGTTGTGTCTTCGTTGCTGCACTCAGGCTTTCTCTAGTTGCAGTGAGTGGGGGTTACTCTTTGTTGCAGTGCGCGGGCTTCTCACTGTGGTGGCTTCTCTTGTTGCAGAGCACGGGCTCTAGATGCATGGTCTTCAGTAGTTGTGGAGTGTGGGCTCAGTAGCTGTGCCTCGCGGGCTGTAGAGCACAGGCTCAGTAGTTGTGGCACACAGGCTTAGTAGTTGTGGCAGAGGGGCTTAGTTGCGCCGCAGCATGTGGGATCTTCCCGGACCAGGGCTCGAACCTATCTCCCCTGCATTAGCAGGTGGATTCTTAACCACTGTGCCACGAGGGAAGTCCCAAGACCCTATTTTTAAATAAGGTAACATTCCCACAAATAAAGCACTGAAGGGAAGGGTTGAGGACTTAAAAATGTCTTTTGGGGGGGCGGGCACAGTCCCCACTTAACACAGAGTTTCTCAGTTCTTCTTCACCAGCCTACTTTATACTATTGCTGTGTGCTTGGTTTTTGAGATGGCTCTTTGTCAGCATTATTGCCCACCCTGTGTAGTGTCTGAACTCTGCCTTGTATTTTGGGAGGTCTTGAGCAGGAGGGAATTGTGTGCCTCACCCCAGCAGTAGCAGATATTTTCCTACTGCTGTTGGAATATTCTGTCCCCTGGCAGGTATTCTTTCCCTCTGCCATAGGCAAAAATCTCTTCTTTTACCCATCCCTCATCCTCAAATGCAGTACCTGGGCTTTGGGGCAGGATGGACTTTTACTCCTCACTCAACAGCTTCCAGTTCTTGAATAACATCTAAAAATGCTGTAGGTGGTGGGTAGGGTTTCTTGCATTTGTGTCATTGTGGGGAGCCCTCTAAAGTTTTCTGACTGGACCTCGATCTTTCTCATGAACTTGTGGTAGAGGATCATGGAAAATAGCTGGTGAGTGAGTGTGTACTCTTCTGTCTGGTGTTCACAGAGGTTCTAAACCTTTACAGTGTACCACATTCAGCTTTTTGGAATTTGTTCAAATTTGTTTCCTCCCTCCCAGCTTGTGGTGGACACTCACCTCTTCCTTTAATACTCTCCCAATAGTGAAACTATTTGCCCCGTCTTTGGAATTTAGCTGGCTATCTTGTGACCTTAGCTCTCTCTTATAGACTCAAGAAAAGTTAGGGTTCTGTAGATTATCCAGTCTTTTCTCCTTGTTAGAGTGGGAACAATGTTCACTTGGCTTTCCATATCTAAATGGAAGCAAACTCTGTTATCCACAGTTTAACAGCAGTTTTTTTTTTTCACATATTCACAGGAATATTTCTGTTCAATTTCCTAGTTCCTGCAATTTATCATTTGGAAGAAATTTTATTAAAAACATATTCACAGAAAACTATCTTTCCTATCGCAGAAGCTGGTGTCTATCTAATTGTTTCTTTGTAAACGATTTGTTCCTTAGCTAAGGGTAAATTTAGCTCTTACATTTATCATTGATATTCTAAATTGTACTAAGAAATGTTTGTCTTTGGTCGTTCAGGCTGCTATAAAAAAAAGTACCATCAACTGGGTGGCTTATAAACAAACAGAAATTTATTCTGGAGGCTGGGAATATCAAGGTCAGGGTGCCTGCAGATTTGGTGTCTGGTGAGGTTCCCCTTCCCGGTTCATTGATATGTCATTTTACATGTGTCACATGGCAACACGGGGTGAGGGAGCCCTCCATATCCCTTTTATAAAGGTACCAATCCCACAAACATGTAGTTTGTAGCAATGTCTATGCTCGAAATATTTTCCGTTATTTCTGTTTGAGAACCATTATGATACCCATATCTGAGGATTCATGACTTCATTTTGGAGATTTCCCAGCCTTATTTTGAATATTGCCTTTCCCTCAGTGTCTTTCATTAGTATTTCTGGAAAATTTGGTGGATATATTTTGTACATTCTAATTCTATCCTTCATTTTTTAAACTTCTATTATGTACATTTTAATTTCTTAATTTTTCATGCCAATCTTTATTTCTAAAATAAATTTATTGATGCTTTTTACATTACTTTGTAAAATTGTTGTGTTTTGATGCACTTTTACGTCTATGATCATTTTAAGCTAATTTATTTATGGTTTCTACCTACGATTTTATTAACTGAGATTCTCTGGTGTCGTGTTCTAATGTTTATGGTTACTGCTGAGTCTTGCTTGTGATGGATCATTTCTTCATGTGTTTTTATAATTTTGAAATGTGATTTCATATTTCTTAAGGATTTAGCCATGGGAATCCTGTCTGGATGAGAATGAGAGAGTGGCTTTCCAGATTTATGTTGGCTTATTATCAGGTACCCTAGGGGCATGAGTAACTAGAGATTAATCTTATATTTTTTCCTCAGATATTCTAAAGCATGTATATAACCCAGTTTAAAAAACAAGCCTGTAGCTCTTTTATTTCTTTCTGATATATTTTATGGTAGATGATTTTTTTAAAAAATAGTAATAAAAGACATGTTTTCCTTAAAGAGAATATCACAAACATTATTTATCCAATAAATTTGTATGAAACAATGATTAACATTCAAATCATTATACTCCAAATATGGAGAATAAAATAATAATATTATAGCATTTGCCTTTAGGCAATTTACCTTTGAGTAGTAAAATAATAAAGCAAGAAAGTACATAATAATTGTAATGCAGACAAATCTAAGGCTTTGAGTAATACACCACTGTAATGAGGGATTCTCAGAGGGAGGGATTTTCATTTCTCTGTTTAACTTTCTTTATTCTTTCCAATACTCCAGACCTGAGAATTCCTATGTGCCTAATGTGTTTCCTCTATCATATTTTCCCACTCTTTAACCTTTAGTCCTGCCTTCTAACATGATTTCACAGCTCATGATATACATACGTGACTGTATGTAGATATAAAAGTTCAGAGCAAATAAATTCCATGGAATCTAAAGAACTAAAAGTAAACCAAACGTTAACTACATTTGAGTCACAGTGACCTCTAACTTTGGAAACCCTGCTCTCTCTTTAATTAACAGTCCCTACATAGCGAAAATCTTTTCTAAACAAAGCTGATTATACTTTATCCTAGCTGGCAAACAAGTAACAGTTATAAACCTAACATTAGTTGTTGGGGTGAAGACTAATTTTGGCCTCATGCACTTGGTGACTCTGGCAACCCTTTAAGAAATGGTTATATATGCTTAGTACATAATACCATAATTTAACACGATGCCTATATGGTATACAAGAAGCAAATATATGCTGATTCTGAAGGTTTTTGGTTGTTTGAATCTGATAGCATGGACCGTCTCTAGGACAGGGAGAAGTGTATATCGAGGGCATTAATTGAAATAAGCTCCAACAATGTTGTAAGGGTATCACTTTACCTTTCTTCAACAAAAAGATTTTTGAATTGCAAATACATAGTATGAACATTTATTATCCCTCTTTGCTGCTTATTTTTCTCCATAATACTTTTGACATGCTTTAGGTTCTACTGATTGTTTGTTGTCTACCAGTAGAATAAAAGTTCCACTAGGAGAGAGGTTTTATTTGTTTTGTTCGCTGTTTGTGCACACAGGAGGCTCCAAGCCAACCATTATTTGATTAATTCAGCTTTTATCTCAATTTACTTTCACCAAAAGAGTGAACAAATCTGGTCTTTTCATCTAGAATCAGACATTCACACCTGTGGCATCAGAGGAAGGATTGTATGGAATGTAGGGCTCCTAAAAAAATAAGATATGGAACAGAAAAAATGGAAAGTGTCTAGCTCAGTACTGCTCTGAAATAATTTCTTATGATCATGTTATCTAAAAAGAAAGAGAGGATCAGGGAGATGAAACTTGTTTAAGGACACAAAACAATAATCTGATAGAAAATGAACTTGACCCCAAATTCTCAGATTCAGTATTTTTTAACAACTGCAACAACAGACTAAATAGAAGTCCTCAAGAGACCATTTCACTTCATTTGAGATCATACATGCTGGCATAATTTGGCCCAAGATTAAACATCACCGGTCAGTGAGGCTAGGCCCAAGAGAAACCGCTAGAATTGTTATTATATTGATAAATTCCAGATTAGGAAGAGAGACAAGACCATCTGATTCATCATTCTTGGGGAAGTAAAATTATCCATTTTATAAAGAAAGTGACAGAATATGATTAGATTAAACTAACTATTATATAGTCTGTCTCCAAAGGATGTTTTTCAATTTTTTTCTTTTATAAATCCAGATACATTTTTATTAAAACTATAACTAACTGTAACTCTTGCAATATGCAATACAGTAAATTTGAGGTAGAATGGCCGCCAGAAGATAAGGCTTCCTGATTTTGAGAAAAATGCAGCTTTCAATACTTTGAATACATTTCATAGTTATTAATTTTAGTTATATATGTACATATATATATAAATAAAATGTCAAGATATAAATCAGTTAAGAAAATAAGTAAGATAATATATGAAAACTTTAGTAGGCCTGGATTACATGGCAATACAACAAACAAAAATATTCAATATATACCATATAATATAAATTTTTTGGAAAAACATTTAATATTTTGAATTATCACAAGTTGGAAATAATGTAGACTAAGTATATCACATAAATGACATTCTACAGTTAAAGCATTGCTCTTACTTTGTCCTATTTAGCCTGTTGGATATTATTTTCAACCTTCCACTGTTCTGACCACATGCATTACAATTTTGTCAGAGGTTGTGAATAATCACTTATCTTTGATGAATAGTTAATGAAATGCAAGGAATGAAGATAAGGAAGAGCTGCATTTAGTTGGAGTAGGAAAAACAGACACTTTCAAAGACTTTATAATGATTAGTGAATTTTATCTTTTGCTTGCTGTTATAATTATATCCTTCCCATTTTAGGTAATATTCTAGTTGATGAATGAAGGTAAATTATTATTGAAATAATGAGGATTTGAAACATTGAAGTCATTAGCAATTGTCCTGAAGGCTCTCAGCTTCCATGGTCCTTAGGACCACTGAATTATATCCTGCCAAAGAGTGGATACATTTTGAGAATTTCAATCTAGAACTTTGAATATATAAAAGGAAGATTGCTTGTTTGACTTTCAGTTTGGACACCTCATGCTTATAAATTCATTTTTACATAATTCAATGTGCCCAGAATTTCACCATGAAGCGTACTGGAGTGTTGTCTCATCAGTGAGGAGATGCAAGGATATCAAGTGCAAAAAGGCATTCAATGATGGATGTAGTAATGGTTATAGCCAAATATGTACTTATATACACAAGTCCACTCCCTAATCATATGAGATTACATGAAGTTATTAAGCTATCTTTTCTATGTCAATATAGGTGAATGGTAGTTTCTATGTAGAAAATGGATCCATACACTCAGTTACTTGTAAGAGAGTCACAAGTACATATTAGCATCCTAAAGCAGCATCATATGAACACTATTTAAAAATATGTTTCATGATTTATTTTTGAGAATTTAATCACTCAACATTAATTAAAATTGAAGAAATCTGCCTATTTTTGAGAATAAAAAATCCTAAGTATCTTTGAATATATACTTGAAATAGTCATTTGAAACTGAAGAAAACTGAGACAGTGTTGGCTTTAGCTAGTGTTTAGATTCCCATCTTATCTATTTGTTCTCTCTAGAATTGAAGAACTCTTCTTGCATGGTACCCTGCATCGGCAGGCGGACGCGCAACCACTGCGCCACCAGGGAAGCCCTGCCTATTTTTGAGAATAAAAAATCCTAAGTATCTTTGAATATATACTTGAAATAGTCATTTGAAACTGAAGAAAACTGAGACAGTGTTGGCTTTAGCTAGTGTTTAGATTCCCATCTTATCTATTTGTTCTCTCTAGAATTGAAGAACTCTTCTTGCATGGTAACATGTGAAGTAAATAACTTGAGTGCAACATAAAATGTACCATCATTGTTAGAGGCAGCAGTAACCGTTCCAAGTAGCCAAGTGAAGAAGAGAACAGGATTGTTTTGTGTTCCAGATATAAACAGCAGTTATCCCTGTCAGCAACTGCTATTTGGATGAATGTATGCGCTTCCCCTTAAGATCCAAAGCAATTTTTCTTGCTATCTTTAATCATTTTTATGCATTAATATTTGGAATATCACCAATGTTAAATCAGAAGTTAATGTGATCTATTCATTTTGCGAATGATTCACTTATCCTCCGAAACAATCTATGCCTTTAGAAATGAGAATAGTGCCTATCTGAGGGCTGAGCAGTGCATCTGAGAGGTCCAAGGGGTTTCTGTGTGCAGATACTGATGCATTTCTTGATCTGTGTCTGGAAACACAGATGTACTCAGGTTGAAAACATTCATCAATCTGTGCTATTATGTTCTGTTCACTTTCTGGTGTGTATATTTCACTTCACTAAGTTTACCCAAAAAAGTACCCATGCTGTTTTGCAACTATTTTCTAAAACAAAAGTTACAATAGTACAGAAAATTAGATTTCTTATTCACATTAGATCATTCTGGGATATTTTAATAATATAAAAGCAATAAGACTGATGAACGGTAAAGTGATATGGACAGCACAATATTAAATGTCAACTGAACTGCTGCATTATCCTCTTTTTAATTTTTAAAAAGGCTAAGGCTGGCATGAAAATAACCAGTGCTTGAGAATAACTTTATAATTTATGATCTTGTGCAACATTACTGTTTGATAAATCTCCCTTAAAAGAATTACATTTGCAACTCTGTTAAGGAAGATTTATCACACAGTAATGTTTATTACATACAATTATTACATAGTCATATATACATCATTGTAAATAATTAGATATATAATACATTTTTATAATGTATAATATAGTTATAATTAGATACATAATAATTATATAAACTATTGTAAATAATTAGGGTAATCTACCTTTATTATTACTTGTCTACAAAGCTAAATTTTGAAGATTCTATTTTCTTCAATATTGACAGAATATCTCTTGTATTAATTAAGATTTAATGTGACATTGATTACTTTTGAATTCTATTTATGTAGCTACTTTAAGGCCCCATACTCAAAATACTTAAAAATATTAAGCCAATGATTTTAAAGATACTGAATCAACTTGGTGGCAAACATCTCTCTTTAGGTTTAGGGTGTGAGAAAATGAAAATGCATAAAATAAAAGTTAGGTGATTTGTTTGAGCTCACTATGATAAAAGAACAACCCAAATGCCTCCCATCCTATCATGATTTCTGTTCATTGATCAACAATATCAGCATTTTAGAAGTAGAGCCAACTTTTCCTTGAGGAGCTTCAAGACATAAGTATCAGGAAGTTCTACATGCTGAAAAAAAACGCATGTACTCTTTGTGCCTGATAGTAATTTCTTTCTTGCCTAAAATATACCTTTCACATTTTTTTCCAAACTGGAGCCCTACAATTCTCCCTGTGCACCAAAAACTCTGAGTTAGGGCTTTATGTAGCAGCTCACTCAGCAGATGAACATCGCAACACATGTTGCTTACTACCATGTTAACAAATCCTTGTAGAAGAGCAAATGAAAAAATATAATAATCCAAGTCAAGAGGGATTTTGAGCAACTGTCTAAATTGTTCAATCACAGATCTGGGCCCAGTGGAATTATCAGCCCCTGAAAACCAGCTGCCTGATGTCTTTGCTGTGTCATTCCATGCATCTGTGGCAGTTCTAAGCTTCCCCTCTGCGTTAGACAAGCAGGTATCACAGCAGCAGCCACTGCAGTGCATGCCTGCAAAGCCTCTCCAGGGTCTATACACCAAACTGCTGGCAAACAGGACTGGATTGGAATCAGAAGCTTGCATTTTCTACCCAGAGAAATAAACAGTACACACCCTACAAGATTTTTCCTCTTCATTAAAAATTACAGATGAAATTTTGCTGCAGGAACATTGCTCGATCCCCCACCATCTCAACAAGTTCATACTGTGTAAATATTGCGATCTTAATAAATAAATACTGAAGCACAGCTGGCGCCGGCAAGATATCGCTGTTAGGTTGCTGTGGCCCTGTTATCACCAGTGGGTGTTACTAATTATTCTCAGAACTGAGGCTCTGTAATAGGAGGGGAAAGGAATGCAGAGGAAAGTCAACAGAGGTTGAAACAAAAATAAAACATTGTTTCTGTCCATAGCAAGGGCATTCCACCCTTGTGAAAAACAGATACATATAGCGAAGGTCTGTGAGTTGCTTTTCTCCGTAAAAATGATTTAACAACACTATTTATTTCAGCCCTTGATTGCATTCCAGCTGATTAAAATTCACACCACTTGTTTGTAAGGGCAAGAGGAGGTAATTGGGGTGTTCAAAGGACAGCACTGTGAACCTGAATGTCTTAAATGAATGAGTTTACCAAGAGAAAAGATTTTTTTTTTCTTCCTCCCTCTTATTCTGGCAGGTGTGTTAATGACCTAGCTTTGCACATGGCACACAAAAGAGGTTCGTTGTGTGTAACTGTCTTGACTTGAGAAAGCAGCTGCTCTTTAGACATATTGTCAAGAAGGAAAGAAGCTGCATATGAATTGGTACCTTCTTTTTTGAAAATGCCAAGGTTAATTTTTAATTGCTGGCAGCAGAGTAGACCTGATGACCACAGCATTCCACTCAGGTAGAGCTGGTGCTGGCTCATCAAATTATTGCTGCCTCTCAAGTCACAGGTTTTTTTTTTTTTTTTTTTTTGACTTTGAGCCCAATGGATAAGCAGGGAGAGTGCTGTTAAAGGGCTTCCGGCATGGTGTTGTGCTGGTATGTTAAAGAAGCTCCTCTCGGGTTACTGCTGTCAGCATTTCACTACACAACAGGGAGGTGTGACTTCACACAATGCAAATTACCATACATATAAGTAATACAGTCCCTCCTAGTTCCTCTCACTGTTTCTTCTCCCCCAGTCTACTCCCGGCAACCCTACTTAATCAACCCTCAACACCCTCTTTTCCCCTCCTATTGTTAAATGGATTTAGATTCTAAGAGATGATTTGGAGCCAGTTGTTCTCGTGCCTCTCACAGGGACATCTCTCTCCCCTAAAATCTATTACGGTCTCTGAGACTGTTGGCAATCTCCTGCTGCTTTATTCAAAAATGTCTCAACAGGAGGCAGTACATTCTGGGTTTTTCTAGCCTAGGGAAGAAAAACGTTCAATACTTCCTGAAACTGTAGGGAAATTTCTGTCAGGCAGAGTGTGTTTAGAAGAAACTCATGTTGTTTCTTAGTTTTTCTTCTTGCCAGGATTATTCAACCAAGACCATTCTTCCTGTTATTCTGTGTCCCAGATAAATGTATAAACCAGATAATAAAGCCATTATTGCCTGCAACAGATTGCATTTGTTTTGACTAATCCTATCTGAATGTTGTTTCTATTGTTGCCTGCTTGAGTCTCTTTATTAGTAAAGTGATATCCACTTCAATTAAACAGAGAACAAAATTAGCATCTTGTATTGTCCTCAAGCATAACAAACATTGATGCCAGGGGCACAATTCAGAAAGGCAATTATTTGCTAGTGGGATGTGTGCACAAATTGGGTACTGCTAACTTCTCAAACTCTGGACAGCACCATTCTCATTTCCTGCATTACTTGCCTTCTATAACAGCAAACCATCTAAATCCATCTTTGTAAAGATATGACATCATCAAAATGAATATAGCAAAATCTAATGTTCTAGCATTTGTTATGATATATCTGTGTTTCCCTTGAACATTTAAAATATCATTGACATTCCCCTGAGTTTCTTTGCACAGGTTAAGAACCATGGGCTTAGAGGTTAGGTTTTGCTTCATGTATTGACCTGTATCAGTATCAACTGTCCCTATGATGTGTTTCAGAAATGTTTAAAATGAAAACAAGGAGTACACACTGTCAACTGAAATTTTAATGGATCTTGATTTTCCACCAAACCTAGTAGATCATTTCCCGTGTTTTCCTTAGATTAAGTCATGTATTAAATCCATATATAATCATTTTCTCCTATTTTATTACCTATTGGTCACTGATAAACAGCAATGGATTCAGCACAGCATGCCATACAGGGAACTGAGGTATGCTCTCATACATGAGATATGAAACTGAGTTCTCAGTATTATCCAAATTAAAGATAAAATTATTTACTAATTTGAAGGCTGTCACACCATACTCTCAACTAATTTTAATAAATCAGGACCTACAGGTCCTGTGGCTTTATTTCTGTCCTGTTTGCGTCTCTGAAATTAGAAACTGTAATATATCTCCGGATTATCTCTGGGGAATTCCCTTTATCCTTGTTAGGAGACAAGACTGTGGGCTGGGATCATTTTACAACTGTCATGAGTGAAGTGTGTTAGCTATCAAATACTATACTTCTGAGACATGAAGAAGACTCCCTCTCGAGCCACTAATGTGTTTGGAATAGTTCATTAGTAAACACTATTCTTACGAAAATTCACACAGAAGCTTCCTTTTCCTAACTCACTCATCCCTATGGACTATTTCCAAGCCTTGTAAGTTGCAGGACTATTATTGCTTTTTGCCAATTTTATAGAAGAAAATTATTTGTCTCCACGTGGCCCCTTTAGCCAAGGTTACAGTCTAGCTGGAGAATATCCATGTTATCTTAATATACGAGGCTCAAGTTTACTTTGTAGTATCAGAGTTTTAGTTTTGTTTTTTTAATAAACTGAATACATTTGCCCTAAATAATATAAAATCTCTTTGCTTTTTATGCACTTATTTTTCAGTATAGTTTTTTATAAACATCACAAAGATTTCAAAGGATGTTTCATTTGTTATTATAAACCTATTGCCTAGATTTTATTCTTAAATCTTTACTTGAAAATAATTCTAACAGGTGATTTTCTAAATCATGGTCATAATCATCACTAGAGTTTCTGGATGGTCCTAGAATGCAGTACTTTGAACATTTTATTCAATATAATATTCTCTTTTGGTATGAAGAAATTATCCTATAATATTAAGAATATGACTATTCTTATTTTCTCTATATCAAATTTTTATTCTAGAGCAATCCATATATCATAGACCTGACCCTATAAAGGTCACATCACTTAGATCATAACACACGTCTCTCACACTCTATCTCCCCTACTCCCCCCAAAACCAAACACCAAAACAAAAAACCAAGACTGTAAAACTGTATCTATCCGTGCCCTTTATCATCAAGGTATACTTTCACATTTAAAAAGACCTAGTATATATTTTTGAATAGCCACAGTTTACATTTTGTACCTTTTCTTGTATCTTCTAAAAACTGCATTACTTTCTACTCTCTTGAAAATTGTGTGAAATTTTCTAGTTGCATAATGATTAGTCAACTTCCTTCTCAGATAGCACCCTATATGATAGAAAGACAGACAGACACAATAAAAATCAACAAAAATAGTGCACAGTAAAACAAATATATCATACAATGATATATTCCATGTATCATGAGAGAAAAACATTCAGAATGAGGAGATAAATGTTCAATTGAACTGTGTCAAGAAAGATTTTGTAGGAACATTGGAAACACACTGAAAGGCAAAGAATAATTAAGGGATGAGTGAAGGAGACTGAGTGGAAAGAGAAGGTATCAACAGCATCATAAGCAAAACCACCATGACATGAAAAATGTTTTATGTGTTTATAGGACTTAAAGCAGTTTGATAAGGCTGAGATCTAAGTGTGAATGTGTGTGTGTGTGTGTGTGTGTGTGTGTGTGTGTGTGTGCGCGCGCACGCACGCGCAGGATAGGGGAGAATGGTTGAGGATGAGTGGGTTCTTGCTGGAGAAAAGCTGGAAAGGTACAAGTGAACAAGGCCAGTTTCTTGAGGACTTTTAATCAAGCTTGTTTATGTTTGGGACTTAGTTAATCACTCCAGCAGCCGTGTGCAGGATGAGAAGGAGGGCTGAGAACCTATGCAAAGAGATCAGATAGGAGATTAGAGAAGAGACCATTAAAATGGCAGGTTCCTCAGTCAGACACGTTCCAACTACTTAACAGTTGCATGGCTGTGGTACTTAACCTTTTTAAGCCCCATAATGAGGATGGTAGAACTTACAGGTGGTAGGAAGTGTAAATAAGATAGTTCATAGACATTGATTAACTAACTCATTAAATGTCACATTAGTGCCTAGGAAAGGAGGAAGATGATGGATTATATCTGTTAGAGGTAGATTATTTAAAATACGGTGATTGTTAGATATAGGCAGTGAAAAATAAAAGAGAATCTATCTAGAACAGAGGTCAGAAGCCTGCACCCTGTGGGCCAAATCTGGCTTTCCACCCATTCTGTAAATAAAATTTTATGGCAACAGAGCTGTGATCATTTCTTTATGCAATGCCTCTGGGTACTTTCTTGTTACAATGGCAGAGCTGAGAAGTCACGATGGAGAACTTATGACTCTCAAAGCTGGAAAGATTTACTCTCTGGCCTTTACAGAAAAAAAAAAAAAAATCTGTGGAGACTGGTCAAGATTTGCCATTTATCATATTGGCAAATATTTAAAAATTAGAAATCCAGTGTTCTCAATGGTGAGGTCTAGGATCCGCACTCATGCTTCCCACAGTGCCAACTTGCCCTTTAACCACCCTTAGCAAATCTTCCTAATCACTTAAAATCTCAAAAGTATTTTTATTTGTTGTTCTCCAGTATGATTTTACAGAGAAAGAAGTGTGATTTAAGCGCTTTGGAGAAGGCTACTGAAACCAACAAACATATGTAACAAACAAACACATCCTCTGGCCAGTCTTGATGTCTTAATTCTATCCCTGAGGGGTCAACAAAGATATTAAGTCTTCAAATTTCTACTCAAAGTTAAATAAACTTAAATTTGCAAACATAAACAGGTACACTGTATAGACTGTTGACTTTGACAACAATATTTATGACTCAGAGGTGGGAAGGCGTAGCTAAAGAAAGAAAAGAGTGGGGAGGAGGAAGGAAGGAATTATAGAGAGTGAAGGGCAGATGCAGGAGTCAAAGAAAGAACCTTTGGGACTATAATTAGGGGTCTGAAAGAAGAGCAGAGAAATAGGAAAGCATGGACTTTGGATAGAAGCTTACCTACTTGTCTCCTCTCACCTTGGTATGTAACCCTCTCTATTAAAATGCTCATTTCATACCCACCAGTATACACAGTTATTGGAGAAAAAGGAGCTGATATTTATTTTTACTCACCTGGGAATAACTAGTATTTGAATTTTCAAAGAAATTTCTAATGATGCAATTTATATAATTCTCAATTATGAAATTTTAGACCCTATGTCAAGAAAATTGGAGTTATCCTACCTCTCAAAATACCACATCACATTTAAGCATGACTAATGCATTACAGCAGCGTCTTTTAATGAAGAGTGACAGTAGTGACAAGGGAGGGGGGGTGGCATGATGGACTTTGGATTCAGAGAAAGTTGAGCTTTTATGTAGATCCACCACTTATTCATTCTGTTACCTTAAACAGGTACCCCAATTCCCTACATTTCAACATTTTCATGTATAAGATGAGAATAAAAATATCCCACATGGTACTTGTGAAAATGAAAATCAGATATTACATGTAAAAAGCATAGAGTCATGTGTCTAGCATGTAGTATATGTTGAATAAATTGCAAGTGTTACCGTCGTTGTGATTATTATCATTAACAATAATGGCTGAATTCTAACAGAAAAAAAGGTTAATAGTTAATTGCCAGGAGACTTGTATATGCTTTGAACTGAGGGGAAAAAATCAGAGTGCAGGCTTTTGCTGTGCATTGTTCAATGTTCTGTTGGGATCAACATTGCTCCCCCCAGCCCACAGATGCTCACAACTCCAGTAGCTTGCACTTTTCTAAAGCTAGCTGATATAAGAAATCATCAGTTTTCTTATAAAAAGCTGATGGAGCAGTGGTCTATTTAGGATCTATAATTAGTACCAGTACCGTAAGGAGATATGTAATCTTGACGGGTATAGGACACTGATAAGAAATAAGAGGTTCTGGTGCATGGGAAGGACAGGAGTTTGAGATGACCAGGAGAATAGAATTTTCTTTGCTCTGCAGGTTTTCCCATTTAAGCAGTCCCTGTGACTCCCTAGAAATGTATACCTCTGTAGAGATACAGTAAATGGAAAAGTGTTCATTTCCAAATCTGTCCCCCTCTGAGGAACTCCCCTGCTGGGCTTAAGCCGACTGTTCATTTTAGGCCTCATTTACTATTTTGTCTTCAGAGGTGTTTTCAGTATGACAAAACATAAAAGCAATAAATCAAAGCAAAGTTGCTTTAATTTCACTTGTTCTTAACCTATTCATAAAAAATAAAATATTTGAAAGCTGCAGGATTCAGAAACAGAGTAAATACAGTTACAAGGATTGGATTCAGGTTTCAATAAAGAATTTACTTGTTCAGATATTTAGGTCAGCAGAATGATAAGCCTATTTCCAAATATCTCCATGTGATATTTTACCATTTAAAAGTGTTAAAATCAATTAGTTCTACCTCACCATATCCTTACTACATTATTAACCCTACTTAAGGCAGAATTTGATGTAGCTGGAATTTGTGATTATCCCCAAATTTCGGCAAGTTACTCATAGAAAGGAAATTAAAAATCAGAGTCCTTGATTCCCAGGTGGTTAACTCCTAAGGCAGTATTACCTCTGCTAGAATCACTGTTCGAACTTAGAAACTTACTATTTAAAGAGCATAGGAAGATCATACAAATTAAATTAACAGGGTGAGACTGAATAGGTTTTTGAGGGATAAAGCACTTTATGTTTACAGATATTGATTGAGGTGGAAGCAGGGCTAACTTACTGGGTGTTTCACAAAAATGATACATTTAGGGTTAAGGGAAAAAAGAAAAGTCATTCTAATTGGTTTATAACAATTTAATTTATTTGCATAAGAAATATAAATGAAGGTGGGGTCCATTTGTTTAAAGGTGAATTTGCTAGACGCAATACAACACTAAGTGATCAAAGATCTATAACAGGTCCACTCAACTCTTGGAAGAAATCATTAACACCACAAAGCCTTGGTTTGCTTTATAAAAATAACAGACAGTAGCAAAGAGGACAGAATATAATGAATGGCTAGCAGTTAGTGGAAAAAGATATTAAAGAGCTGAAAGGCAACTATCTTTGGTAACAATTGAGAGAGCTTTTAGCCACAGTCACCTTGATAGTTACTGGACTGGGCTCTCTTAGGGCTTGTACCAGTGACTGCTTCCAATTTCCAGTTAACAACAAAGCAAAAGAAAAACCTCTCCTTCAATCTGTCATTCTATTCAAAAGTGATTAATCTCCTTAAGAAAATGAAGACCTGAATCTTATCCTGGAGGCTTGGGAAGTTTATTAACTTTTCTTTAGTGTCAAGAGTTCAGAATTTCCCAGCAGATTTTCCCCCTGAAACTTCATTTTAGAAAAAAAAAAAAAAAAAAAAATCCAGCATAAATTAAAAAGCTAAGCAGCAGTTGCTTAATATCCCTCTCTTATTGGATAAACCAGTATTAAGCTTATATTTGAGAGAGCAAAACATATCTAAAAAGAAGGCAAAGATTACAGCTATCTGAAACCATTCTTTGTATTTCTTTGTATCCTTACCACTCTTGCAAAATGGATGAGAAAGAAAGACTTACACCTAATAACTATGATGTCTGCCTGAACAGTGATTCCGCTAAGAACATTAGACCCAACAGGGGGTCTTCTATCTTGAGTGTGGCGTAATGAGATCATGGCCTGGAGAGGATCCTTGGCCTCCCGGGAGCCAACATTTCAATTCTTTATCTTGTTGTGAACCACATATATGGTAGAGGACAGAAACATAACAGGGGGAGCATACCTGGAGACTGTCTTGGCCCTTTATTACACATGTTCCCTAAATGGTTCTTGTTTACGTACTGGCTTAGTACAGATTATTGCTATGGATTCTAGGGTCATAGAGTGTGAACTTTTAGCATGCTGCCATAAGAAGAAAAGAATACAGTGGGAAATCAGAATAAATACAGATTCTTGGAACAATAGTAAAGAAAACTAAATGAGATTTATAAAACTCCAAAGTCAAATTTTTGTAAAGAAAATTTGCCTTTAGAAGTTCCTGGCCTTTTAAATCGGATTGCCACAAGTATAGCATAAGAAATGTAGTCAGCAGGAGCAGAGAATGTAGGATATTTTTAGTGAATAAAAACTATTTTTTTTGGAACAGATTTAGGGTTTTATTTTGAAATAATTATAGATATACATGCAGTTGTAATGAATAAAACAGAGAGATCCCATATACCTTTTACCCATATCCCCCCAATGGTAACATCTTGAAAACTTATCGTATATTTTCAGAACCACGATATTAACACAATCTATTGATCTTATTAGATTTCTTCAGTTTTACTTATTTGTGTGTGTGTGTGTGTGTGTGTGTGTGTGTATGTAGCCCTGTACAATATTATCACATGTGTATGTTTATGAGTATACCATTATAGTTAAAGTACAGACATGTTCCATCACCACAAGTTTCCTTGTATTACTCCTTCATAAGGTTTAAATTAAACTGAAAAGGAAGGGAAATTCCTACTTAAAAGACTGATTGAATTCTAGAGGTCAGAATAGATATGTATTAAGGGGAAAGTGAAATACACATAGACATAACTGCCATTAATGATGGGGATAATAAATATTCCTTGTTGGTTATTAGTGGGTCATATGGGGTGATTAGGGAAAAAAGACATTTTCAAATCAACTTTATTGAAGTATATTTTGCATACAATAAAAGTCATTCACTTGAACTCATACTGCTCAATGAGTTTTGACAAATGTATTTACGCATATAACCACCATACAACCAAGATATAGAATATATCCATCTCCTCTATTGATCTGATTTACATCACTTTAGATTTGTTTTGTATGTACTAGAACTTCTTATGAATTGATTCACACAAAATATAGTCTTTTGTGTTTGACTACTTTAGCTCATCATAATCTTTTTGAGATTCATCTCTATTGTTATATGCATCAATGATTTCTTTCTTTATATTAGTGAGACATATTCCATTATACTCATATGCCACAATGTTATCCATTTACCAGCTTATGTTTATTTAGGTTATTTAGTGTTGTTGGCCACTATTAAAAAAGATGCCATGACAATTTGAGTGCAAGTGTGTGTGTGCCTGTGTATGTGTGTGTATACATACGTTTTCCCAGGGGGTGTAAATATTTAGAATTGTTAGGAAGTATGGTAAATATATATACTACTTTTAAACATACTGCTATCAGTTATAAATGAGAGTTCCAATTTATCTACATCCTTGCTAACACTCGGATTGTCACTTGAAAAAACAAAGTTTAGCCTGGTTGTGTAAAGGTAACTCATTTTGTTTTAACTTAAATTTCCCTGTTAATGATTTTCAGCATCTTTTTATGTGTTTATTAGCCATTTTTGTTGTTTTATTTTGTAAAGTATTATGTGTCACTGGCAAATCTTTGGCATTCCTTGGCATATGGAAGCATCACCCCAATCGGTGCCTTTATCTTCAGATGGCATTCTCCTTGCATGCATGTCTGTCTCCAAATTTGCCCCCTTTATAAGGACATCAGTATATTGGACTCGGGTTGACCTCCCTCCAGTATGACCTCATCTTAGGTAATGACATCTGCAATGACTCCATTTTCAAAGAACATCATATTGTGGTTAGGACTTCAACATATGAATTTGGGGGCATATAATTCAATCCATAACAAAATTCATAGAACATAACATGGATATACATGGACCAATGAAAATGGGCCTTTGTGAACCAAGAATTATGGTTACTCATTTTCTCTTTCTACCTCTTTCTTACAGATGGCACTAAGTTTCTTTTATAGCTTATAGCTAATAAAAACAACATAACATAATATTTAATCTGTTTCTTCTTGCTCTGGCAGGAGTGTATTAAGGGATTACACTTGAATTATAAACTTTAAAGAGGTAGCATTTTGGGAACGTGTGTATGTGTTCTATAATTGTGGATCAAAGGCTGGTTTTATAATATCCACATGTGTATTTTTGAAAACTTGTGGAAAAGTAGGACCTATGAGAGGTTGGGGTGGGGGAGTGGTTCTGAACGGGTATACTGTTCCAGTGACAACACCAGCTGTGGACCTTGCATCCGTTCTTACACAGAACCCCTCTGATTTGGGCCAGAGTATGATGAGAGTGAGTGAGGGGAAATTTTGGAATTTGAATTTAAATTGATGTGATTAGAAGAATGGAATGATTTCATCTAAAACCTTCTCTTCTCCCTGTCAAAGGCAGGGTTAGGAGATTGGTGAGTTTGCCCTGGCAACTCAGCTGAGCTGAACTCAAGCAGGGAAGTAGAATGTAGGCTGCTTGGCAGTACAGTGTGTAATGTGGCCTTGTGTTCAAACTGTGTTGTTTTGAATCAATTGAGAAGCTTAGAGATACCATGGAGGGATAATCAAAAGGTTTCAAATCCATGTATGTCAGAACTACCATGAGGAGGTCATAGAGGTACAGCAACAAGGATCCAGGAAGCACCATCATAATTTGGTGGTGCTTTTCTGATTCCCTGCATTTTCCCCCTAAAATGGGCATTTACAGCTCTGACTCATTAAACCATTCCAATAACTATGCGTGGTTGAAAGGCACTAAGAAGCTCTGAGACTAGGTAAAAAAAAATTCTCTACCATCTTTTTCCCTTCCCACTGTACCGTTCAAAGACAGCAGGTGTTGATCTAGATAGGTCATATTACAGGACCCTGACTGTGCCCATTTATATCAAGGGTAGTTTTCAAAAAGGTCTGAAGATCCAGGAAACCATGTAAAAGGTGCTAAGATCTGATGTTAGGCAGTCATTTATAAGATTAACTGGGGAAATCTTTCTAAACCTCTTCCCCCTAAAAATCTAGAGAAGTATACTATTGTTTGGGGCCTCCACCCTTGTCTAGTGAGCAGCTGACTCTAGGCTTCTGCACTGGCCCAAGGTAACTAACTGACCATAAGTATTGGGCCACATTACCTCTTTTAGTCTCTCTCCTACATTCCTCTTCCATCTTGCTTTGCCGCCACCCAGACCCCAGGCTAGTGCCCATCATTCCTCTCATCAGACTGGTGAGAACGAAGGTACACACACAATGGTTTTGGTAGTTGTACGAAAATAGTTAAGGCAAACTTTAAAACTCTCATTATTCAAGGAGTTCTTGAAGACACCCTGGAATTGACATTAAAGTCATTTAAGTGGGATCCATCGCAATTTGTTCAAGGTCTAAACAGAATTTTGGACTAAGCCCAATAAAATAATAAAGTATTATTTTGGTTGCATGAATCCCCCCCCCAGGAGTTTTGGTGGCAGACTTGCTTATTTTGGGCAGGATTCAGGCATTACTGCCTCATTAAGTCAATTACCATCATTAAACTCATTCACAGGTAGCTCTTATTACCATGTCATTTTAACCACGCTTTCTAAAGTTAACCTTTAAGTGTTTTAAAACTAATTTTAAAAAATCTGATAGGTATTGGGCGATGGTTTACTCCCAATTTAAATGACAATGTCAGTTAGAATACTTTCACAAAATTAGTTCATTTACCATGTTCTCAGTTGCTATGGTTCAAGAAAAGAATTTCCCTTAAAAACAACACCAACCCAAAACACAGAAAGGGAGAGAAGTTTTGTATTGGTTTGTTTTCATTGCTATTATTCAGGACATTATTTTTGTCCTCGTTAATATTAAGAAGACTACAAATTTAAAGTAAAATTAGCCATTAGCTGTTGCTTGTTACTTCTTCATAGACTTTTTTTCATTAAAAAAGTCATTCACACTGACATTATGAGCAACACTGGAGCTATGATTTTGAGTGTTTAAAATATTTCTGTTTAAATTGTTTTGATTTTGTTTTAAAATTATTTAAGAAACTAAGTTACAGATGTTGTATGTGCTTTAAAAGTCTACAGTGACCCTTAAATTTGTGTCCTCATATACTGTATTGAAAAGAAACCATCAATGAATTTCAAATGCAATATAATTTTTTTCTTTGGAAGCTACAATGGACAGCAATTTCTAATCCTGTTATTTTTCAAATGTCACATAAATATTTCAAAATAAAATGCAAGGTTGTTTATTTAAAATTTAAAATGTAACTTTAATATGTAAATAACTTATTTTTCTCAAAATATTTTATATCGCTACCTATATGATGGTATATCTAATATATAATCATAAAATTTCACATCATGGTTTTAGTTTCAAGTGTTAAAATTAAAACTACTGAGACATTTCAAGATTTAAGTATTTTATATATATACATATATATTTATACATATTATGGGATAGAGTTTTAGGTAAGAAAATATTATTGTACCAGGAATTAGAATATCTATTCTCTCTTCCACCATTAACACATGTTTAAAATTGGGCAAGTGATCTAAACCAGCATTTCTTAACTTCTTGGTTTCAGGGCCCGTTCTACATTCTTCAAAATTACTGATGATCCAGAAAAGCTTTAGCTGATTGAAATTAAGACTTAGAAATTAAATTTATATATACTATTAATTCATTTTAGAAATAGAAATATAATACAAATTAACATTAAAATATTTTCATGAAAATGATTATATTTTCCAAAGTAAAAATCTTTGGTGAGAAAAGTAGCATTGTTTTACTTGTTTTCAAATAATTTTAATGTCTGGTTTAACAGAAAAGAGTGAGATACTCATCACTGCCTCATACATTTCATTAGCCATCAGAGCAATGCCTTTATCACTCATCCTATAACTTCTGAAGAACTCCATTGTACACTCATTGGAGAATGAACGTAAAAAAATGCAAATGATGTATTATTAATATTATTATGAAATAGTTTGACCTGTCATATCTTTTAATAGGACTTGGAGTCCCGAGAAGCCCCTGGAAGAAACTTTGAAACCACTGGCTGAAACCTGCTATGCCAACATATTTTTCTATGCACTGGAAGGCATTTAAAGTGATAACAGAATTGAGGGAAAGAAACTGAGGGAAAAGGATAAGGCAGGGAAATAAAACTAAGAAAAAGCAGGTCTCAATTAGAAACTTTTCTGCCTACTCACATGGTTCTCCTGACATGATCCCACCTTAATATCAATCGGCTGGCTTTTTATTCCCTGGTGTACATCAGTCTAGTAGGAAGAGTGAACTGGGAAAAGAGGAAGAGAATAAATGGGTAGTGGGATATAACTTTAGGCATTGGATTGCCAAATAAAATACAGGACACCAGTTACATTTGAATTTCAGATAAACAAATAATTTTATAATACAAGTATGTCCCAAATATTGCATGAGACATACTTACACTGGAAAAGTATATGTTGGTTACCTGAAGTTCAAATATAATTGTGTGTCTTACATTTTTATTTGCTAAATCTGGCAACCCTGTGTGGGCCAGGAGGCTCCTGTTTGGTGAAGGGCAATTTGAGAAGGGAGCAGCTGTTAAGGCGTTAGCTGCTATGACACTTACAGCAGGTGAGGGATCCTGAACTGGCCACCAAGGGGAAGAGAACAGGGTACCAACAGCTTCCGTACAACCCCCTATTTAGTTTCTGATAATGATGGTTATTAAAGTCATAAAACACAAGCAATTATTTTATTTTCATGATCCACTGATTCTTAGTTTAATAGAAGAATCTTTTCCAAAAAGATTTCCAAAATGGAACAAAAATAACAAAAACATTTAAAAGATCGACTCTACTGCTGTCCTTTACATAAATGAGATAATATTTATTTCGATCTATCAACAGCAATAAGGACAGTTTTAGAAGAACCTGAACCCTGACCTCAGAGCATTGTAGTTTTGTATCATGTATGTAAATTGATGATTTTTATGAAAGTCTGGGTTTAAGTGAATATTCTCACTCATAAGAGGATCTCTGTGTTTTCTACTATAAAAAAATGTGATCATTACCCCATTTCTGGTTGAGAAATACCAGATAGTTTTGTTTATTATTATGTATAGTTAATATACAATATAAAATAGAAAGTTGTGAATGTACGTGAATGTGCCCAAAGAGCCACATGATACATAGTGTGTCAGATAATAATGTGAACTGTATCTGGCTACTCACCAAGAGCCCGGGAGAAAATTATTTGTGATACCAAATCAGAATAAAACATAATGGTAGGATTACAGAGAATGCAGGTGTCTGTCATTGTCATACAAAAGTTCCTTCTTTGTGGACAAATATTAGGTTATCACTTCCTAAGTCATTAGTATGTATGTTAGTTTAGGGTCCCCAGAAGTATTTCTTCAAATAAGAGTTATGTGAAAGTGATGCATTAGAATATGTTCCCATGAAAACCATCAAGGAATAAAGTGGGACACCAGGGGAAGTCATGCAAGGCTCTTGATATGAGGCAGTCTCAGAGGACAACTCTGGCTCCAACCCACAGAAGAGCTCTGGAGACTAGGAAGGACACACTTTAGAGCCCTCCTGATCAGACCCAAGGGTGAGAGTATTTATGTTTCTGTATTTGGCATTTTTTGGTTAAGGACCTCACCTGTGGGAATATACATTCCCAGACACTCATAGCTTACTGTGCTCACAGACTAAAAACAATGAATAAGAGCCTCACAAGATGCAGTGGTTTACATGCCTGCTTCCTCTTTTGAATTACATGAGAAGAACCTTATAAAATATTCCAAACTTAATAAATTGTGTCACTAATATGGATTTCTTTGCTTTGCAAATATCAAAATACCAGGAGTCAATGGAGACCATGTTGGTCCTTTGACTTCCCTTTTCCAACATCCCACCTGCTCTAAGCCTTAAAAAAATGGTCAATAAAGTTAGGAGCAGTAAAAGTTTCTGAGGGAGGCACTGAGAGTCAGCCTCAGTTCCAGGGTTCCTCTTAACCCGTCTAGTGTTCTTAAACCTGTCTGCTAGAAGGAAAGTGGAGATCATCAATTTGGCTCAAAAATGTGCTTCAGGAAAGGAAAATTAAAACAAAATGTAACAAAATACAAGTAAAGAATTATGTCAAATCTATAACTCAAGGCTAAGTAACACTTGAAGAGATCATAGAAACTAGCCTAATCAGGTACATTTATGCTAATATTAATCACTAATCTGTAGGTTTTCAACAACCAGAGATCCTATTCACACTAGCAGTAATAAAAGAAAATTTATTGGCTCATGGGATTTAAGACAGGTTAGAACTCCTGAATTAGGGATTCTGTGTAGCAGGAATGTCCTTGGACCTCAGAAACAACTAAAACTAGAACTTGAACCCCCTCCATACTCTTGCCTCTGCTGTTCCATTTCTTTATTCTCTTTTCTCTCATTACAAACTTGTCTCCAAGGAAAGACTGATTCATCTTGAAACAATCATGGTTACAATTCTGCCCTCCACTAGCCCCCTCGTCTGCACCCCCATTGTGACTTGGTGGGAGTGGAAGTAGGTGTGAGCAGTTCTTGTGAAGAGAATGGAGGGGTGCTACATGGAGAAGACAATAGGTATCTTCTGCAATCTTCACTAAACAAACAAAAAATACTTTATGAAAAAGATAGGATGAACTGGAACAGTTAGAATAAAAAGTTGAAGCAAATAGTAAGGCATATATTTTCTCCCTTCTTCTTGAATAGTGTGCAAATGGAGAAATATCAATGGAAATGGGAGTTTTTATGCTTTTCCCTAATGTAGTTCTACCCTCATTGTCTTGCAAGCCATTCTTGAGGGAAACATGTTCATTTCTGAATTAGAAGAGAACGTTTTAAACTGAAAGCACAAGTTAACTTAAAAACTAGAATATAAAATCACATGAATCTTTTAAAAAGAAACTTACAAAGTCAAGGATATTGTTAAGTTGATTTAAGAAAAACAAAAGGAAAATGTGGAAGAATGTCCTTCCCCCTCAAAGTAAGTGTAACATGCAAATATAATGGTGTCACCCTTAAACTTTGATTTCTGTAAGGGTGACTCAATGATGGTGAGAAAGTTTTCATAAAATAGTGGGAAATTTTCTGCCTAAAAAAATAACTGGACAAGGCAAAAGATGGAAAGGAGAGCCCAGATCTCTACTAATTTGGAAAAAGTGACAGTATTATTGTGACATCATTGTGACAGATGAGCAAAGATAGGGGGCTCAATGTCCCTCAAAGAAAACTTGTGAACCACTCCTCATGGTTCTGCAAGGGAAAGGTAAATAGTGAGGTTCTGGCATCCCAACTATCCTAATGGAGATTAGAGGATAGACAATTCTGTCACAATCATGGTTATTCCTTTAATGCATTAAATGTACTCTTGGGTTTGAACGGCCTAGGAATTCTAATTCTTGTTTTAATCATATCAGTACATTCGTAATTCATTCAACCAATACTTCTCAGTATGATATAATGACATAATAAATACATGGAATTTGAAGGTTGTAAAGGACCTTAAATGTCTAACCTATCCTGCCAAGGGAGAAATAGCTTCTATTCCTCAAAGATGGACATTGCTAACATATAGCATTGCATACTTTCTGAAGCATCTTATTACCTGTTAAGCACTTCTAATTTCTGGCAAATTATTCTAACATGGAGCTGAAAATTGCCTCCTCAAAACTTTCACATATTGGTTTGGCCTTATTTCTGTCTTCTGGAGTTCAACAAAATCTGAACATTTTTCTATATATTACAGTATTCCAAATATTTGCAAAAATTTATTATAACCTGTTAAGTGGTCTCTTCTCCATATCAAATAGTCCCAATTCCTTTAGCAAATGCTGAGCTGGTTTAAAAGTATCCTCTAAGATACCAGAGGCTCTCTTCTTCAAACCATTAAACCCCCAAGCTAAACAATAAAGCAGGTGTGCGTTTAGTACAAAATAGAGTAAGATTTTTTCATCCTGATTAATACAACTTAATATTATGCAAACTATAAAATAAATCATCCTATTTACTTTCACTGTCTCAATACCATTACTTTTTGGAAGCAAGAAGTTAATAAGTTAATCAATATATTTTTTAAAATCTGAAAATTTTCCATACGTTTTACATTAAAAAATCTGTCATGATTTTGAAGGACATTTTTTTTTAAATTTCATGATTTCTATTCATATATGCTTTTGGTCTCAGTTGACTGATTCCACATATTATAACTTTTTGAACCCTTAATATGCCACTAATACATTAGCTATCTCACCCAGTATTATCATCACGATTCCACTCAATACAGATTTTTTGAGCGCTCATTAATTATTAGATAACTTATACCTTAATAGCTGCTAATGATAGGGTGTTAATGCCTTGTTCTCATAGAGATTATAGTATGGTAGGTGTATGAATATGGTCTGATATCTAATTTTAATGAATATTTGCAAATCTCAGCATTCATTTCACTTGCTATACAAAATTTTGTACAAGCACACAAATTTTAGTAGAGTGACTATATAATTTATTGTTGGAACTGGGGTGCTTTTGAGAATGAAAATGATGTTATTAACAATTACAAAGCAAAGCAAAACCAAAAAACTCAAGGGGGAATTACCTGGCTGTCCAGTGGTTAGAACTAGGCGCTCTCACTGCCGGGGGCCCAGGTTCGATCACTGGTCAGGGAACTAAGATCCTGCAAGCTGCGAGGCGCAGCCAAAAAATGAACAAACAAACAAACAAAAAACAATTACACCTATGTAACGTGCATATACTGGCAATGCACTATTTATATTAAATGGTCACCTTACATTTAAGAAAAATTCAACAAATTTCTCTTTGAAGTATTAACACTTTAGCATTCAGAAGTGGTATGTTTATTGGTGTCCTTAATTAAGCAAATTACAAACCTATCAATAGGGAAAACTATGCTTTTTCATAGGGAAAATTTTATAAAACATATGGTGCAGTATATCAGCCAAGGCTCTTTAGAAATATAACTAGTTTGGGTAGATTATGTGTTGGATTATATGTATATGTTGCATGTGAAATTTCATAGTTTTCTAAACATGCCTTCCTCATATTCTACTAATATGTACTTTTTTTTTTTTTTTTTTTTTTTTTTTATGTGGTACGCGGGCCTCTCACTGTTGTGCCCTCTCCCTTTGTGAAGCACAGGCTCCGGACGCACAGGCTCAGCAGCCATGGCTCACGGGCCCAGCCACTCCGCGGCATGTGGGATCCTCCTGGACCGGGGCACGAACCCGTGTCCCCTGCATCGGCAGGCGGATTCTCAACCACTGCGCCACCAGGGAAGCCCTGTACTTTTAATATATATAATAAAAAATGTTTAAGTTGAACCAACTGAAATAAGATTCTATCACTTGATTACAGGTAACAATCTTGGTGATTTTTTAAATTGGTATCAAGTCTCAGAAACTGTTTCACCAGATACAGCATAGTTAGCATACTACTGTTTCCTTTTAGGTTTTTGTGTCATTCAGGATAGCTCTGCTATGGTGCAGTAATTAATACCATCCAATCTCAATGATTTAACTTCAATGTTTTATTTCACTATATGCCCATTGAAGATTATTAAGGGTCTCTGTTCTTCATGATTATTTAGAGAACAGGTTCCTTGATTACCTGTACTGGGAGGGTAATCACTAAGATTGTTTACAATGTCATTTTTTACAATGACAATTAAATGCTTCCATTGCAAGTGACACATGACACTTCCATTTGTATTTTGTTGGCCAATTCAAGCCATTGTGCCAACTCCAAGGGGATGTGCACTCCTCTCATGTGCCTAAAGGGTGAACTGTACAATTTATGATTATCTTAATAAACTCCTACAGCCCCTTTTCATTAACAGCATATTGATAACTCTTTAAAAATGCTTGCAGACAAATTACTAATGGAAGTCGAGGATTCTTTAATTTTCTGGGTTAGATCACAGTGTATGAAATTAGTTTTTAAAAGATACATTTCATAAAACAGGGTTAAGTCAATTGGTACAAATAATGTTTGACATAATGACTAATCTTATGAAGAATTTATAAAAAATTGTTTTTACTATAATTTAGAGCCACCAGAGTCTCACAAACAGAAGTAATCCATGCTAGATATATTTTTAAAGTAATTCTGGGAAATAAACAACTATTTCAAATCAATATAAATACTGACAAAGAAAAACAGTGAAGGAATTTAATAGAAATGCTGGACCCCTTTCAAAGATTTTATTATTGTTAAGTGGTATGGGCTATTTGCAGTCATAAAACACAAGGAAAATATGTTTTACCATTGAAACATGTGTTCAGGATTCTTATCAACCTATCTGTTGTTAATTACTACAGACACTTTGAAATACTACCAATGTAATGTGGCTGTTGAGTTTTCCATACATTCTTAACCACATTTATTTCTAAAAACAGGAATTTCAGGCACACATATGTTCAGAATTTAGATTTCTTAAAAATATCTGTTGTTAATGGCAAAAAGCAATTTGCCTTCAGTTTTTATAGGCTTAATTATTTGGCTACTTTCTGATAAGTGTATTACTATTTTTTTTCTTTAAGAGAAATAGCAATAAAAATGAACCTCACATAGTTTCGGTTGAAAATACTTTTATTCATTTATTAAAGGTTTGACATCATCCTCTATTGCACGAATGTTTGTGTTTGTCTGAGCATGTATGTGTCGACCAGCACAAAGCCTCAAGGAGGAAAAGTCAATGATAGAAAATAGAAATGCATAAAAATGAATCCATGAGGAAAAAAGGCAATAACTAGGTGAAAGTGACCTATATGCAGGAGAAATCAAAATGCATCTTCTCCCTGGATTCAATAAGTAACTATGTCCCATACAGTAATATTTGATTAAGTATCAGTCATATTTTCTACCTTATATATTTTTGTAAACATAAAAATTACATTTCTGCCTTGGTCAGCAACAGAAGACAAAACAGAAAAAGTAATTAGAAGTATATTACCTATATACATAAAAGATAATTTGGTATAGGAATCTAAACTTTGAATTTATTTTTAAAGCACAACGCTGGCTTTCAAATAAAATGAATTTCAGTATGTCAACACAGCCTCCAGAAAAAGTATTTTCAAATAAGTGTAAATAATATATGTAGTATTGTTTTATTAGCACTTTTTTTGCCATGAGGCATAAGAGTGTGCTAATATAAACATAGGAAAGACATTTCATTCAAGATAGGCAAATTGCAAGGGAAAAAAACTATATTCAAGATCTATCACAGTTATTTTGAAGCTCATGTTTTCTAAATGCTTTTGCTTAGAAATAGAATTCAATGTTATTCATTTCTTTTTTCTGTGCCATACAGACAAAATTTGTAACTGGTGAGGAGTGACATTGTAATGCATAAAAGTATACATGACATAGGAAAGTGATTTGTTATATACACGCATTTTGCTATTCCTTCCACTATCATAAAGCTTTCCATATATCATGATTAGCAAAACTAAATAAAACAGAATCTCTACTAATAGATGTCCTTTCCCCTAGATTGTACTTGACATCCAGTTATTTGTACATTTGCCCACCATTCTGGAGTACAGAGTTAGGGCTTAGTTGTTTAGAAATTCATAGGTCAATTGCCTGTAATTTCCTTTACCAGTTTACCTCTTTGTTTTTGAATTACGGATAGTGCCTCGTACAGTAAGATTCTTTTCTTTTTTTCCATCTCTGTACTGTTACCAACCTTCATTCTGTATTATACTTCCTTCAACAGAAACCTGATGATTGACCTAGATCTCTCCACCCCATTTCTTTGTCCTCCAATTCAAACCAATCTCTTCCTAACTCTTTCCAATCTCAATCCATACTCGACCTAGTTTATTCTTGAATCATTTTTCATATGAAACACTAGAATGAAAGGGATCTAATGTAGCTTCCCTTACCTAATCCTTTAATTAATAATAAACATTTATTGTACAACATATGATGGATTAGAAATCCATTTTACATATCTTATCTCACAGGTTCTCCCAATAACTCTCTGCTATAGGTGGGAGATTATCTGTTATACACAATTAAGAAAAAATAAACTTGATTCCTCAGCAGCATTTAATATCAGCTCTCATGACCCTTATCTTGAAATGTTATATTTGCTGGCCTCAACTTCCATGGCACAGCACTTTTTTTCTAGAGCCTCTGCTTTCAGTCTCCTTTGTGGGTTCATTATATCTAACAGGTCATTTAATATTTAAATTCCTCAAGCCAGTCCCAAGGTCTTTTTGCTTTGCTCCCATCATTATATCTCTCTAGTCCATTTCATCACCTATATTCCTCCAGTTCAAAATTCTCCTTGGAGTTCTACATACATATTTTGAGTTAACTTAATATTTCTTAATATTCTTAATATTTATTAATATGAAGTTAACTCAATACCTGTATGTAGAGTTTAATATTTCTTTTAAGTGTTTCTTGGGCATCTCAAGTTTTACATTTAAAGTTAAATTTATTGTCTTCCTTTCAAACCTTACTCTCATGTGGTATTCCTTTTACCAGTGAGGTCAAAAGCATCCTTCTAGGTGTGCAAGCTAAAAATATAAAAGTCGTCTTTTACACTTCTCTCTTCATTACCACCCTCACCAGTGATCAAATCTCCTAACGAGTTTCAACTGTAACTTTGACCAACATTTATTCTTCATTTCCACCATTACCACTTCACCAATCTAGGAAATCTTTACCCTGGAGAACTGCTTTGTAATCCTCATTTTTTAACCTTATGTATTCTTGGCCAAGTTTCATCCATTCAAACTGATATTTTGTATGAAGTTTTTCCTCTCAAGGCATTTGATTATCTTTAGCACTGGGGACCACAATAAATGCAGAAGGAAAGACAGGACAGATTTCAGAAATTTTATGAACATAGGGAGATAAAATTTGGAATTGAGAGTTACCATGGCAGCCAGCATTTGAGGGACACAGATGGCACAGTGGTTGTTCCTTTGACATATTTTAATTATTGTTAAACTAGACATGACAAGAAGCAAAGTACCCAATAAAAAGACAATGAGACAGAGCAAAGTTTCTGGAAGTATCAGGATGTTAAAAAGAAAAAAAGAAAGAAAGAAATTCAGGATCAGCTATGGAGGGAGGACTACAGGAAACAGCTCAGGCTTTCAGTTGGGACCATGCTGGAATGAGACCCAAGGATTGGGAATGAAGGAGGAATAGAATGAGCCTTAGAAAAGAGATCCTTATCCCATTGTCAATTTCATTCCCTAACTACATTAGAGTGAGGGGTCACTACTCTAACAGCCTATTGCAATCAATGTACTTGTTATCCAGACCTTAACAATATATTATAGTTATAGCTGTCTTTTAATAAATAATGACTAGACATATAAAAAATCAAGAGGCAAGGCTTGTACAGATACAGAAGCAAGATAATGTGAACCAGTGATCATGATAAAACATAGCTTAAAAAAAAAGCAGACCGGCATTCTGGAATTAGCAAACAAGAGCTTTGAAAATGATAAAGAAAGTTCTGAAGAACTAGGAAAATTCAGCCTTCAGCCTAAAGGCTAAAGAAGATTGATACCAGGTGGAAACTTGATCCAAAAGAAGGGACGAAAAGCACTGAGAAAGAGAAAAATATGTAAGTAATTATAAAACATTATTTATGTTTAACTGATTAAAATAAAAATAAAATATATTTTGATGTTTGTAATAGATAAATATATTGATAGAGACAAAATATATCGAAACAGTAGCCCAATGGATGGGATAGAATTTAATGGAATTATACTGTTTAAGGTTCTTAGAATGTCTATAAATAAATATAATATTAATTCAAGGTAGAATAGGATAGTACATTCATCACTGTTTTACTTCTTAGAGAAAGAACTGAAGTGATACTATAAAGAGGGAGAAGTACATAGGTAGGGGAGGAGATAAAATGAAATGCTAAAACAATTCTCAATCAATACAAAAAAGAAGGCAATAAAATAGTAACAACAGAGCAAAGAACAGATGGAACAAAAATACAAGCAGGAGGACTTAAAAGGTAAATGCAATCATAGTATATAATTACATTAAATGTAAATGGAGTAATCACTCTAAATAAAGGTTGAGATTATAAGACTGTATAAAAAAATCCAATTATATACATATATATGTTTATCAAAAATATTTTATACAATATGACACAGATGGTCTGCTAGATCACATCTTAGGACACACAAAAAAGTATCAATTTAAAAATCTGAACTCATACAAAATATGTTCTCTTATCACATGGAATTAAATTAGAAATTGGTAAAATATGTCTAAAGTTTCCAAATATTTGAAACTTAATGAAAATAGTGACAAATACATGGCTCAACAGTGAAATAAAGTCATATTTAAACTGTATAATAATAAAAAGACATATTATCAAAATATGTGAAACACAACACAAGCAGTATTTCTAGAGAATGTTATACCTTTCTATGCTTATATTAGAAGAATATTTTAAAATCAAAGGTACAAGCTCTGACTTTAAAAAGCTAGATGTTCCATACACTTATTTTTTATCCACGTTGATCTGTATTAAATTTAACGAGATTTTAAAATCTTCTAGTATCAATATATTTCAATTTCTCCTTGGAGCTTCTGTAATTTGTGCTTCATGAATGTTTTGCTGTGTTACTATATGCCTAAATATTAATGCATGTATATAATATATACCATATTTTATTTTACAATTATAAATATTAGCATTATAACGTGGGGTCTTGTCTTCACCCTTTTTTGGTTTGAGTTCTATTCTGTCAAATATCATGATATTGGCCCTTGCATTTTTAAATTTAGATTTGCCTATTTGTTCTTTCTACTCAATCTTCCTGGAATATCTTTAAGGAGGTTCTCTGGCTCACAGCATAGTGTTGGATTTTTTGTTAGACAGAGTGATTTTTCCTTTATAAGAGTTAATTTGACCAGATAAATATATTCAACTGAAATTCTATCAGAGAAAGAGAGGACAAAAGAGCAGCAGAGAGAGAGGGAGAGAGAATTTTACAATGTGATCTGATCTCCTTCGCTTTCTTTCTCTCTCTCATATATATACATTGATATGCAAGGATTCTTGTCTTTTTGTCTAAAAAGTTATTATTGTATAGCACATGGATAAAATATTTCCATTCTCATCCTCTTCTTCTTCTTCTTCCTCCTCCCCCCAATCCTCCTTTCGCTTCCTCTTCCCCTTCATCATCTCCTTCTTCTTCTTCTTATGGCGTATCTAATGATTCCCTACTTCAAACATTATGAGCATTTTTATATCTGTTTCCTCCTTTACCAACAGCATCTAATTTGAACTAACATATTTTTTCTTTCAGTAAACACAGGAAATCATCAAGTTTATTTTATTTTTATATTCTCTAGCACTCTCCAACAATTTATGTTATCCTATATCTATACTGTCCAAATATATCACCATAACATACTGTAATATCTTAGGTTCATCAATTAGGCTGAGCTCCACCAATAAATTTATATTCATTGTTCAACACAAATCTTATGTTAATGATTACCTATTCATTTTACTTGTCTAAAATTCACCCATTATTTGATTTATGAAAAGCGTTCATGAGAACAACATCCTGAGGATCTTGCACTGTGTGGCAGTTTGTCTACAGCCATTCATTATACTTGAAATCCAATTTGCCAGGATATAAAACCATGACTAAACTGGCTTTCTCTGTGCAGGCTAAAGTATTACTCTATTATCTCTTGGCATAAATTGTTGCTGTAAAAAAATCTGATGCTAATTTGATTTTCTTCCTCTTAGAAATGAGTATGCCTTTTTTGATTTCTGAAGTTTTATTTCAAAGTTTAACAGTATTACTAGAATATGTCTTGGCTGATCTAAGGTATTTTTTCTAGTTATGTGCTGTGATATCCTCATATATAGGTTCAAGTCACATTTTATTTCAGAATGTATTCATTAATTACAAAATTTTAGTGTTTGCTCTGGTCCAGTGCTTTGATTTTCTCCTCTAGAGACTCCAGTTATCTGTATGTTAGATCTTTGTTGCCTATCTTCTTTAACAATCACCTTTTCACACATCAAAGTTCTTTCCTCTATATCCTCTTTTTTATTATTTTCTCCTTTCTATGTTTCACTTATTTTATGATGCTATTTGTGGTATTTACTTACCTTTTGTGTTTTCTAGGTTAATCTTCAATATCACAATAAATATTTTTGTAATTTTAATCCTTTCCTGCATAGTATCAGCTGTCTTTTAAAGTTTTTCTTTATATATATACATAATTTCTGAATTTCTCAAATTATAATTTAGATTGTTCTGTTTATACCTCATTACATTCTTAAATTACATGATCTTGTTTGTAATTATTAGCTTAAATTTTATAGATGCTTTCTATATATGTGTTTCTGTTAAGCATTTGTTGTCTCTTATCCTGCCCATTATTCTCTGTATCTTATAATAAATGTCTCTTCTCTTTCCTTTGACAACTGTCCCTGTACTTTTCAATAAAACTTCTCCAAACAATTTCTTCTCAGTGCTGGTTTTTACTCTGAAAAGGGACTTTATTTGATTATTTTGAGAGTTTCTTCATTACAAAACATTCTGGCATCTTTTGACCTTTCCACAGTCCTTTTGTATTTGCCTGTGAAGGGGAGATTGATAAAGTCTTCCTTAGTTTTGGCTGTGTTCCCAGATTATTCCATTGAGATTTCTGTTCAAGTTGTGACTCCTTAGTTTGGTAGTGACAACTTACATTTTAGAGTTTTTTTGCTGTCACGGATGTAGAAATCCCTTGGCCTTTTCTCCTGTTCCTCACAAGTAGTTACTGTTTCCACACAGGTCTTCTATATTTTGATGAATACTTTTCATTCAGTTTTTTTGTTTCTTGTCCGTAGGTATCTCACTTTGTCAGCCAAATTGCTCAATCTCTATTAGTGGAGGTGTTCATAGAGATTCAAACACTATATCTCTACTGACCTGCCTAGCTAACTGAATTTTTTATCTCAGTACTGAAAGATGAATTGTAAATTCTAAACCAAAGAATCTTAGAATGCAAACTGATAAGCATTTTAAAGCTAGGATTCAACAAATTAGCTGAGGTAAGAGGTTGCATATTATCTTCAAAAGTCAACTATTTGTCTAGAAAATGGATTATGTATAATTGATACATTTAAAATAAAATTTAAAATGATTTTGCAGTGGGGTCAGAGGGGTCCGAGTATAAAATTTTCTTGTTATTACTATTTATTATTTTCTTTTTCCTCATCATATTTTTTCAGTTATTGTTGTAAAGCTTCCCTGCTGCTTTTTTACCATTGGATTGTGACAGATGTTTAATGAAAGTTGAAAGTGTTTTTATTCAATGCCATAAGCTTTTCAGAAGAAAGACAATATGCAAATTTAAATCATAAATAACTGAAGTGTGAATCAAGATGCTTTCTCAAAGGAATACATAGGGCTTCCCTTGTGGCACAGTGGTTGAGAATCCGCCTGCCGATGCAGGGAACATGGGTTCGTGCCCCAGTCCAGGAAGATCACACATGCCGCGGAGCAGCTGGGCCCGTGAGCCATGGCCACTGAGCCTGTGTGTCCGGAGCCTGTGCTCCGCAATGGGAGAGGCCACAACAGTGAGAGGCCTGCATACCACAAAAAAAAAAAAAAAAAAAAAAAAAAAAAGGAATACATAACTAGTATCTTTAAAAAAAAGATAAAATATAATAGCCTTAGGTTTAAAGGATTATGAAATTGAAGAGTGCATAATTCCAAACTGCTTCATTATTTTTGGGAAAAAAATTAATTTTTTTCACTAGAGTATCTACCTAGACAGGGAAGAAAGTGACTATAAGGCTCATTAGGTAAATGGCTCTGCCAAGAATTCCTATATAACTAGAAAATATCTTCTAAAGGAGAGAAATAAATGCAGTTGAAAACTGGTTATCTTCCAAAATCATCAACATTCTGGGGGAATTGGTTAAGTAAATTATGGATCATTCTTTTGATGGAACATTGCTTTTACAATGATATTTTTAAAAAATTTAATATAATGAAATATGTTCATGTTAAATGGTGTTTATGCATATATTTATGTTTTGTCAGGGGATAATTACTCCCATACATTATTTCTTTCCAAGTGGGCAATGTTTCATTGCTGAAGCACTCCTGACCTATGTCTATCATTTTAATCATTCTCTCTTCAAGGTACATGGAGAATTTTAATATTACTGGTTTATGTGAAAGGAATCGATTGTTTATAATCACCTCAGTTGTGAAATTTTATATTTTGGGACCAAGGTTTTTGCCTGAAGCAGGAGTTCATTCTTATATCAGATGATCAATATAAGCAGGGAACATCCTTCAGGTTGGGGAGCTCTGTGTCAAAGTTGCCAGTGAACAGGTGGGTAATTCTGTTTAATTGTGGGATTCAGTTAGCAGATGAATTTGGTAACTTAATCCTTATTGATACCAGGTAACTTAATCCTTATTGATAGTATTATTTTTCTTATTTTTTTCTCTTTTTTTTTCACAAAGTATACCAAAAAGGAGGGTACTGTTTAATAGGTCACCACAAAATAATTTCCCTGGTTCATCTAATGATTCACAAAGACTCAAACGTACATGTCCTTTGACAGATGAATAGATAAAGATGTATATTATCACTTATATGTGGACTCTTTAAAAATGGTACAAATGAACTTGCTTACAAAACAGAATAGAGTCACTTGTAAAAAACAAATTTATGGTTACCAGGGGGAAAAGGGGGGGAGAGATAAATTGGGAGATTGGGATTGACACATACACACTACTATATATAAAATAGATAACTAATGATAACCTACTATATGGCACAGGGAACTCTACTCAGTACTCTGTAGTGACCTATATGGGAAAAGAACCTTAAAAAGAGTGGATATATGTATATGTATAACTTATTCACTTTGCTGTACGGCAGAAACTAACACAACATTGTAAATAAACTATACTGTACTAAAAAATTTTTTTAAAAGACTCAAAGGCAACTGTTTGAAGACACACACACAGATTGAAATTGAGATAATTCACATTTCAAATTCCCCTGTAATTTCAGTTTAAGACACTCATGTGATTTTCACTATGCAAGAAAATATGAGTTATTGCTCAATTGTTTTGAATATTAATCCATCATGTCATGGAAGTATAGTGCAGATGCCAATTGTGGATCTAGAGTTAAAATATTTAATTCCCAGTGGATGCTTAAGGTAATAATGCATAATTTAGGTTTTTTATTCACCTGAACACAAATTTTCATGACCTAAGTTTAGAAAGAAGATTCCAAAAATCCTAGCAGGTTAAATGGTGGTATAATATTAAAAAGAGTTAGACTTATAGCTGAAGTGATTAAGATCCCCCACTTGGAGAATCAGCAAAAATCAATCCTAATTTAAGAACTGTATAAACAAATGAACACTATCCAAATATGTGTTTACCACTTTAATAAAGGAAACTGCTATAAGAAGGAAATTTTCATCCACTTACTGAAGGTGTGGACTACGTAGATATCTCCTTGACCTTAATTATATACCACTAACACTATAAAAGAATATTAAAGAGTACTGTGTATATATTGTTTTGTAGGAAGTATATCATGATATCAGGCTATTTAACTTTTAGACTTAAATATACATATTAGATAGACAAAGCTTTTTTTTAATATGTGTAAAATCACACATGTAAAGTTTCAAAGGAAGTATGTCAATACATTACTAATGACTGACTCTCAGTAGTAGGATGATAGATTATTTTTACTTTTGTATTTATGTTTCCTCTATATTTAAAAATTTCTACATTAGGAACAGCAAATAATTGATTAGAAAATAAAGCTGGCACTGTGTAAACCAAACATCTGGGTAGTTAGATTTTTAAATTTTCAATATGTTGCTTTGACATTAGATATTTTGATATATAAACTCAGTGAAAAGCCATTCATGAAATCTACCTTCACTATGAAAAAAGACAAAGATTTTGATACAAGTTCTGAAAAATATAGAGAAAACTGACTTCCATACTGGAACAATGCAGCCAACAACCAGATGTGCCGGCTTATTTCCTACCAAAACGTTTTCTTATATATATCTTGCTTTATGATCCATGAGAAAAATATCATATTCTACTAATTATGGTACATCTTATTCAAAATTACAACATTATGAGCATATCTGTGGATGCAGAGTTTGTCCACTTTTTTTGTCTGTGAAAATTACAAGGCTGTAAAATTTCCATTAATTTTTTTTTTCTGTATAAGAAAAATCAGAGATCTTTACTACAATTATATATTCTTTTCTGGTAATTTATAAAGAGTAGGCAAATAAGGATAAGAATTAGCATTGGTTTTCATTCACATCTCTTGAAGCTGTAGGAGAAATTTTTGAGGTTTTCCAGTCTATGATTTTCTAATAGAGGTTCATCTTAAATAGAGTGCAAAAGAAATGGTTCACAGCAACATCTCAAGTCTATTTTTGGTTTAATACAATATAACATAATATAATTTAAAAAGTATTTCACGATTTAGAAAAGACAAAATTTTTATAGATCAGATTACTGTAAAATTCTGACCTGCCAATCAGGCACAATTTGGTTTTGCTTGACATTACCCTTTCTTTGAAAAGTCACTTTCCTTCTCCTTTGAGAGTATATGGTTAGAAATTGAAGACAGTAACATTGCATTGGGAAGCATACGTTAGGAATGATCTTTATTTTACTGTCACAAGTGACTTTTTTTTTTCTATTCATACCCTGTCCTTGGTGTTTAGAAGAACTTGATAGGACCTTTTGGTAAATTTTAAAGGAGTTACTCCCTTCATCTTCATTTCCACTCACTACCTTTACTGAGTATTATCTTTTTTCATCTGAAAAATACAACAGTGGCCTAATATCCTAACTTTTATATTATTCTCATAGCATTACCTTTAATGGCATTTTCCTATTATCCTAAATCAATGGACATGAATGGATTATTTATTACATGGGACTGGGTTAATTGAATAATAATTTAGAAACCAATATACTTGGTCCATTTGTTAAAATGGTCAATCTTATTACTCTTCCTATTTCTCTCTGCAAACATGTTAGGTAAACCAGTCAGCTTTTTTATTGTGCAGAGTTTTAAAAAATGTATATCAACAAACAAAAAATGTATATGTACAAACAATAAATGCTGGAGAGGGTGTGGAGAAAAAGGAACCCTCATACACTGTTGGTGGGAATGTAAATTGATACAGTCACTATGGAGAACAGTATGGAGGCTCCTTAAAAAACTAAAAATAGAACTACTATATGACCCAGCAATCCCACTACTGGGCATATACCCTGAGAAAACCATAATTCAAAAA
>NC_041223.1:23454512-23494820 GCF_002837175.3 Physeter macrocephalus | reverse complement strand
TATAGGTATAACTGATTCACTTCATTATAAAGCAGAAACTAACACACCACTGTAAAGCAATTATATTGCAAAAAAAAAACATTAAAAATATATAAGTAAAACACAAATAAATTAGAAAAGGATATAAACATAATGTCTAAAATTGGAAGTATAATCAGTCAACACACTTTTGAAAATAATTTTAACGTCTCTGGAAATAAGCTTGCAAATCAATCTGCAGTGCAGTGCCATATCAAATAAATAAATATTCTTCAGATAGTTAAACAATTCTATTTAATAAGGTTTAAAATGACACACTCATATTTCCAGTGTCATGAAGAATTGGTAACGGTCTTTTAAATCAGCAATATGTAACAGGCTCTAATGATATGTAGATACTTGGAAATAATAATTATACACATGAAAATTTATCCAAAGGAGACAATCTTTAAAAGAAATATGATTTGCCCAAAGATATTCTTAGGAAAATGTATTATTTATAATGTTAGGTGAAGGAAGTATAATATATCCAAAATATATTATCCCATGATGAAAACAATATTTAAAATTGTTTTCAGAAAAAAAGTTGAAAATGCATATTTTAACGGTGATATCTGGTAATATGCTGGCTGTTACATATTCTTCACAATTTCAAAAAATTTATCTTAAATTTCCATGAGAAAAATACTATATATATATATGTAGTAAACAAAACAATATTATCTTTCCTGCAAATCCTCAACCTTACTTAATACTATTCAGTCAAAATAGCTAGTTGGATTTTGGTATTAAAATTCCTTTTTCATGTAACAAAAATCAGCTCTTAAATGTCAGCGCTCTCTACATTGCATAAGGCCAATATCTGATGTATAACAATACCAACTGAATAAATGCTTATTAACTACATTAGCCAATGAAGCGATAATGCATACTTTTTATCCACTTTTGTTATTTCAAATTGTCTATTATATTATGACTGCTATATAGTCCATTTAGCTGTTAGTTAAAAAATCTTATGTGGTTGTAGTTATGCACGTTGATGGTATGTTTTTTCTCCACTTGATTTATCTTAGCACTAATTTAGATTTATATATAATTATATATGTTTTTTTATAATGCTACTATCTTAGAGGCATGAAATTTCATTTTTAGTATACTAACATGTTGTTAAATTTAACTAGCTCAGCATATACTCCAATATTCTTCTAGCTCTACTATGTTACAAGTTTTTAATATAAGTGAATTCCTAAATCTCCCAAATATTTTCATTTTCTCAAGAATGTTTACATTGTTCCTTTTTAAAGTGTCTCAGATCATTCTGTTTCTTGAATTTCTGTTTTTCTGTTTTGAATTTGATTTCTTTTTTAGACTCGATTTTTCTTATTTTAATGTTGCAACAATATATTTTTATACCAACTATGTTGATCAAATAGTCAAGTATGTAGGTGATCAGACATGACAATTATTAAGTGCTTTCCATGTGCTTTGACTACTCACTAAGAATAGAGAAGCACACAAAGCAAAGTCCTCCTGAGTGTTATATAGCACTCTATTTCATTCCTGTTTGCATATCAAAACACCATGCATGCCCCACAGCAGAATTAATAATTTAAAATTATTTTGTGTACTTTCTATGAGTTATGACTAAAATTGTTATAAATTTTCAAAATATTCCTGCAAACTTTTGCATTCCTATAACATGTGTGAACATATAAGCAAGATTTAAGAACAAATAGAGTTCAACAAAGTATACACAGACCTGCGTGTTACCACAACCAACACACATCCCCCTTCTCTGTCATTACAGAAAGTCACTACTCAGAATTTACTGTTAATCATTTCTTTGACTTTTTGTAATGGCATTGCTAAATAATGTATTGATTAGTTTTGCCTGTCTTTTAAAATATATTTAAATGGAATCTTTCTGTTTGTATTTTTTGTGACCATTTTTTTATCAGCCCATATTAATATTATTGAGGTTCATCCATGCTAACTTGGGAAGCAGTTCATTCTTTTTCACTGCTGCACAGTATTCCATTATATGACTATTTTACTATTTATTTATAATCCCACTATTGATAGGCATTTGAGTTGTTTCCAATTTTTTGTAATTAAAAATGATACTATTTGAAGGATATAATTCATATAATTCATATAATATTTGAAGATCTCATAATGAGACATGGAAAAACATGTGCTGAAGATACAAAGAATTTGTAAATCTCATTTGTAATCTCTTGCTCTCTTCCTGGTATCTAACCAACCAGTGGAAATTCTTGATTTCAACTTGTCTGCCCACCATTTCTTGAGTTTTTAAATTCCTAATGCCATCTCTTTCTGTCTCGACTCAGCATTAATGGCTTGAACAATTGAGCTCTTCTCTATGACTTTGTCCTGATATTATAACTGTCCATAATAGAATCTTTTTTTTTTTCCAGTGGTGTGCTGGAGGTGGTTGTTACTATACCCAAGACTTAAATTTTCTTTTAAACTCCATCTTCATTGAAATGACTGATTTCAAGCTACCAGCTTGAAATCAGTCAATACAAGAGTATCTGTGCCATGAAAATCAGTATATGCAATAAATCAGACACTACCACCCACAGCTAGCTGTGAAATATTTACCACCACGCTAGCAAATCTTTGGAAGTAGAAAGACTGTGGGATATAGAATCAGACATAATTAGGCTCTAGTTCCAAATCTTACCAGCTATTTAATCTTAGAAATACATCTAATCCTCTTATTTATAAAATAGGAACAAAGTATTTTTTAATGTGTTAATAATTATATGTATAAAAATAGAGAGTTAAAAGATTTGAATCAAATCAGAATTCAGTATATGTTTGCTGAGTCTATTCTGAAACATAACTGTTAAATATAAACTGAAAAGTTATATGTAACATATATACACATATATAAATTACATAAAATTAAGGTGTATACTGAGTTTAAAAAAGGCCTATATAATCATGTTTTTCTTCTAAACATCCTACAGGAAATTCGTGAATTCCCAATATCTTGGAACATATGAAGTTTATTTGTCATTTTTATATTAAAGGGGACAAAGCAGAACACCACCAAAGCATATGGCATGCTTTCGATCAATGTAAAATTTCAATTTATATATATTTAATGTTTCTTAAATAAAATTCATTATGACTTATTTACATATTTAGCTTTTTTTGGATGGGTACATACTGCTTAATTACTAGGAACTACGCCAGTTTATTCTCAATTTAATTTTTTTTTAACCCAAAACATTTATTAAATGACTACCATATGTTAGTATGCAGGTAGTGGTTACAGAGATAAATGAAGCATTGTCCTACCTTGAAGGTCTTAACAGTTTAGAAGGGGTGACAGTCATATAAATGAATGACTATAATAAAATATGATAAATGATAATTATGAAATTTTATAGAAAGTAATATGAAAGCATAAACAAATGAATGAATAAGTCTGATTCATTATAATTAGCCTGTGTGTTGATCATATTTGAATATGAGGTTTCTTCTGTAAAAATATTAATTAAAACTACAATAACATTTCTTTCTCATGTAAATATTAGAAACATCCTATAATTTGAGAGGAAAAAATATCTAACAACACAAACTCATCAATAGCAAATAATGATCACAAGTAAGGATGTAATTTTTTTCCAAAACAACCTTATGATATGACAGTTCCTCCTAATTTATGACCTGCATTACAGTTCTAAAAGTCAGTGTTCATTCCTTTCAACCTTAATGCTATTACCAGAGAAGCAGTACAGAGTCTAAAAAGGATATAACATCCCATTGATTCAGAGATTCTATGGCTCCCCTTAAGAATTAAGCATCATTTATGAGCATTTTTATATTCATAAATTATATTTATTGGAAAGGCTTATTGTTTAATAATCTTTGGGCATATTTACTAAAGTAGTAAGACAATCTCTGAGACTGCAGCTCCAATTTAATAGGCAGCAGAAAAGCAAAACATACTTAGCCACATGAAATACAAATGAAAAACAGGTCCAGAATAAAATTTGTTCCAAATCTTGAGAATATAAAGAAAGATACTAGCATTTCAAAATTTAACTCTGGCTCTGGAGAAATAATTATATTTTGTACATTTTTTGTGTGTACGTTACTCAATGACGTAAATTCTAAGTTTGGGGACATGTAAGGTTACGGGCATGTGTAAGTCTACCAAAGAGAATTCGAAGTAAAACCAAAAACCAAAATAGAGTACACTTCCAGCTCTTCAAATGAGGCTACATGATTACATGGGAACAAGAAGTGTTCACTCACTCAAGTCACCGTGACTTTGGGTACACTCTACTATATCTTTAGCATTCCTATTTCAAATGTAAATTTATTATACTACCACTGAAAGGACTTAATCACATTCCTTTTGCGGAGGGATCTAGTATTTGTATAAGGTGGTATGAAAGCTTACTACTGATTGATGTCAAGCAAAATGTGAGTTCGGATGATTGCTGTTTTCCATATTAGGAAAACATTTTAAATATTTTTTGATACCTGTTATGAATTGAATTGTATCCTCCCAAAAAGACGTGTTGAAGTTCATCCATGGGAATCTCTGAATGTGACCGTATTTGGAAATAAGGTCTTTGCAGATATAATCAAGTTAAGGTGAGATCATACTGGATAATAGTAGACCTAAACAATGACTGGTATATTTTTAACAAGAGAAAAATTTGGACAGCAACATACAGAGAAGAAAACCATTTGGAGACGGAGGTAGGAAAATTCATCTATAAACCAAGGAATGCCATGGGTTACTGAAACCAGCAAAAGCTAAAAGAAATATTACTGCCCTAGAAACTTCAGAAAATGTATGGACTTGTTGATTTTGGACTTTAACCCTCTAAAACTGTGAGCGAATAAGTTTATACAGTTTGCAGCAATTTGTTAAGCAGCCCCAGGAATTTAATACAATGTCCATTCCAGATAAGAAAACATTATAGAAAGAAATGTTATAGTTTTCCACCCAGATAATTCTCTAGCAAAGAATCAGACATTTTTTTCTATAAAGGGTTAAAAAGGAGGGCTTCCCTGGTGGCACAGTGGTTGAGAGTCCACCTGCCGATGCAGGGGACACGGGTTCGTGCCCCGGTCCGGGAAGATCCCACATGTCGCGGAGGGGCTAGGCCCGTGAGCCATGGCCGCTGAGCCTGCGCATCCGCCTGTGCTCCGCAACAGGAGAGGCCGCAAAAAAAAAAAAAAAAAAAAAAAAGGAAATATTTTTGATTCTGTAGGCCATATGATTTCTGTCATAATTATCCAACTCTGTCATTATGGCACAAAAGCAACCACAGGCAACATATAAATGAATGAACATTGCTATTTTCCAATAAAACATTATTTACAAAAACAGGTAGCTGGCCCATGGTCTAGACATTGTCTTGTACTCCTTTTCTTCTACTTTCTCATTTTCATATAGATTTTCCGATTTATTTCCCTTTGGCTGTGGGAAATGTGCTCTCTTCTTGGATTTTAGATTATATTACTTGGGATAAGTTATCCAGATGTGGTAAGGAGAATAATGGGCCCTGAAGGATGTTCATGTCCTAGTCCCTGGCAACCTGTAAATACGTCACCTTATATGGCAAAAGCGACCTTGTATATGTGATTAAACTAAAGATCGTCTGATGGTGATATTTCCTGGACTGTGTGGTCCCAATGTAATCCTAAAGGTCCTTATAATAAGGAGATGGGAGGATTAGAGTAAAAAAAAGTAATATGAAGCAAAAAGCCAAGAAAGAGAGAGACTGGAAGATGCTACACTACTGACTTTAAGATAGAGAATGGGGTCACGAGCCAAGGAATGCAGGGGATCCCTAGAAACTAGAAAAGGCATAGAAACATTTTTCCCAGAATCCCCAAAAGGAATGCAGCCCTGCTTACCAATTTTAGACTCTGACCTCTAGAACTGTAAGAGAATACATTTGTGTAGTTTTAAAGTACTAAATATTTGATAATTTGTTATAATAGCAATAGGAAACTAAGAGGCCAGGTTTTTGTATCTTAACATTCCAAGATTTTCATTTAGATTCTCTTTACTAATTTCCATGTACTACAGCCTCCAAAACTGAACAACTTATTCAGTGTTTATTGCTGGACATACCCCATAATCCAAGGCCTATACACTGGGGCCATGGGTTTCTGAAGGATTGAGAGAAAAATATGGAAAAAACAAAAAAATCAAACTTTTCAAACGTGAGCTAGCCTCCTTGAATCTGTGTGATGGCTGAATGTGGCTTACCATATATGGTAGAATACACAAACCTGATCTTGAAAAAGAACTGCATTGGATGTACAATATTCGTGGTCTAGACCTAAGGGCCTCTGACAATGTTGAGCTAGCTCTGATTTCTCTACTGGAGGCACAGTCCCTGTTGGGGAAGACTATTATTCAGTATAGTTAGGAGATGAAATAAACCAGCACTGGAACTCAATTCTTGTGAGATTACTGTTAGAAAGAGGCAGTCTTCAGAGTATTGCCTGGAAGAAGGGCTCTCTCATATATCCCTGGAAATTGATTTTAATACTAGTTTATAATTTTTCTTCCAAAATCAGTAGGAAACATCTTATATGATATGCAAAATAACACTCTAGATCTAGGGAATACATCCAATGTAGAGGGCTCCTAGTTTGTTCATATGTTTCCCCATCAACTTCAGTGCTGAACCTGGGTAATGATAATGTCTCTTGGAGAAGTTACTGAACCTCCAATTCTTCCCAAACCAATCACTGCAAGAATTTTACCTTTGAGTGTAACAGCCCTTTCCTGGAAACTAATCACGTACCCACGAGCCTGGCAGAAGAGTATCTCATTTCATTTCCTTTTCAATCCCTTCTCCATCTCACAATAGCATCCCTTGGCTCTGAATGTCCCCAGCAAGAATCACTTCTCACCCAGGCTCCACTGGGGATTTGAAAATTCCCTGCATCTATGTCTCCAGAAGAAACAAAGTGCAATAGAAGATAGTTTATCTGAAGGATACACAAAACACACCCACAAAATATACTTGCTCTATAATTTTAACAGATGTTTATCCACATGATAAAGGAGCAAGCTACTGTCATAATTTTAAAACTCTCTGCTTTAGTTAGTGGTGTTGGTGATGACTGGATCAATTGGAGTGTGGTGATATCTTTGAGGCCCATTTAAAACCCTAAGACAGGGTGGTATAGATCATAAAAGAATGTTGATTGTGGTTCTAAAGGAGTTAGGAAAAAAAAAACTCTAAGAAGGAAACTCAGAGCAAAAGCAAACAGATGACAGGGAGGGGAAGTCACAGGTGTATTTACATTTCAAAACCCACCAAACTTTACATTTTAAATATATGCCATGTGATACTTGCCAATTACATCTAAATGAAGGTTTTGGGTTTTGGTGATTTTTGTTTGTTTTTTAAATCAGAAGAGAGTACTGAGGAGAAAGCAGCATGCTAACATTTAGAGATCTGACAGAGAAGAACACTGGAAGGCAAAGAACTTGGATACAAATAGACTGGCTGTATTTAAGGACTATTATTAACATGCTAGTTCCTTAAGCAGTCCTTGAAGGCAGAGTGGATGGTTTGAATAACTTTTCAGACCCCAATAAATCTTCCTTTAGCAGGGTCCACAACACATTATCTCAGTCTACCTGAAACTCACATTAAATATAGCCGTATCCTTACATAATATGAGAGAAAGATAAAGAGATTATTTGATTATTTTTCATTTGTGGCTATTCAACACCTATTAATACTGAGTTGGTATATTTCTTCTAGTATTTTAGGGTCAGTAAATTTATTTTTCCTCACAGATCTCAAATGTTCTTCTAGGCTCTTGGAAAGGCTATAGGGCAGAAGGCTACTTACAGGTCCTACTAGAAAAAAACGGCTCAGTAGGAAACTTAACCCATTAGGGAAAAGGAAGAAAAGAATTTTAGTTTTCTGGAAAAGGAGAAGAATAGCAGCTGAACGCCTAAGGAGTACTTAAGTGCAAGTGTTTAAATCATACCCCTCTCCAGCACTTTTTAGGCACTCAGTAAATGTTATTTTCAAATATTATGGGCTCTTGATTATATTCAGTAGATTATAATGGTTGAGTTTTCTCACTCAGTCTGATCCTACCTCAGCTCACATATTACTATCCGAATGACCATAACACAACTGTATTATTTAACTTCACTGATCCTTTTTAAATTGTGAAAGTAACATGAAATAATCAACTTAAACTTTTTAAAATGATAAACACCACATGGTAAAGAAACTGACATTTTCATTCTTGGCAGCTAAAACTCAATATATACCAATTGTTCACTTTCGAGACATTATCATATTTAATTTTTAAAGTAACCTTTTGAATGTCATGCTTTTATTATATCTATTTTAATGAAGAATATAATGCTCGACTATAGGAATTTTTTTTCAAATCCATATAGCCAGCAAATGTGGGATTGATACTCAAACCTCTGAGTATGACTACAGCACCTCTTCATCTTTGTGGATGTCATTTTAAATCAAACAGATAGATTGCACAGTTATAAAATATTTAATTTTTGTATTAAAGACTTATTTGTTAGATATTATGGGTAATCACATTGCTGTGGAACCCTTCTTATCTAATGCATAAGTTGCAAAAAAATTTTTATTTGGGGTTCCACAGGGTTCCACAGATAAGCTGGAACCTTTGAAAATGGATACAGCACTTCAGCCCAAAAAGATTTCTACCAAAATGTCAATTAAAGGAAAAAAAGGCAGAAATCATCTAGTGGAATTTGTGCCTGTTTGGATATTTGTAACAAGAAATAATATGATGGTCAATACTCAGGAGAAATACATTTTGTGCAAAAAATAATATAATATCAAAGATAAGATAACAAATAAGATAACTGGCAAGTGGGAAAATATTCTACTCTCTCAAAACACACCAGGAACATACTTCACAATCAGCATCTTAGAAACAGATTTCTTCCTGATGATTTGTGTATCTCAAAAATAAATTAGGAAGGTACATGATATTCTATTACAGCACTCCAAACTACTAATCTTAGCTTCATCAGAAACCCTAAAAGTCTAAAACTATTTGTCAAGTGGCAATACACTGAGAACTGCATTATGTTCTCTTGGCAGTGCACTGAAATATTTGCAATTTTCATGTTTTATAGCTCCCTGGAATCATTAGCACACTTCCATTTTAGAGGCTGTGCTAAATTCAGCACAAATTTGAGTGAATAGTTGGAGGAAATAAAAGTGAGGGGTAAGATTCATTTTAATAGTTGGGGAACTTGACTGGGAAAATGATCTGTCAGTATTTTTCTGGAACACAACACTCTATGTAATTAGATTGGTGGAATGAAGGGAGAAAGAAAGGACAAGATTAGATATTTTGGGGGGGAATAATTATCCTTGAGAATGCAGTTAAAACTATGTGAGCAAGATGCAGCCTGGAAGATGGCAGAATAAAACGACACATGCTCACTCCCTCTTGTAAGAGCACTGGAATCACAACTAACTGCTGAACGATCATCGACGGAAGGACACTGGAACTCACCAAAAAAGATGCCGCACATCCAAGGACAGGGGAGAAGCTGCAATGAGACGGGGGCTCAATCACAATAAACATCAAATCCCATGGCTGCTGGGTTGGTGACTTACAAACTGGAGAACATTTATACCACAGAGGTCCACCCACTGGAGTGAAGGTTCTGAGCCCCACGTCAGGCTTCGCACCTGGGGGTCTGGCAGCGGCAGGAGGACTTCCTAGAGAATCAAACTTTGAAGGATGGTGGGATTTGATTGCAGGTCTTTGACAGGACTTGGAGAAGTGGAGACTCTACTCTTGGAGGGCACACGCAAAGTAGTGTGAGCATCAGGACACAGGGGAGGGAGCAGTGACCACATGGGAGACTGAACCGGACCTATCTGCTAGTGTTGGAGGGACTCCTGCAGAGGCAGGAGGTGGCTGTGGCTTACGGTGGGGACAAGGACACTGGCAGCAGAAGTTTGGAGAAGTGCTCCTTGGCATGAGCCCTCCCAGAGTCCACCATTAGCCCAACCCAAGAGCACTGGTAGGCTCCAGTGCTGGTTGCCTTGGGCCAAACAACCAACAGGGAGGGAACTCAGTCTCACCGATCAGCAGACAAGTGGATTAAAGTATGACTGAGCTCTGCCCACCAGAGCAACACCCAGCTCTACCCACCACCAGTCCGTCCCATCAGGAAGCTTGCACAAACCTCTTAGATAGCCTCATCCACCAGAGGGCAAACAGCAGAAGCAAGAAGAACTACAATTCTGCAGCCTGAGGAATGAAAACCACATTCATAGAAAGAAAGACAGAATGAAAAGGCAGAGGACTACATACCAGATGAAGGAACAAGATAAAACCCCAGAAAAACAACTAAATGAAGGGGACATAGGCAATCTTCGAGAAAAAGAATTCAGAATAATGATAGTGAAAATGATCCAGGACCTCAGAAAAAGAATGGAGGCAAAAATTGAGAAGATGCAAGAAATGTTTAACAAAGACCTAGAAGAATTAAAGAACAAACAAACAGAGAGGAGCAGTACAATAACTAAAATGAAAAATACACTAGAAGGAATCAGTAGCAGAAAAACTGAGGCAGAAGGACGGATAAGTGACCTGGAAGACAGAATGGTGGAAATCACTGCTGTGGAACAGAATGAGGAATGAAAACCACATTCATAGAAAGAAAGACAGAATGAAAAGGCAGAGGACTACATACCAGATGAAGGAACAAGATAAAACCCCAGAAAAACAACTAAATGAAGGGGACATAGGCAATCTTCGAGAAAAAGAATTCAGAATAATGATAGTGAAAATGATCCAGGACCTCAGAAAAAGAATGGAGGCAAAAATTGAGAAGATGCAAGAAATGTTTAACAAAGACCTAGAAGAATTAAAGAACAAACAAACAGAGAGGAGCAGTACAATAACTAAAATGAAAAATATACTAGAAGGAATCAGTAGCAGAAAAACTGAGGCAGAAGGACGGATAAGTGACCTGGAAGACAGAATGGTGGAAATCACTGCTGTGGAACAGAATAAAGAAAAAAGAATGAAAAGAAATGAAGACAGCCTAAGAGACTTCTGGGACAACATTAAAAGCACCAACATTCCCGTTATAGAGGTCCGAGAAGGAGAAGAGAGAGAAGAGAAAAGACCCAAGAAAATATTTGAAGACATCATAGTAGAAAACTTCCCTAACATGGGAAGGAAATAGCTACCCAAGTCCAGGAAGTGCAGAGAGTCCCAGGCAGGATAGACCCAAGGAGAAACACACCGAAACACATAATAATCAAATTGACAAAAAGTAAAGACAAAGAAAACTTATTAAAAGTAACAAGGGAAAAGCGACAAATAACATACAAGGGAACTCCCAGAAGGTTAACAGCTGATATCTCAGCAGAAACTCTACAAGCCAGAAGGAGTGGCATGATATATTTAAAATGATGAAAGGGAAGAACCTACAACAAAGATTACTCTACCCAGCAAGGATCTCATTTACATTTGACAGAGAAATCAAAAGCTTTATAGACAAGCAAAAGCTAAGAGAATTCAGACCACCAAACCAGCTCTACAACAAATGCTAAAGGAATTTTTCTAGCCTGGAAACAAAAAATAAGGAAAAGACCTACAATAACAAACCCAAAACAATTAAGGAAATGGTAATAGGAACATATATATTGATAATTTTCTTAAATATAAATGGATTAAATGCTCCAATCAAAAGACACAGGCTTGCTGAATGTATACCAAAAAAAGACCCATATATATGCCTTACAAGAGACTCACTTCAGACCTAGGGACACATACAGACTGAAAGTGAGGGGATGGAAAAAGATATTCCATGCAAATGGAAATCAAAAGAAAGCTGGAGTAGCAATACTCATATCAGATAAAATAGACTTTAAAATTAAGAATATTACAAGAGACAAGGAAAGACACTACATAATGAACAAGGGATCAATCCAAGAAGAAGATATAACAGTTATAAATATATATGCACCCAACATAGGAGCACCTCAATACATAAGGCAAATGCTAACAGCTATAAAAGAGGAAATCAACAGTAACACAATAATAGTGGGAGACTTTAACACCTCACTTACTCCAATGCACAGATCATCCAGACAGAAAATTAATAAGGAAACACAAGCTTTAAATGACACAATAGACCAGATATATTTCACTGATATTTATAGGACATTCCATCCGAAAAAAGCAGACTACACTTTCTTCTCAAGTGCACACGGAACATTCTCCAGGATAGATCATATCTTGGGTCACAAATCAAGCCTCGGTAGATTTAAGAAAATTGAAATCATATCAAGCATCTTTTCTGACAACAACTCTATGAGATTAGAAATCAATCACAGGGAAAAAAATGTAAAAAATACAAACACATGGAGGCTAAACAATACATAACTAAATAACTAAGAGATCACTGAAGAAGTCAAAGAGGAAATCAAAAAAAGCCTAGGACAAATGACAATGAAAACATGACAAACCAAAACCTATGGGATTCAGCAAAAGCAGTTCTAAGAGGGAAGTTTATAGCAATACAATCTTACCTCAAGAAACAAGAAAAATCTCTAATAAACAGTCTAACGTTACACAAAAAGAAACTAGACAAAGTAGAACAAACAAAACCCAAAGTGAGTAGAAGAAAAGAAATGATAAACATCATAGCAGAAATAAATGAAATAGAAACAAATAAAACAATAGCAAAGATCAATAAAACAAAGCTGGTTCTTTGAGAAAATAAACAAAATTGATAAACCTTTAGCCAGACTCATCAAAAAAGGGAGAGAGGACTCAAATCAATAACATTAGAAATGAAAAAGGAGAAGTTACAGTGGACACTGTAGAAATACAGAGCATCATAAGAGACTAGTACAAGCAACTCTATGCCAATAAACTGGAGAACATAGAAGAAACAGACAAATTCTTAGAAAGGTATAACTTTCCAAGACTGAACAAGGAAGAAATAGACAATATGAATAGACCAATCACAAGTAATGAAATTGAAACTGCAATTAAATATCTTCCAAAAAACAAAAGTCCAGGACCAGATGGCTTCACAGGTGAATTCTATCAAACATTTAGAGAAGAGCTAACACCCATCCTTCTCAAACTCTTCCAAAAAATTGCAGAGGAAGGAACACTCCCAAACACATTCTATGAGGCCACCATCACCCTGATACCAAAACCAGACAAAGATACTACAAAAAAAGAAAATTACAGACCAATATCACTGATGAATACAGATGCAAAAGTATCCAGAAAGTGGGCATACAGGGAACCTACTTGAACATAATAAAGGCCATATACAACAAACCCACAGCAAACATCATTCTCAATGGTGAAAAACTGAAAGCATTTCCTCTGAGATCAGGAACAAGACAAGGATGTCCACTGTTGCCACTGTTATTCAACATAGATTTGGAAGTCCTAGCCATGGCAGTCAGAGAAGAAAAAGAAATAAAAGGAATACAAATTGGGAAAGAAGAAGTAAAACTGTCACTGTTTGCAGATGACATGATACAATACCTAGAGAATCCTAAAGATGCCACCAGAAAACTACTAGAACTAATCAATGAATTTGATAAAGTTGCAGGATACCAAATAGACGTACAGAAATCTCTTGCATTCCTATACACTAACAATGAAAGATCCGAAAGAGAAATTAAGTAAACACTCCCATTCATCACTGCAACAAAGAGAATAAAATACCTAGGAATTAACTACCTAAGGAGAAAAAAGACCTGTATGCAGAAGATTATAAGACACTGGTGAAAGAAATCAAAGATGATACAAACAGATCGAGAGATATACCATGTTCTTGGATTGGAAGAAACAATATTGTGAAAATGACTATACTACCCAAAGCAATCTATAGATTCAATGCAATCTTTATGAAATTACCAATGGCATTTTTTTACAAAACTAGAACAAAAATATCTTAAAATTTGTATGGAGACACAAAAGACTGCAAATAGCCAAAGAAATCTTGAGGGAAAGAAATGGAGCTGGAGGAATCAGACTCCCTGACTTCAGACTATACTACAAAGCTACAGCAATTAAGACAATGTGGTACTGACACAAAAACAGAAATATAGATCAATGGAACAGAATAGAAAGCCCAGAGGTAAACCCATGCACCTATGGCCAACTAATCTATGACAAAGGAGTCAAGAATATACAATGGAGAAAAGACAGTCTCTTCAATAAGTCGTGCTGGGAAAACTGGACAGCTACATGTAGAAGAATGAAATTAGAACACTTCCTAACACCACACACAAAAGTAAACTCAAAATGGATTAAAGACCTAAATGTAAGACTGGACACTATAAAACTCTTAGAGGAAACCATAGGAAGAATACTCTATGACATAAATCACAGCAAGATCTTTTTTGACCCATCTCCTAGAGTAATGGAAATAAAAACAGAAATAAACAAATGGGACCTAATGAAACTTAAAATCTTTTGCACAGCAATGGAAACCATAAATAAGACGAAAAGACAACCCTCAGGATTGGAGAAAATATTTGCAAATGAAGCAACTGACAGAGGATTAATCTCCAAAATATACATACAGCCCATGCAGCTCAATATTAAAAAAACAAACAACCCAATCCAAAAATGGGCATAAGACCTAAATAGACATCTCTCCAAAGAAGACATACAGATGACCAAGAGGCATATGAAAAGCTGCTCAGCATCTCTAATTATTAGAGAAATGTAAATCAAAATTACAATGAAGTATCACCTCACACCAGTCAGAATGGCCATCATCAAAATCTACAAACGATAAGCGCTGGAGAGGGTATGGAGAAAAGGGAACCCTCTTGCACTGTTCGTGGAAATGTAAATTGATACAGCCACTATGGAGAACAGTATGGAGGTTCATTAAAAAAAAATACAACTACCATACTACCCAGGAATCCCACTACTGGGCATATACCTTGAGAAAACCATAATTCAAAAAGAGTCATGTACCACAATGTTCATTGCAGCACTATTTACAATAGCCAGGACATGGAAGCAACCTAAATGTCCATCGACAGATGAATGGATAAAGAACATGTGGTACATATATACAATGGAATATTACTCAGCCATAAAAAGAAACGAAAATGAGTTATTTTTAGTGAGGTGGATGGACCTAGAATCTGTCATACAGAGTGATGTAAGTCAGAAAGAGAAAAAACAAATACCATATGCTAACACATATGTATGGAATCTAAAAAAAAAAAAAAAAAAAAAAAGCTCCTGATGAACCTAGGGGCAGGATTGGAATAAAGATGCAGATATAGAGAATGGACTTGAGGACACAGGGAGGGGGAAGGGTAAGCTGGGACAAAGTGAGAGAGTGGCATGGACATATATACACTACCAGATGTAAAATAGATAGCTAGTGGGAAGCAGCTGCAGGGCACAGGGAGATCAGCTTGGTGTTTTGTGACCACCTATAGGGGTGGGATAGGGAGGGTGGGAGGGAAACGCAATAGGGAGGGCATATGGGAATATACATATGCATATAGCTGATTCACTTTGTTATACAGCAGAAACTAACACAACACTGTAAAGCAATCATACTCCAATAAAGATGATAAAAAAATAAAATAAAATAAAGGGGAAAATTACTTAATGGATAAGTAAAATGAAGAGCTTGTTATTTTTTAAAAATAAAAACAGACCTCTTTAAGTTAGGCCAAGAAGAAAAGAGATCTAACACAAATAGCATTAAAGATAAGAAGGATAATACCCATACCTGAGTTTGACTCTTATTGCTCCAATGGAAGGAATTTTGTAATAATAACCTAAAAATACATATTATATTATATTTATTACCTTATATTAAAAATTATATTATAAAAATATTTTTTGGCTTGAAGCAGAAAAGATCATTTTTCACTTCTAACTGAGCAATCATCAATAAAATATCAATAACAGACAAATTTGGAAAATTATTAATATATTTACAACAAATGCAAAGGTTTTATGAGAGATTTAGTTACATTTCTTAGGTTGCATAATATAAATGTTATTTTTCTACAAAGTACAGTAGTATGGAACCTGGCATCTCTAAAGATACTTTTTTATTCAAGAAATTATTAAAGATGCATGATGATGGGTATATGATACTTATAATATTTACATAAAATATTTGCCTAAATATGATGTTCAGTGTAAATATAGTCTTTGTATTGCTATGTGATCACAGTTTATTTTTCAAATAACACCTTGCTTTTTTCTGAGTACAAAGGAAACATGGGCTCACTACAGAAAATTTGAATGTCCTATGAATGTATAAGAAGTTTTTGTTTAATTCAACCACTCAGAGAAAGATGTACATGTATGTCACACTTTCTTATATCTGTTTTACAAAATTCATGTATTCTTTCATTCTAAATTTTTCATATAAGATTATATTTGATACATATTGAATCATTATGCTGTATACCTGAGACTAAAATAATGTCATATGTCAATACCTCAATAAAGAAATGCAAGGAAATGGGAAAAAAAAATAGACACGGGGAAGCCACTTCTGACACAACAACATGATGAGCCAGCCCCACGGACCCATTCCTCAGTGAAACTGGTGAAAAGTGTAAAAATGACGACGACTTAAAGTCTCTGAAAAAGGCCCTAAAACTATACAGTAAATATAGATTTATTTAAATAAACTACAAAATTTGGTAAGAACTGTGACGTTCTGTGATATTTGAACCAAACCCTTACCTTCCTTCCCCACAGATAAAGAGATGGAAATTCTACTCCACACTGTTTCAACTAAGAACACAGGGTTCCATCTCCACACAGCTTCCAGTCAGAGGTCTGTCTTCCTGGGAAGGGAGGCTATTAGCATTTCTCATCCTGCTCCCAGCTATCTGTTAATAAAGTGAAGTTCCAGGTGGGTGTGGCAAGGAGTAGGTGATCCCTTTTTCCACTTAGGTCCAATTTATGGTATGGAGGCTCTTGGGTGCAGCAATGCCTGCCCTGGCTTATGGGGTGGGGTTTTCACAACAAGAGAGTAAGTCAAGGAGACATGGAACTGCTGCCCACCCCTTCCACCAAGCCCTCAGCTCCTAAAGTCACACACAGAAAAGCACTCCATTGTCCCTAATCTCAGCTCCATGGTCATGACTCAAAGATTCTTCCAAGGGGTGGTGGTGGTGAGGGGGAGAAGCCAAAAAACAGAGAGCTCCAAATCCTCCCCCAAAGGAACTGTTCTTCATTTGTAACAGCGTAACGGCACTCTTCAAAAGAATAGAGGTGTAGGGAAAAGCAATTGGGACTTGATTGAAAGATTCACTGGAGATATTGGATAAACTATAGACTCACCAGGTTCCCAGAAGTAAAAGGGGTTAAGAAATAGCTGAGGAGAACCCTCCTGGAGTCACAGCCAATTATCAAACAGTGGCCTCAGGGACTTTCCCTTCAAAGGAACCAGAATTTGATTGGACTAGTCTGTGAATTCAATACCTGTCTCAGGGCATTGTTGAAAATAATAGAGCAACCCTCCTGTAATCAATAGAGATTAATATCTGGGTGTAGTCAGGGAAAGAGACACTCAGAGATGGCCTTGCCAAAACCACAGACATCCCAAGGTAACAGTGGACTTTTCCAAAACTGCATCCCCTGAGGAGCAACATCAGAGACTTACCACTGTGGAAGGAAAGATATCAACTCCCCTAAAATAATCCAACCAGTCACTAAACAAGTAAAGGAGAAAATAATAATACAAGCTTGGGGTGCTATTATATATTATCAAAAATGTATAGTTTCCAACACAAAATTATGAGACAAGAAAAAACTAGGAAAGGATGCCCCATACATTAGGGAAAACAAACAACAACAACAAAAACAAGCAGGCAACACAAAGAGTGCCTACAAGAGTGCCTACATGTCAGAATTAACAGGCAAAAATTTTAGTAACCATTATAAATATGTTCAAAGCACTAAAGGTAACCATGATAAAAGAAGTAACGGTTGATATGATAACGATGTCTCATCAAATAAAGACTACGAATAAAGAGATTGGCAATGTATAAAAGAACCAAATGGAAATTCAGGAATTGAAAAGTTGTCATCTCCAGTATTTTCACAGGTGGAGGAAGCCATGCCAGAGGCTTCCAACATAATGGCTCTTCCAGGGAGCCACCAGGGGGAACTGAGGGGCCAACGGGTCAAATAGGGTTGTGTCGATTTACGATGCCCTGATTAAGGTTTGCTTGCACAGTTGAGAATGTCTACTGCTACCATAAATTCTCAATAAATTTTGAGGGTCCTGGAAGTGCACCATGAAAATGATTGGGTAGTTTTCTCAATCCACAGTAGTAAAGGTTGGAGGCACATGTGTAGTCTTGGTGAAGGAAAATCCAGTCACATGCTTTCAACAAATGTTTGGCCTTATATTACCGGAGATGGATCTGAACTACATAAGGCTATCAGCCAGTTAGGGTTGCAATTGGGGCAGTGTAATGACCAATGCCTGGGATTATTTCCACTTCCTATGGGGAGGTTTATGGTTAGGAGAAATAAGCTATTCACTAAAGCCACGATACATTGGAATTTCAGGTGGAACTTGCATATCAAGTGGGTAGGTGTGGTCCAGCAGGGTCAGGGAAGTCTATGACCTGGGGACCATAGCTAACCACCTGATGGGGTCATCAATGAATATTGGAAAACAAGATGATCAACATTATTTTTCCTCTTTTCTTTTGACTACTTTAGTGATTATGAAGATAACCAGTAAAATATATGACCTGGGGTGGTATGAAATTGAGTTAATTAAGGAAAAATAGCATAATACATGAATCAAGAATGGTAAAAAATGAGGAATCAAAAAAATCAAATATTTTTAAGGTGCTGGTTATGTGTCAATCATCTGTGCTTTGTCTAGAATAAAGTTAACAATGTAATACTCTTGCTTAAGGAGCAAATACCATTACTGAGATACAGAAATAACCCTAAGACATTTAGGCATGGCCGTGTTCGTCTCTTGGTAATTTTTTATTAGCACCAGAAAAATACAGGCCATCATTTCAAGTGTATTTCTAGCCAATTACGTAGATTTATCATGGAAACGGCATAATTTAATTAAATATTTTCAAAAATAAAGAAAATAAACATTCTGAGACTATTTCTACATAAAATATTCATAGTTCCTCTTTATTTCAGTAGCTACTACTGTTCTTCAAACCTCATTCCCATTACTGTATGCTCAAGAAATCCTTTCCTATCTTCTTAATTCATATTCTAGAGTTAACATGTATTGCTGCTATGTGTCGCATCACACCATATATTTAAATAAGGGACCAATCATGTCCCTGGTTATGAATAGTTCTAGCCTTTTCTCTGCAGGAGAGTTGCTAGAATCAAGATAAGACACACATTCTGTTAGGTATTTAATAACAAATATTTTGTTTCTTAGGCCAAAAAGTCTTAATTCTCTTCCAACTATGTTCAACATGTATTAAAAATGTAAATCAAGTTTGATAACTAATTTTTTTTCTAATTGGATGGCAAAACTGTTTCAGCTTTGCCCTTAGGTTTGTCCCAACATATTTTTATTATGAAACATTCCAAGTATTCAAATTTTAAAAATGTAAGGGGACTCAAATTATTGGGAAAAATGTAAATGATATTATCCCATAAGATTAAGGCATCAAATTCCCCTCGATAACAATCATAGGCAGCGTGGCCAGGTGAGCCCAGTTGGTGTGAAAAGAGCGGTGGCCACATGGTTGAGAGTTTAAAGTGGTAAATGCCCCTGGCAGCAAGAAAAGCCATTTAGGAGTCCATTTACTGCCCTGTAACTTAAAGAGCAAGGATTTTAAAAGACCATTGTTCTGTTCAATAATGCCAGAGGACCACAGGGAAAATGGGAGTCCCATTGGATACCCTGTTGGAGAGCCCAGTGCTGTCTTATGTGGGCAGTAAAATGGGATCCTTGATCTGAGTCAATGATGTCAGGAGGGCCAAATGGGGGCAAGATACACTTAGAAAAGAAAGAGGGTTACCTGCTTCGAAGAGGTGTTCCTGGTGGATGTAAATGGCAGTAGGCCCATAACAGTATACGTACATGTAATGGCTGGCAAAGCAGGTATTATCCACAGATAGAGGAAGCTGCCCTCTGAAATCAACCTGCCAGCAGCTAAAAGGGCAGTCCCCTCCAGGACCCGAAGCATGACAGCACAGTTTCCAGTGCACACATCAGTGAATATATATATATATATATGTGTATAAAGATTGAATTATATACTTTAAATAGATGAATTGTGTGTTATGTGTCAGTAAATCTGTTACTAAAAACAGACATGGACCTGAGAAGAAATGGTAATATGGTCAAAAAAGGGCAATTTATTTTTTTCTCTACCTCACTCTCTCATTTCAGCTTCCCACTTGTGTGAATCCATATATGTACTATAAACATTCTAATTAGTATTTGCAAGGTATGTGCCCAGAAAGAATCTTCAATGAAGACCATAATAAATTCCTTGTAGTCTTTATTAGGATGAAGTACTTCTCTTTCCACTGGAGAAAGATTCCCATAAGGCAAGCATAAACACTTCTTTTTCTTATTTAGAAATTAAGTAGAATGTTAGAAGTTATGTACATTGTAAAGGAACCTTCAGATTTTGAAACTGTTTCTTTATTTCATAGTAGTCAGCAGAGTAATAAAGGTTAGGAATGTAGAGCAAAGCGGCGCCTGCCACTCCGTCCACTATCTTAACCCAACCCATAGAGAAAAAGCTTCTGAGAGAGAAAGAAGGACCTAGAGTAGAGAAGTAGTGTCAGCCCCTCCCAGATCCAGCCTCTCTTCATGAGGCACCGCCCTCACCCTTTTCCTGGCATTCCACATGGACACAGGCTTTTATTTCACATCGGGATTCAAAAAGTTTACCAGAAGAATCAGAGATTTTCCAATTAGTGACTCAAGCTGAAGATGACTATTTATAATGTTTGTACCCTGTGTTAACTGGAGAAACCTGATTTATGTGGCTTTTATGTCCCAATGAGAAATGATCTGATTGTTTCTGTTAGAGTGAGAAAAATTTTGCCTACTGTAACTGACATGTGAAAGGCAGGGCACTAAGTACAGTGACTGGAGACTTGAAACAATGCATTGAATCTGTTAATAGGATGGTTGAAAATATACATGCTATATATACTAGGTTATATACAAGGAGGATGGTCATTCCCGGGTAGTTATTTTTCATTTTTTTTCACAACTCTAAAATACACGCATGCACAACAACTCAGGCTCCCAGAGATATTTATTTTTTGAAGGAAACTATTTATCACATTGTTTTGGTGTATAATTTATTCTAAAATTATTTGCTTTGAATATATTGCTATTCTATTTTATGTTTCAGGGTGGTAGCACAGACTCAGAGTATTTATAGATTTCTAATATAAACCATTTAAAATAAAAGTCTCTTTTTTCTGTGGTATGCATATAATTGACTTTACTCTTTGTCTTCTGTCAGATCAATGTGTTCTCTTTTAATCAGGATATTGTTTTTAAAAGAATAATAAGGGACCAAAAGTAGGACATGACATTACATAATTATAGTGTGTAGAAAGCTATGTCTTAGACGCCACAAGCCAATCAAAAAAAGAAGATTTCATCTCCTTTCAATATTGAAAATTAGTTTCCTATTTAATTCTTTTCCTGACAGATACTGAGGAATCAACCCAAGAGGGGCAAAAAGACTCAAAAGACATTATTTTTCTGAAACAGAGTAAGAAGGGAGAAGTTTCCTAAGTAGAAATATTCATATTTTCAAAATCAGATTAAAAATTTTTATAGGTGTTACATTATTCCTGTTATGGAGTCAGAATTTCATCCTATAGCTTTTGACTATATGTTACTTTATTATGTTTGCCATTAATATTTCTATAGCATCAATATATTTTTTTAAATCATGGCATGTTTGGAACCCACATAATTTGAACTGTTGTTTCTCCTAGAAGAATAAGTATTCCAAAGAATATGTAGCAACCTAATTTTTTTAAAAAAGGAACATATGACAACTGGATTAAGAAACTTAGGAGAAAACTAGGAGCAGAATTATTTCAACTATAAAATTTGATTCGTGTATTTAATATTGATTTAAGGTAAAAATTGATAAAAATAAGGAATAGTCACCTTTGTCTGTTAATAGAAGGATAAGAGACATATAAGATAAGCAATCAAATACTTGAGGAACTTAAACATTATGCTAGGCCGTGTTGACAGGATCTGCAGGTATTAGGGTGCTAGGGATGCTGTGGGGATGGAAATTGCAATATTTAGTGAGAATAACAATATTTTACAATGTTAAAATAGTAAACATATTACAAATATGAAACAAATTAATATTTTAAACTCAATAAATTTTAATATTCTTTTTATTAGACCTGAATATGACGTTTGGCAAATGGTCCTTTTATTAAGTTGTTAAATAGTTATCATTAAATCAATTCAGTTAAAGTAATGTATAAAAGGAATGAGCAAATCATGGTACAGCCAGAAAGGAGGTTGGTGTCAGAGCACAGAGAGATTTAGATGGTAAGCAATGCATTTAATTTATTTTTATCAAGTTTTCATTACTTTGTTGTTTGAGTTATTATTTCAAAATACTTCATTAAAAATCTCAAATAAATTTGACTCCAAATGAAATTAGAGCTCCTTAACACCAAAGAAAAGAAAAAAAAAAAATAAATCTCACCTCTTTGATATGAATTAGCTTCAGTTAATAATGTCTTTTGGCATTTTTCTTCAAGATAATTAATTTTATTTGCTTTTGTTTTCATCTTGTTGAGTCTTTTATCTATCAGTTGAATATGCAGACCCATCAACTGACAAAGTTTTATCAACATTTATATTTGATGAGACTTAGTCAAAGGAATATTAAAAAATACTTGTCTAAATTCAAGCAGACATAAACCTTACTAGGATAAAACATTTGATCTTTCCGACAACTTTGCATTTTTCTGTAGACTCCTACACACCTTTATGATCTCACAGTGGCTAACACAGAGCTATGCACCTGATAGGTAAATATATTTACCTCAGTAAATATAGGATTTAATGGAAGCTTATAACAAATTAGTAAAATGTTAAAGGACTGATTAAAGCAATGTAGAAAAGCCATCTAAAAAGTCTATATAGCTCAAGTATGATTCTGCTAAAGTCATTACCTGATAAAGTGGGGGGAGGGATTAAAAATCCTTGGCATAAATTTTGAGGATTTGTAACCCGAAAATATTATTGCAACCTTGGGACTTCTGTAAATGTCCAAACATCTGTTGGCTAACATATACTTATGGTTCATTGAAAAGATGCAAAATTCACATAGGGGACAAGTTAATGATGCAAAGAAAAGAAAGTCTGACTTGTTAGCAATCATTTAAGACGTGGGCAACTGTCAAAAATTTATCAAAATATAGTGTTTAATATATTTTGGCACACTTTGTAATCACTCAAAATAGATATCAAAACAAGCAACATTATTTACTCTATTATCTTTTTATTATTCAAAGCTGAGTGGGATAGTTATAAACATCCAATAAATTTTGTTTGCCATATGAGTAGGATCTTAGATCTAACTAATTCACTAAACTTTCACTGTAAAATGTCAATCATTCAACAGAGGAAACATAGATAAACTCAAAATTTTTCTTTTAGTATTTAACTGCATAACTTCATTGAGGATATACATGATTGATTTAAGTTCTCCCCACCATCTTTTCTTTTTCACTTTTTGAACTAAGAAATACATGTGAAAAGGTAAAGAAAACATAAATGCACTGTTTAATAAAAATATAAAGAACATGCCTATGTGATATCTTCACTGGTCAATAGGATAAATAGAATATTTCAATCAGTCCAGGGGTCTCCTATGTGTGCCTTGGACATCACAGCCTACATGTTTCCCAAAATTGCTTGGAAAACAATTTGGCAGTTGCATATAGCTAAAAACATACATAATATTTAAGAAAGCAATTTCATTCTCATGTATATGTGCAAGGATAAGGAAAACATGTGACCATAAAAAGAACTGTATGTGAATGTTTATAGTTGCTCTATTCATAATAGCCTCACACTGGAAACACCATAAATGGCCATCAACAGATGAATGGGATAAGCAAATTGCAGTCTATCCATGTAATAGAATTCTACTCAGCAATAAAAAGGGTGAACTACTGATATATACAACAACATGGATGAATCTCAGAAGCATTATGTTAAGCAAAAAAAGCCAAACATTAAAACTGTTATTCTATTTATATAACATTCAGTCAAAGACAAATCTACAGAGGCAGAAATCAGTGGTTGTCAAGAGCTGAGAATGGGAAGGACACTGACTAAATTAGGAATAGGAGGAATCTGTGTGGTGATGGAAAATATCTCACATCTTGATTTTGGTGACGGTTATAAGATGTATAACATTAGTCAAAAATCATAGAACTGCATACCTAAAAAGAGTGAAATTATTGTATCGAAATTATACCTCAATAAACAACCTTAAGTGGGAAAAAAGCCTGAAGAACACCAGAAAGGTGAGGAACACAAGAAACAATCGGCAAATTTGCCTTCGGTCCTAGGAGAACTACGGCCCACCCACCCCCATGGCAGGAAACCTTCCAAGGGTATTCACTCCTACACAGGGTATCAATGGCAGTCACACCATTCATTAAAGAAGACTTAAGCCTCCTTCCTCTAGGGACACAAGAAGCTTATAGTCTCTGTCAAAAGATACATTTTTTTCTTGATAGGAACTATAATTACAACTCATTCATTCCACAAATAGTTATTGAGCACTTAAAAAGTGTTAGCCACTGTTTCATGTACTGGCATTTCAGGGGTAAACAATATAGGAAAGCACATTACTCTCCAGGAGCATAAATACTGGTCTGACTCAGTTTATGAAGGTGTTACCAGACAATGGGCTTGAGTGCTTTAGAGAATCATCTCCTTCTCATTTTTTTTCAAAATAGAAATAACTTTAATTTTTTTATAATGATATAAATATGGTCATTTAAAAAATTTAATAAGCTCCTAAAGAATCATAAAGAAAAAAATTATAATCACCTGTATTTCTACCACTCAAATGCAGCCTCTGTTACTATTCTGGTACATCACTTTACAAACACATACATACACACACACTCATATATTCACTTAGCAAAAATATTATCTCGTGTATTGGTGATGGATAGGTAAATATGATAAACAAATATGGAAAATATTAGCAATCACGGGATCTAGGTTAAAGGATATTTATCATGTAGCTTTTTTAACTTGGAAAATTTCGTATCAGTTTTGGTAAGTTATTTTCTTCCAAGAATTTTTCCATTTCATCTAAGTTGTCAAATTTATTTACAAAAGGCCGTTCATAATATCCCTATTATTTTTTTTCAGTCTCTAGACTCAGTGTTATCTTCTTTTTAGTCTTTAGGCTGGAAATTTGTCTTGCCCTCTTAAGATAAAGATTGGCTTCCCCCTAGAAAGAGAGAATTCTATCAGCAGACTGCCTTCAAACTCAAGCTACAGCAGTAACTCCTTCCTGGATATCTTGGATATCTTCAACGTCCCAGTCTACTTTGCAGATTTTGGATATATATATATATATATATATATATATACATATATATATATATATAAACTCGGTAGTCTTTTGTGTATGATTTAATGCACTTAATATTTTTGATATTCACCCATGTTTTTGCATGCTTCAATAGGTTTTTTTTTTTAATGCTGGATATTATTCAACTTTATACATATACCACAGATTTTTTTTTTTTAATCCATTCACCTGTTGATAAGTATTTGGGTTGTTTCCAGTTTTTTTTTTTTTTTTCTGTTTTGAAAAAAAATTCTAGGAATTTTAAAATCCAAGGCTTTGTGTGAATGCATGTTTTCATTTACATATTTGTGTTATATTTAGGTCTATGATATATTTTGAGTTGACTTTTGAGTATATATGAGGTAAGGTTTGTTGTTCACATTTTTGTATATGATAATCCCATTGCTCCAGCACAATTTGTTGAAAAGATTGTCTTTTCCCTATTGAACTAACTTGGCATGCTAGCCCCAAATCAATTGACCACATCTATTTGGGTTTATTTCTAGATTCTCAGTTCTCTTCAATTGATCTGTGTCTCTATCCTTATGCCGGTAGCATGCTATCTTGATTAATGGAGCTCTCTAGTAAATCCTGAAATCAAATAGTCTAAGTTCTCCAACTTTATTGTTATTTTTCAAAATTTTTGTCTATTATAAGCTCATTGAACTGCCACATACATTTATGAGCAGTTTGACAGTGTACACGAAAAGGTATATTGGACTTTCAACTGAACCTATAGATGAATTTGTGGAGAATTCAACAATGCTGAATATTCCAACCCATGAACACAGTATATTTCTCCATTATTTAGATCAACTTTATCTTCTCTCAGGAATAGTTTGTATTTTCAGGGTACAGAACTTGTGCATTTTTAGTTAAGTTTATCCCTAAATCCTTTATGCTTGATGATATTGTAAACAGTTCTTTTTCCTTTTTCAATTTTGAATTATTCTTTGATAGAATGTAAAAAATAACTTCTTTTGTAAGATCTGTTCTTTACAATGCATTGACTCAGACTTCCTACTCCTCTAAAACAATACTTTCACTTCTCTAAAGTTATAACTTACTAATAATTCATTCATTTAATCTACCAAAATTTGCTGCAGCAGCTAGAGGAAACTAATAGACTGACTTTCTCATCCTTTCTATGCCCATATAACATGATAAATTCAACACATTTTTCAGAAATCAGTATGATTATCACAGAAGAACATTAATTATTCAAATAAATGTTAGAGTGAAAAATCATGCAAATTAAAATTCACATTACTGAAGAGGATGTTAATGACAGAGAAATAAATTTATTAAGGTAAAAATATATAATTTAAGTGGTGTTCATTGATTTTTCTATGTAACAATTTAGAAAAAATATTGAAATGCTTCAATACTTCTTTTCCATTCATGGAATTCTAATTTCAAATGATTTTTTTTAAAATGTGAAACACAATAATTACGTTATTTCTTGATATAATCTAATTAATTTTGTATTAATGAATATTTTTTTACATCTTTATTGGAGTATAATTGCTTTACAATGTTGTATTAGTTTCTGCTGTATAACAAAGTGAATCAGTTATATGTATACATATATCCCCATATCCCCTCCTTCTTAAGCCTCCCTCCCACCCTCCCTATCCCACCCCTCTAGGTGGTCACAAAGCACTCAGCTGATCTCCCTGTGCTATGAGGCTGCTTCCCACTAGCTATCTATTTTATATTTGGTAGTGTATATATGTCAATGTTACTCTCTCATTTTGTCCCAACTTACCCTCCTCTGACCCCCGTGTCCTCAAGTCCATTCTGTATGTCTGTGTCTTTATTCCTGCCCTGCCTCTAGGTTCATCAGAATCATTTTTTTTTTAGATTCCATATATACGTGTTAGCATATGCTATTTGTTTTTCTCTTTCTGACTTACTTCACTCTGTATGACAGATTCTATGGCCATCTACCTCACTACAAATAACTCAATTTTCTTTCTTTTTATGGCTGAGTAATATTCCATTGTATATATGTACCACATGTTCTTTATCCATTCATCTGTCGATGGACACTTAGGTTGCTTCCATGTCCTGGCTATTGTAAATAGAGCTGCAATGAACATTATGGTACATGACTCTTTTTGAATTGTGGTTTTCTCAGGGTATAAGCCCACTAGTGGGATTGCTGGGTCATATGGTAATTCTATTTTTAGTTTTTAAGGAACCTCCATACTGTTCTCCATAGTGGCTATATCAATTTACATTCTCACCAACAGTGCATAGGGGTCGCTTTTCTCCACACCCTCTCTAGCATTTATTGTTTGTAGATTTTTTTGATGATGGCCATTCTGACCCGTGTGAGGTGATACCTCACTGTGGTTTTGATTTGCATTTCTCTAATGATTAGTGATGTTGAGCATTCTTTCATGTGTTTGTTGGTAATCTGTATATCTTCTTTGGAGAAATGTCTATTTAAGTCTTCTGCCCATTTTGGGATTGGGTTGTTTGTTTTTTGATACTGAGCTGCATGAGTTGCGTGCATATTTTGGAGATTATTCCTTTGTCAGTTGCTTCATTTGCAAATATTTTCTCCCATTCTGAGGGCTCTCCTTACGTCTTGTTTATGGTTTCCTTTGCTGTGCAAAAGCTTTTAATTTTCAATAGGTCCCATTTGTTTATTTTTGTTTTTATTTCCATTTCTCTAGGAGGTGGATCAAAAAGGATCTTGCTGTGATTTATGTCATAGAGTGTTCTGCCTATGTTTTCCTCTAAGAGTTTGATAGTGTCTGGCCTTACATTTAGGTCTTTAACCCATTTTGAGTTTATTCTTGTGTGTGGTGTTAGGGAGTGTTCTAATTTCATACTTTTACATGTAGCTGTCCAGTTTTCCCAGCACCACTTATTGAAGAGGCTGTCTTTTCTCCACTGTATATCCTTCCCTCCTTTATCAAAGAAAAGGTGACCATATGTGTGTGGGTTTATCTCTGGGCTTTCTATCCTGTTCCACTGATGACCATATGTGTGTGGGTTTATCTCCGGGCTTTCTATCCTGTTCCATTGATCTATATTTCTGTTTTTGTGCCAGTACCATACTGTCCTGATTACTGTAGCTTTGTAATATAGTCTGAAGTCAGGGGGCCTGATTCCTCCAGCTCTGTTTTTCTTTCTCAAGATTGCTTTGGTTATTGGGGGTATTTTGTGTCTCCATACAAACCGTAAATTATTTTTTCTAGTTCTACGAAAAATGCCCTTGGTAGTTTTATAGGGATTGCATTGAATCTGTAGATTACTTTCGGTAGTATAGTCATTTTCACAGTGTTGATTCTTCCAATCCAGAAACATGGTATATCTCTCCATCTGTTTGTATCATCTTTGATTTCTTTCATTAGTGTCTTATAGTTTTCGGCATACAGGTCTTTTGTCACCTTAGATGGGTTTATTTCTAGGTATTTTATTCTTTTCATTGCAGTGGTAAATGGGAGTGTTTCCTTAATTACTCTTTCAGATTTTTCATTGTCAGTGTATAGGAATGCAAGAGAGTTCTGTGCATTAATTTTGTATCCTGCTAATTTTCCAAATTCATTGATTAGCTCTAGTAGTTTACTGGTAGCATCTTTAGGATTCTCTATATATAGTATCATGTCATCTGCAAACAGTGAGAGTTCTACCTTTTCTTTGATTTGGATTCCTTTTATTTATTTTTCTTCTCTGATTGCCATGGCTAAAACTGTTGAATAATAGTGGTGAGAGTGGGAACCCTTGTCTTGTTCCTGATCTTAGAGTAAATGGTTTCAGTTTTTCACCATTAAGAATGATGTGGTTTGTGGGTTTGTCATATATGGCCTTTATTATGTTGAGGTAGGTTCCCTCTATGCCCACTTTCTGGAGAGTTTTTATCATAAATGGGTGTTGAATTTTGTCAAAAGCTTTTTCTGCCTCTATTGAGATTATCATATGGTTTTTTATTCTTCAGTGTGTTAGTATGGTGTATCACAGTGAGTGATTTGCCTATATTGAAGAATCCTTGCATTCCTGGGATAAACCCCACTTGATCATGGTGTATGATCCTCCTAATGTGTTTTTAGAGTCTATTCGCTAGTAGTTGTTGAGAATTTTTGCCTCTATATTCATCAGTGGTATTGGCCTGTAGTTTTCTTTTCTTGTGACATCTTTGTCTGCTTCTGGTATCAGGGTGATGGTGGCCTCACAGAATGAGTTTGCGAGTGTTCCTCCTTTTGCTATATTTTGGAAGAGTTTGAGAAGGATAGATGTGAGCTCTTCTCTAAATGTCTGATAGAATTCACCTGTGAAACCATCTTGTCCTGGGGTTTTGTTTGTTGGAAGAGTTTTAATCACAGCTTGAATTTCAGTGCTTGCGATTGGTCTGTTCATATTTTCTATTTTGTCCTGGCTCAGTGTTGGAAGGTTTTACTTTTCTAAGAATTTGTCCATTTCTTCCAGGTTGCCCATTTTATTGGCATATAGTTGCTTGAAGTAGTCACGCATGATCCTTTGTATTTCTGCAGTGTCATTTACTTCTTTTTCATTTCTAACTATGTTGATTTGAGTCTTCTCCCTTTTTTTCTTGATGAGTCTGGCTAATGTTTTATTAATTTTGTTTATCTTCTCAAAGAACCAGCTTTCAGTTTTATTGATCTTTGCTATTATTCCCTTCATTTCTTTTTCATTTATTTCTGATCTGATCTTTATGATTTCTTTCCTCTGCTAACTTTGGGGTTTTTTGTTCCCCTTTCTCTAACTGCTTTAGATGTAAGGTTAGGTTGTTTATTTGAGATGTTTCTTGTTTCTTGAGGTAGGATTGTATTGCTATAAACTTCCCTCTTAGAACTGCTTTTGTTGCAACCCATAGGTTTTGTGTCATCGTGTTTTCATTGTCATTTGTTTCTAGGTATTTTTAAATTTTCTCTTTGATTTCTTCAGTAATCTCTGGGTTATTTAGCAGCATATTGTTTAGCCTTCATGTGTTTGTGTTTTTTACAGTTTTTTTCCCTATAATTGATATGTGGTCTCATAGCATTGTGGTCGGAAAAGATACTTGATACAATTTCAATTTTCTTAAATTTACCGAGGCTTGATTTATGACCCAAGATATGGTCTACCCTGGAAAATGTTCCATGAGCACTTGAGAAGAAAGTTTATCTGTTGTTTTTGGATGGAATGTCCTATAAATATCAATTAAGTTCATCTGGTCTAATGTGTCATTTAAAGCTTGTGTTTCCTTATTTATTCTCATTTTGGGTGATTTGTCCATTGGTTAAAGTGGGTATTAAAGTCCCCTACTATTATTGTGTTACTGTTGATTTCCCCTTTTATCAGTGTTAGCATTTGCCTTATGTGTTGAGGTGCTCCTATGTTGGAAGCATAAATATTTACAATTGTTATATCTTCTTGGATTGATCCTTTGATCATTATGTAGTGTCCTTCTTTGTCTCTTGCAATTGTCTTTATTTTAAACTCTATTTTGTCTGATATAAGAATTGCTACTCCAGCTTTCTTTTGATTTCCATTTTCATGGTATATCTTTTTCCATCACCTCCACATCACTTCCAGTCTGTATGTGTCCCTAGTTCTGAAGTGGGTCTCTTGTAGACAGCATATATATTGGTCTTGTCCCTCTGGTGGGCAGGGCTGCATCCAGTGATTTGTTTTGAGGTGTCTGTGAACTTATAATTTTAGGCAGCCTCTCTGCTAATGGGTGGGGTTTTGTTCCTGTGTTGCTAGTTGTTTGGTACGGGGTGTCCAGCACTGGAGCTTGGTTGTCATTGGGTGGAGCTGGGTCTTAGCGTTGAGACGGAGATCTCTGGGAGAGCTCTCACTGATTAATATTACATGGGGCCAGGAAGTCTCTGGTGGTCCAATGTCCTGGACTCAGCTCTCTCACCTTGGAGGCTCAGGCCTGACAGCTGGCCGGAGCACCAAGACCCTGCCAGCTGCATGGCTTGGAAGAAAAAGAAGAAGAAGAAAAAAAGCGAACAGACAGAACCCCAAAATAATTGGTAAAAGCAAAACTAAACAGACAAAATCACACAAAGAAACACAGACACACACTAACAAAAAGAGAAAAAAGAAAAAGGAAGAGAGCAACCAAACAAATAAACAAAACCACAAATAAAAACAATCAATAAAATCTAAACTAAAATAAACATAAAACCAAAAAAAAATCAAACGCAGAAAGCAAACCCCAAGTCCACAGTTGCCCCCAAAGTCCACCACGTCAATTTTGGCAACACTCCTTGTCTATTAAGGTATTCCACGCATGCAGGGTTTATCAAGCTGATTGCGGGGATTCAGTCCTCTGCTCCTGAGGCTGCACAGAGGAATTTCCCTTTCTCTTCTTTGTCCGCACTGCTCCTGGGGTTCAGTTTTGGTTTTGGCTCTGCCTCTGCATGTAGGCTGCCCTCAGGCATCTGTTCCCTGCCCAGACAGGAGGGGGTTAAAGCAGCGGCTGATTAGGGCTTCCTTGCTCACTCAGGCCAGGGAGAGGGAAGTGTATGGTAGTCACAGTTGGAATGCGGGGCATGCCAGCAGCAGCAGAGGCTGGCATGATGTTGCAACAGCCTGAGGCGTGCTGTGTGTTCTCCTGGGGGAGTTGGCCCTGGATCACAGGACCCTGGCAGTGGCGTGCTGCACAGGCTCCAGGGAGGGTGTGGGTAGTGACCTGCGCTTGCACACAAGATCCCTGGTGGCAGCAGCGGCAGTGGTAGCAGTCTGTGCCCGCCTATGGGGTCTGAGATGATAGCCGTGGCTCGCGTCTGTCTCTGGAGCTCACTTAGGCAGTGCTCTGTCATCTGTGGTACACAGCAGGAATCCCCTCTCCTCACGAACCCCAAGACAATGGTCTTTTGCCTCTCCGGCAGGTCCAGACGTTTTCCCGGCCTCCCTCCCGGCTAGGTGTGGTGCACTAACCCCTTTCAGGCTGTGCTCACGCAACAACCCCAGTCCTCTCCCTGGGATCTGACCTCCGAAGCCCAAGCCTCAGCTCCCGGCCCCCACCCATCCCAACGGGTGAGCAGACAAGCCTCTCAGGCTGGTGAGTGCTGGTCGGCACCGCTCCTCTGTGCGGGAATCTGTGCTTTGACCTCTGCACCCCTGTTGCTGCCCTTTCCTCTTGCTCCAAAGCTTCCCCTCCGCCACCCCCCATCTCCGCCAGTGAAGGGGCTTCCTAGTGTGTGGAAAGTTTTCCTCCTTCACAGCTCCTTCCCAGAGGTGCAGGTCCCATCCCTACTCTTTTGTCTCTGTTTTTTTCTTTTTTCTTTTGCCCTACCCAGGTACGTGGGGAGTTTCTTGCTTTTTTGGAAGTCTGTGATCTTCTGCCAGTGTTCAATAGGTGTTCTATAGGAGTTGTTCCATATGTAGATGTATTTTTGATGTATTGTGGGGAGGAAGGTGATCTCTACGTCTTACTCCTCCACCATCTTGGAGGTCTCCCCCTTATTAAAGAATTTTAAGACTAAGAAGCAAAAACACCAGCCCTCTTCATTTACAGTTAACTACGAAGTGTGCATATATTAAAAGTGATGAGTTAACAAAAAGTCAATACATATTAAAACCATGGTTATCACTCAAACTTATATAGCCTAGCTTGTTTTAGAAGCAATCTACATAAGCACTCATGGACTAAAATAGGTGGTAATAGTTCATGAATTGATAGTTCACAAATTAGCAGAAAGTTAAATTATGCTTTATAAGTATGTGCATCAATAAGTAATTTTATTTGTGTTGGAAAATCTAAAGGAAAAACTAAGAGGGATTTCTCTTACTTAGTATATAGAGAGAACATTTTATTTCAAAAGTATTTTAAAGTGTCAAATGCATAAAATTAAATTTTGTAAATATGACTTATTTGTTTCTTTAACAAGTATTTACAAATTTGCTTCTATGTGACAAGCTTTGTTGGGTGTTGATGTAGACACATCAGTATAGCAAACAGAGCACATGCTTGTCCTCATTGTGTTTATACTGCAGTGAGTTACACAACCAAAATGAATCTTAGAAGCATAAAAATTAGATTTACTTCACTGAGAAATAATTTAAAATCTAATCTCGAAAGACATTGCTCTTTCTGTTAATATCATTATAATGTTTCTTTTAAGATAATTGGGATTTTTAAATGATTCCTTTATATTGCATGAATGACAACGAGACCACTCATTGGTCACACATCTCTCTTTTCTACACTAAGCCCTACTTCAACATATATGGAATAATTACTTTCAGAGACATGGCTAACATTAGGGCAAATCAGTATCACTGAGCTAAAATCAAGGGAATGGCAAAAATGCTCTTCTACCAGAGGCTCTAGGGGAGAATCAGTTCCTTGTTTCTTACAGCTCTGGTGGTTACCATCATTCCTTTGTGGTCATTCCAAAATCTCCCTGTTTTTATAAAAACAAATTTTCAGTAAGAAAGGGATCCTAAGACTTCATAGACAAAAATAGTGGCTAGGTGGTAATGAGCTAGTCAATGACAATGAATGGGACACAATCATCCTGACAGCAAGATGTAAGTGGAAAAGGGGTTAATTGGAAAAGGCAATTAAAACAGCAACACTAAACATAAGTCACCTACTTCATTCTTCACTTGAGAAGTACCCACTCCCCAGCCTGGTTACCAAACAGTTTTAAAAAAACAAAAGAACAAAAATGAAGATTATCACTGTTTCAGTCCTATTCATTTTGTACACCGCCATTTCTGTTAACCAGGGGTTTGAAGAAAAGTCACTATTTTGCATTTTGTGCATGCATAAAGTTCTGTCATTATCATTTCATCGAAAGATGTAGATTAAATATTTTAATAATGTTATAGTCTCTAGATTCAGAACTGTATTAAATATTCTTCTTAATAATTTAGTTATGTGTTCCACATCTCTTTATGTGGACAAGTAACACTATGCTGTATTTAAAATTCTAATCATTCATAAAATAGTAAGAGTGCAATAAAAACATGTTGGTTAGATATAAATAAATATTGGTTGTGGCTCTTTATTTCCTAGGAACTGTATTTTTTGTTTAGTTTTGTATTTCTTTGTTTGACTTGGTTTTTATTATATTTTCCAAAAGCCTGAAAAATTATTGTTAAATCATATAATCATTTATGTATCTTAAAGGATTTATAAAAGGTTGTATTTGCAGGGTCTCAGACCAGCGGCTTGTAATTGTCATTGCCTTAGAAAAGGCGGGAGGGAGCCTTCTGATAGGCATGAAGTCAGTTTCATTTGCTGTTGGCAGTTCTAAGCACAACAACACTTAAATATAGGACTTAATCAAATAGACTAATATTATTTATACATTTTGTTGAACAAAAGAAAAACTATTGGATGTGCTATGTACTATTATTTAAATATTCTAAAAAGCAAAGCAAAGAGGATTTCATGTAGAATTAATTAATAACACTATTGCAACAAAAAGTCAATTTATTCCTTCAACCGTAGCATATTTCTCTCAAGCCTCTTACTCAGTCCCATAGAAGATTATAGGGAAGATGAGACACAATGATAAGCTTATTCATTACCTCTGAAAAGCTGATCTAAGTAAAAGAGATACCTAGATCAAATAATACAATGGATTCACTATATTATACTCCTGTGATTTGTGAGGAAAATTCTACTAAATGTTTTTGTATTAACATTTAAAATACTTATCCTTAATATTGAAAATGGAACTTCTATTTTTATTAGGTTTCAGATTTAAAAAGCAATATTCAGAGCTCAGTTTAAATTGATAACTAGCAGACAGTCTGATAAAACTTCTCTTAAGTTCTAACCAAAATGCTTATAAAAACAAAAAGAGAGTTGGTTTCCCACATATTTACCTCAAACAAAGACTGCCACAGCCCATCACCAGAATGGAGTAGGATTGTCCTGGGGGGTTTAAATTCCATGAGATTAAATTTTGCGATACAAACTGTGACCTACTCATGGATTTTCATGTGAAACAAAATAGACCTGTCATACAGAAAGAAGACAAAAGGCATTCAATCCATTCTACCTTGCTTTTTCCTTTGGCTGAAAGACTTTCAGTCTTTAATAACCAAACCCTGGCCATTCATTCCTGCTTTTCACCTACACACATGTGGTGAAAGGTAAGTATCCATTCATTCTTTCTCCCTCCATTCAAAGAGGGAAAGTTTCAAAAATAACTAGCCATAAGGAAATAGACTGGGAGAATGGTGAACTATATGATATTGATTCCAGTTTCGACATACCCTTAAATTAGTAAGTTAAGTAGAAATGAAGCTATAGGAAAACCAAAACACAGATGAAGGGATTTAATGCTGCTATTAGATCTAAAATGGGCTGTAGCCTCCTCACTATAATATTCTGGGTTTTGTTGTTGTTGTCATTGTTGTTGATAGGAAAGAGATATATCAGCAACAATGAAGACAAATGATTAGGATCAATGTAAGTTAATATTTGTTTGGATAATCTGAAGTTCACATAAAGCTTTTCCATTTTCAACAATGAGTAAATAGGGAAAAAACGAAGCAAACACAACAAACAATCTTAGAATTAATACTGTCCCATTATGAATTTAAAAAAATAGAAAGAAGAGTCTACCATGAAAAGTGAAATAGTGGAAAAATAAGGAGCAAAAACACTAAAATATGAGACATAATTAGCATCATCCTCATAGACAATAATGTTGGAAAACGCTGAGTGGTATATTAGAAAATCAAACCAAATTTCACTCAAAATGCAGAGCAAAAGGATATTAGGGAGAAAACAATGAAAGTAAAAATAACAGATATCAAGGGGGAGAGAACTGATACTTAAAGAAAGTATTCTTCTATTACTGAGAAGGAAAATAAAACTGTCTAGGCCATAAAAGAAAACAAAGAAACATTAAACAAAATATTCTAGGCTTTAGAAGAGACATCCCTAATTATTTTTTATATTTTCAGATACGGTCACAATATTATAAAGACTTGTTACCAGACTTGTTACCTTTTGTTCCAAAAGGAAGGCAAGTCTTCCTTCAGTTAGAACAGGTCAATTTTTTTGAAGTACCACATTTTAGGCAAAACTAATGAAAGATGCCCATTTTATTTACCAAAGGTAAAATTTTGAATTCTAATATTAAGAAACAAGTTATAATCACAGGAGATAGGAGGATAGTTACCAGTAGAGGATAAAAAGTAGTCTGGTCTTAAACCTGCTATCTTAAAGCTTGAAATGAAGAATTATTTAGGAAGTATTGAAAGGGAAATTGTGATTCTAGAATTGTACATTTCACCAAGTTGTCATTCCTCTACGACAACAACAGGCATGTAAAGGCTTAGACTTACCTATTTTTGAAAACAGTAATAACAAAAATGAATTATACTTGAAAATGTACATTTTAACAAGTTGAAATTCTGTATTTCAGAATAATATAAAGTGGCTTGCAGTTAACACTGATGCTATTTACTTTCAAGGTTAAGTTAAATGTGAAACAGTGTCTAAAAAACTAAATAAATATACCAAAATAGTTTCTGAAATGGAAATTTTATATATCAGGAAACATTAAAATAATAATCTATGTGGAATGTACACTTATGTGCATAAACTAAAGGAAAATATCATTTAATGTCAAAGAAGGTGTAATTTTCAAAAAGAAATACCACGTATGTCACCTAAGATTTCTGACCACAAATCAATTACAAGTAAGGTTTAATGATAGGGCTTCCCTGGTGGCGCAGTGGTTGAGAATCTGCCTGACAATGCAGGGGACACGGGTTCGAGCTCTGGTCTGGGAAGGTCCCACATGCTGCAGATCAACTAGGCCTGTGAGCCACAACTACTGAGCCTGTGCATCTGGAGCCTGTGCTCCCCAACAAGAGAGGCCGCGATAGTGAGAGGCCCGCACACCGCGATGAAGAGTGGCCCCTGCTTGCTGCAACTAGAGAAAGCCCTCACACAGAAACGAAGACCCAACACAGCCAAAAATAAATAAATTAATTAATTTAAAAAAAAGATTTAATGATAAAATATTAAATCTAATCCTTCTGTATCTTTCATATTTAAAAATATTTTATAAATCTATTCAATCACAAGATATTGTGCAGTAATGGGCTATCTATAAATCAACTTATCAAACATTATGGAAAACTATAGAAACTGTACTTTAGTCCACATAATCATTCCATAGATTTATTGGTTTACCAAGTACTTTTAAGTACATACTGTATTCCAGGCATCATTCTAGATTTTCCTATACCGTATTACAGAATAGAATAATACTATCTTACCTGATACAGTGGAAACACATAAAATAGAAATTATAATTCTGGGCCTAACTTAAGTTTGGAACTTGGAAAAGTAATGTGTATGTGGTGAAAGGTCAATATTAACAATGACAGCTTTTTGCTGGTATTACTTTTTCTTTCTGAAAGTTCACAGAAATGATGGGAAATAATTTCAGATACTGTCACAATATTATGGATATTTGTTACCTTTTCATTCCATAAGGAAGGCAAACCTTCCTTCCGTCAGGAAGAGTCAATATAATTGCACTTGAGCTGGAGTTTTATAATAATAAACCATACATAATTATGATGTTATGTAACTGGTGGACTTTGTAAAACAACTTAACCTATATGAGCTCAAACTTCCTTCATAGGGTCAATTCAAGCTGTTTCCTTTTTGGTTCAAGTTTCTTAGGGCTTTTGTTTTGACGTGAAATAGTAATAAACTGCAAAACAGTGTAAAAGTATTATTTTTATTACCAATTTAATTGTTGTTAATAATAGCACAAAACAACACAATATTGTGTTGCATTACATGTGTTGCAGTATAAACTCTTACATCAGATGTGAATGCAAGCCTTCTAGGACCTTGAAACTGGCCTATAAAGATAGGTTGAATTTGAATAAGACAGAGAATGTAGGTTATTTATATCAACAGAAACAAAAACTATAATAAAAACCATAAAAAGGGTCAACCAAATGTGAATTAATGCAATTGACCTTAGATTTAAGGAAAGAAACTATTAACATGTTAACTATGTGGTGACCATGATAATGCCCCTTGCAGAATTCTTACTACAGTATGCAATAATCCACTCTTAGTGCCTGTATCAGAGGACAAGAAGTAAAAGAGATAAGTAGAATATAACCTTTTAAGGAAAAAAATGTTTAAAATAGTAGGGAATAGAAAATTATTCAAGATAACTCAATTATTCAAGATGAGTATTATAGTGATGAGATAGATTCATTTTAACTAATTGAATTTTCATGATAATAACTGTAATACATATTTAATATAGAGAACTTAGAAAACAAAAGAATGAGAAAAGGCCAAAAATATCAACAAGAAAGAAGAGTCATCATTAACATTTTGGTGTATTTAATTAGTCTTCTTTTATTTTTATTTTTATTTTTTTTTGCGGTACGCGGGCCTCTCACTGTTGTGGCCTCTCCCGTTGCGGAGCACAGGCTCCGGACACGCAGGCTCAGCGGCCATGGCTCACGGGCCCAGCCACTCCGCTCCCGCAGCATGTGGGATCCTCCTGGTCCGGGGCACGAACCCGTGTCCCCTGCATCAGCAGGCTGACTCTCAACCACTGCGCCACCAGGGAAGCCCTAATTAGTCTTCTTTTAAATGCACAGTTTTAAAAATCAATTTCATAGTACAAAAAATATATTTTACTGAAAATATGTTTCAGGACTCAGCTGCAATAAAAAGCATGTAAGAAGAATTGGGAAAAACAAATAATGGGCAAGAAGTGAGAGTTTTTAAGGCATTGTTAATTTTTCAGATTTCATTTAGAAGGTTTAAGAATCATTTTATTCTTTATGGAAGATTTGATCATCATAATCATAGTAGAAATGTAGAAAATTGAAAGCTAGAAAAGATTGGTAGAAAAATCTTCTGTCCTTTGTTGTATGAGCTCTGAGGAATAACTTTGTAATATATAATAAAATTATTTCCACTCAGCTGCAAAGGAGAATAGATTCAAGTTCATAGAACTATGCATCATAGAAGTGTTGGTGCTCTGTGGGTAAAATGATGACATTTGTATCAAAATGTGGTACTGTCAGTAACAAAAAAAAAGTTTCTAAAAGGTATGCTTGAGAAATAGTTAAATAGTTAGGGATACAGATTCATCTGAAGTAAGCCTATGACTATTAATTATGCTATAGATAATGCTGATATTGACTTCCTCAAATGAAAGCAGTCATTCTAATTCTAATATTATGATTGTCTTAAGAATGAATGACCTTTTAAGTTTAATTAGGTGCCATTTGTTAATTTTTGGTTTTATTTCCATTACTCTAGGAGGTGGTTCAAAAAAGATCCTTCTGCGATTTATGTCAAAGTGTGTTCTGCCTATGTTTTCCACTAAGAGTTTTATACTGTCTGGCCTTATATTCAGGTCTTTAATCCATTTTGAGTTTATTTTTGTGTATGGTGTTAGGGAGTGTTCTAACTTCATTCTTTTACATGTAGCTGTCCAGTTTTCCTCACACCCCTTATTGAATAGGCTGTCTTTTCTCCATTGTATATTCTTGCCTCCTTTGTCATAGATTGGATGACCATATGTGCGTGGGTTTATCTCTGTGCTTTCTATCACATTCTACTGGCCTATATTTCTGTTTTTGTGCCAGTACCATACTGACTTGATTACTGTAGCTTTGTAGTATAGTCTGAAGTCAGGGAGCCTGATTCCTCCAGCTCCATTTTTCTTTCTCAAGATTGCTT
>NC_041223.1:23446964-23454459 GCF_002837175.3 Physeter macrocephalus | reverse complement strand
CTTGATTACTGTAGCTTTGTAGTGTAGACTGAAGTCAGGGAGCCTGATTCCTCCAGCTCCACTTTTCTTTCTCAAGATTGCTTTGGCTATTCAGGGTCTTTTGTGTTTCTATACAAATTATAAAAGTTTTCTGTTCTAGTTCTGTGAAAAATGCCATTGGTAATTTGATAGGGATTACATTGAATCTGTAGATTGCTATGGGTAGTATAATCATTTTCAAAATCCCACACCTCCTTTCCCCCTTGGTGTCCATACGTTTGTTCTCTACTTCTGTGTCTCTATTTCTGTTTTTCAAATAAGATCATTTATACCATTTTTCTAGATTCCTCATATATGTGTTAATATATGATATTTGTTTTTCTCTTTCTGACGTACTTCACTCTGTATGACAGTCTCTAGGTCCATCCATGTCTCTACAAGTAACCCAATTTCATTCCTTTTTTATGGCTGAGTAATATTCCACTGTATATATGTATCACATCTTCTTTATCCATTTGTCTGTTGATGGACTTTATTGTAAATAGTGCTGTAATGAACATTGGGGTGCATGCGTCTTTTTGAATTGTGGTTTTCTCTGGGTATATGCGCAGGAGTGGGATTGCTGGGTCATATGGTAGTTCTATTTTTAGTTTTTAAGGAACCTCCATACTGGTCTCCATAGTGCCTGTATCAACTTACATTCCTACCAAGAGTGCAGGAGGGTTCCCTTTTCTCCACACATTCTCCAGCATTTATTGTTTGTAGATTTTTTGATGATGGCCATTCTGAAAGGTGTGATTTGATACCTCATTGTAGTTTTGATTTGCATTTCTCTAATGATTAGTGATGTTGAGCATCCTTTCATGCGTTTGTTGGCCATTTTTATGTCTTCTTTGGAGAAATGTCTGTTTAGGTCTTCCGCCCATTTTTTGATTGGGTTGTTTGTTTTTTTGATATTGAGCTGCATGAACTGTTTGTATATTTTGGAGGTTAATCCCTTGTCAGTTGCTTCGTTTGCAAATATTTTCTCACATTCTGAGGGTTGTCTTTTTATCTTGTTTATGGTTTCCTTGGGATGAATTGAGAGATTGGGATTGACACATATACACTATTGATACTATGTATAAAACAGATAACTAATGAGAACCTAATGTATAGCTCAGGGAACTCTACTCAGTGCTCTGTGGTGACCTAAATGGGATAGAAATCCAAAAAAGAGGGGATATATGTATACGTATAGCTGATTCACTTTGCTGTACAGTAGAAACTAACACAACATTGTAAAGCAACTATACTCTAATAAAAATTAATTTAAAAAAAGAATGAATGACCTTGATTACATTCCCTAATCATTGTACTCTTTAAATGATTCAGAGAAATTGTATTAAAAAACAAAAAAAAGATGGATGTATGGTAACAACTTTGTATTCTTTAGATACAATTAATACATAGTTGTACATTTTAGTTATCAGAAAATTTACTTTAAAAAAGCTAATAATGATATTAATTAGACTTAATGAAGGATAGTATGAAAATACAGGTGCCATTAGAACTAGAAAAATTATGTGCAGTGTTCAAATAGAACAGTGAACGCAAGTTGGAAAAATCCTAGTGATATATAAATATACTGTATTCTGTGGAGGTAAGTGTTAGGAAGAATGTAAGCTCTCTTTTCAATCTGATTTGATTCTTTCCTAAACAAGTATTTTTTTTTTTCTGTCACTTTGGCTTTAGAAGTCATCTTTCATCCTTGAAGTGAGAGTCATAAATTTGGGGATGAATTTTAAATCCCCTCAACAATGACATCTATTGAGTCTTCTTATTTGAGAAATGAGCTTGCAGCTTGGAAGTGTAATAACTAAAATAAATGAATCTTGAAAGCCTTTAACAGGCTTTTGGAAATTTGGCTTTCCTCAGTGTAGAAATGCCATTCCACTGATTAAGCACAAACAAGGAATATGAAAAAAATACATAGCTTTTTCTAATACTCTACATCTAAAATCTTTATTGTTTGAAAATACGGCACTTTACTGACCTTTTCATAGGTATTTTCTACTTTTCTTATATCAGATTCTTGACTCTGAAGTTTTCAAAAAAAATTTAATGTTATTTATCAATTTTTCCCACAAGTAAGCAGAAATACCTCCACTAGTTAATTTAACAGAAGGAATTTAATATAAAGAACTGGTTAAACAAGTGTAGGAAGACCAAAAAATGAAGAAGAGGGTCCTGAGGTAACACAGATTATAGCTGCAGGAAGCAGTTGAACCTCTAAGAGTGGAATATAAAGGAAAACGTTGCTCTTTCAAGAACCTAGAACATGAACACAGGTTCCTTCAGGGTTGAGGTCCAGATCGCTGAGAATAGAGGCTGCCTCTCTGCCACTGGAACTTCAGAGGGTCTAGGGTGAGAAAGGTTCTGAAAGTTTTCTAGCACTAAATGTTAGACCTGAATGCTGCTGACAGGAGGAAGTGCTTGTGTTAGGGCAATGCCTACAGGAGCTCAAAACAGGAAAAGAGTAAAGTTGTCCCCCTCATCTTGCCTTCTGGTCTCTTATTGGCAGGTAGGCAAGAGGTAAAGGAGAAATCTAGTTTGCAGAGTCCCTTCTCCAACATCTCACAGTAGAATCCAGACGATAGATTTGGGCTGAAAGACAATAGCTTGTGACTTTATCCAATTCCTTTGAATTACTATTATTATTCACTGTTTAAAGTAATAGGGCATGCAGTTTTTCTGCTCAGGCTTCAGTGAAAGAGATCTTCCTAAGTCACCCTTGTTATTTCAAGATTTCCATCAATTTACTCTGGAGCTGCTTCTTAAATTATACCTATTTTTTAAAAAACAATCTTATCTGTTCATCTTCTTTCTAACTTAAAACAGATGAAAAATGTGGCTCCTTGCCAGGAAATTTGAAAGCGTATGCTGTGTTTTCTGAATATTCTTTTATTTTTTCCGGCAAGTAAACGCATACTTTCAAGTTTTACCTATTTGCAAATATCACCAAGTATAAAATCAAGGGCAAAAATAGACTCTGCCCTGGTAGAAAAACTGACACTGGTGTCTTCTCTTCATTAGTGTCACTCAAATTAACTCAGTCCTTCAAAGTTCTGTATTCACTTGCTTACACCCTGGCAGTCACGCTCAGCTGGTTTCCCTGTGTTTGAATACTGCCTTCCTATGCTTATGGTACTTAGAGGATTCTTCTCTTCCATGCCACTTCCCGGGACTTCAGAATTTCCCATTTTGTGTCTTCCAGTCTTCTGCATAATCACTTTTATTCCAAGTCTCTCTTGCATCTCCTCACTCCTCTGTAATCCTAGTGGGAGAGACCCATTTGCTTCCCACTCAATCAGGCAGGTGTTTAATTGCTTTCTTAGCACTTTCAAGTAGCTATTTTCCTATAAGAATTTCCCTCCCATTTACTCCTACTTGCTAATATATCTCTTATCTTGTGGAAAAGCAGAAAGACAAGGACATTTAAATCACCATAATGCTGCTAATGTACATAAAACAATAGATAATTCTTTCCCTAGCCAAAAATAAATCTCTTCCTGTTTTCATGGAGAGGAAGCCACATACCTTCTGTCAGATACTGAGTGCAGGTTCTCTTAATAGTTGAATTAAAACTAAAACCACAGCAATAAACATTTTAATTTATGTATGTTATGTACTAGTTTATTAGCAATGACCTCCACATCTTTTCACTTTACTTACCTAGCTATTGCTGGTCTACTTTTTTTTCCACTTAACAACAGTTCTTGACCAGCAAATAAGATTTTAAAACAAAATGGAGAATAATTTCTTAGTGTGCATGTGTTTATGTATGTGCTATTTGTCTGAACTGTGCTAAATAATACATATTATACGTCTAAACTGTATATTTGCTTTGTATTCATTTTCAGTTTTCTCTGTGCTATGTAGAAGGGCTATAGGTTATGATTAACCTACAAATGCTTACTAAATGCATTAACTTATTGAATCTTACAAATATACAGTGTTGAGCTGTTCCTGATATTTTAAAGCACCATGCAATGTAGCAGCCATGAATCACGGATCACGGTCCTAATAGGCAGAGGGCCAAATACTCAATAAATGTGAAATCTGCTCTAGATAGTAAGTCAGAATTCATTTCTCTTTCCTCTATTCACCCATTAAAACCTTTAGCCACTAGTAAACCATTTCTCACTTTTCTGAACTAGATTTGCATTGTTTTGTTCTCTAGTCTCTCCCTCCATCCTTCTGTGAACCTATGAAGACAAGGACCATGTCTGATATTTTTAATCCCCCACAATTTCTAATGAATTTTCCTACACATACTCAGTATTTACTGGCTTTAGCTGCAATAAGACAAGAAGATATGATGGGACTGTTTAGCATTCTTGGATATTTTTCTATTTTCATACATGAATTTTAGAATACTTATATATTAGGCAGTATCTCTAACCACAAAGTTGCTACTTTATTTGGAATAGCTTGATAAGTTAAAATAATTTTAAAATCTTTCTATTGAGAAGAATATTGTTGATCTAAATAGCTAATTTTACAGTCCTTTATCTTAGCCTGACTAAAATGTTCATATTAGAAAAAACATTTGTGTATACTGATAAATGGTTGAACTTATAATCAGAGAGTTTATCTAATCAATTCAAGTAATAATAAATAGCAAACTATTAAATAGAGCTTATAATGGCCAGGTACTCTTTTAAGCACTTTTCATAAATGAATTCATTTAATCTTCAGGACAACTTCATGAGGTAGATATTATTATTATCCCCATTTCGTAGATGAAAAAGCCAGCTCTCTGGTGGCAAGTTTGAATCCATGTGTCCAGGTTAATAGGCTATGATCTTCTGCATAACATGTCTTCTCTTAAAATGATAAAATTATTTTGCCTCTTGGTATAGAACGTGCAAATTGGAATAAATAGCAGCATCCTATTTATATTCTAGCATTTTAAGTAAGCTTCAATTTAGCTCCGTTTTCAAAGATTCCAAATATGGAAATGGAGCGGACAGAGGTTAGGAGAGAAAGGGCAACAGAAAACTAGAGGTTCTTGAACTCCTTTTGCCCTGGGTTCTTCTACTGCGTGCTATGCCCTCAGCAATATTCAGTGAGTGAAAGATTTATGACTGAAATTATTAAAAGAACAGTTTCTTTGGTCCCAGCAGTCACTAGATTGGGAATTCAGCTTTCCAAATATTTTGCCTTAACTCTCACCTTGCAAAAATACCAATCCTGAATATTAAAAAGCCTCTCTGAAGAGCATAGACTACAGCCCGAGAAACAAAAAGGAGAGACAAGTAAGCATATTTATATCCTACAATGAATTCCTGCAGATTTTAAATGTTTCTATAATTTTGTTTTGTGTAGTAATAAAAACAAATTAGGCTCATGTTGTTTTTATTGACTTCGGGCTTAATGGAACTGCCACTTTTCAATAGGGTTTCACATAGGTGTCCAATTAACTATGCACTTAGACAGAAGGTTACTGCACAAATGTATGTAACCTTACCCAGACCATTTGTTTAATGTTTCCTGCCATGTGACAGCACTTATCTGATTACCAGCAGAAAGCAAACAAGTCATGATGACCAAAATAACCCTTCATGTGTTCTTAATAAATGCTACTCTTATGATTCTTGGTTTTAGATAAAACATTGTGAAAATTACTATATTGCACAATGACTGTATGTACACATACACCCACTCGTGTAGACAGATACAGGACAAATTAACATTTATTTTATTTTTCCATAATAATAATATGTAAGAGGAAAAAGTGGAAGAGGTTTATATGGAATCTCCCTTATTAATTCAGATAAAAACTGTATTGCTTCTAATTTCTGGATACGTAATTCAGTAATTAGAATTTGGTATATCATTAACACACAATTGTATGGCTTTAGGGAACCTGAAACTTACTTTTTTTCTTTTCCTTCCTCCCTGTCTCACTCTGTGTCTGCCTCTTTCTCTCTTTATTCTTTTATTTTTTTATTTTAAATTATTGTATATCAACATAAACCAATTAAATACATACATTTGCCTCCAATAAATCATATAGAAGCTATGAAATTTTACATGTATTTCTTAGATTGTTGCATTCATTACAGAGATTAGAAGCTAGTCCCAGAAAGTGTCCATATTTACATGAACTACTGAAATCATAGGAAATTATCACCATACATTAAAATTAGCACTTATATATCTCTCACATATGTGTCATTAGAATCAAGATAATAAGAAGCATATACAGATTTATAGAGATTTATCATTAGAAAAAACTTTAAATAATTTCTTGAAAGGAAAGGTGCTTCTCTACAGATACATGTCTGTAGATAAATTCATATGTCCATATGTATACATGTTTTGACTTTTGATAATCACAGAATTAAGTCTGAGTTTATGAGAAACCCTAATATTTTCTGAAAAATAGAGTGAAGCTTAAGAATAAAGAGAGCTATTTCATGTTCACTATATCCAGAATTGTTCAGTAGCACAAGGAAAAAAAAAAAGAAAAACAAAACATTAGAGGAGTCTAGGTGAGCTCCTGAGACTGAAGCCTGTCCAACAGCAATTAAAATAGTCTCCAATTTGTAATCATTCAAGTGCAAATATGAAGTTTTATTTTTTTTATTCCATTGCATAATTTAGGTTTTATAAATTATACAAAGAATGCCTTCTATAGGAATATCTGTATTCGTACATATTAAAGAAAGTGATTTTTTTGATTAGACAAATAAATAGGTTCAAGGTTATATTCAGAAATAGAATCCGCTGAAGTGTAGAAATACTATTATTTAACAAGTACAGCCTGTTAATTCTCAACTCTATCAACACCAATATCAGATATAATTATCATTTTGGCACAGGTATAAATCAGCAATTATAATATCTATATTTCCTTAAACAAAAGCTCTGTTTAGATGGTCTGCTTGGGGTATTTAAGGACTTGTTTAAACTTTAATTACTTCTTTTTACCTTTTTATTTAGAAATTAATTTCTTTTCAGAGAAAGATACAATTTGAATTTTCTCAGAAATAAACAGAATAGCCTAAATGTACACTTTCTTTGGAACTCTCAATTCAAAATTAAGCTTGTTGAAATGTATTGTCAGTTCCTTATCTATATATACCACAAAAGCATGCTGATGGGCTATAGATACCATTCAGAGCACAAAGGCAACTTTAAAAATGCTCTTTGTGAATTCTCCTGTGAAACCCAAGAGAACAAATAGTTATTTAAGATAGAATAATTTCAAAACACACATTCTACATTTCTTCTGTTTGATAACACATTTTCATCATGGAACTTATAAAAAGATTATTTTAAACATATTTTTAAGTAAACCGTTTTTCAATTATTTTTAAAAGTTTTAATAAAAACATGGAATCCCTCTCTTCTATTCTTCTAATTCAAGCTGCTACATAGATTTTTTTTTTTTTTTTTTTTTTTTTTTTTGTGCTATGCGGGCCTCTCACTGTTGTGGCCTCTCCCGTTGCGGAACACAGGCTCCGGA
>NC_041223.1:23407349-23446905 GCF_002837175.3 Physeter macrocephalus | reverse complement strand
CTGGCTCAGCGGCCATGGCTCACGGGCCCAGCCGCTCCGCGGCATGTGGGATCCTCCCGGACAGGGGCACGAACCCGTGTCCCCTGCATCGGCAGGCGGACTGTCAACCACTGCGCCACCAGGGAAGCCCTGCTACATAGATTTTTTTAAACAAAAAATAGAATCCTGATTTTGCATGGGAGTTGGAGGCAGGAGTCAAAGTTGAGGATATTAGTGATAAAAAGCCCAAACAGTCTAAACAGTGAGTCTAGAAAAGTACATGCAGGTCTAACTTATGTAATGACTGTAAACCTCATCCACAAACTTTAGCCAACAGCATTTATGCAGGTGAGACTAGAATTATGCTAAAATTAACACAGTTCAAAGCAATTGTAGGGGAAGAAAGTACTAAAAGGATGAGAATTGTGTTTTTTTTTCTCCCAAAAAATCCAAGAGAGGGGAGCTTACAACAAAAACAATATTATAGTATGGAGAGTTGAGATACGTAACTGACAGTAAGCATCTCACTACGGATGGATATTAACTGATATATAAAATTTTTACTGGCATCCTCCTTGGACCAAAGCAGCTCATGATGAGAGTTATTGGGAGAGGAGCATAGGGACCTTCTTCATGTTGGCAGGGTTATTTTCCAAAAATTCAACAAAATGCCTCAGGAGATAAAGAGCCAGGGATGACAGACATATCACAACAATGAATTTGGGAGCTAAAAACAAACAAACAATGAAAATCAACAAACCCAAAAAGCAAAATCTGGTAAATAAAAAGATCTTTCTTCTTGCCCTTGAATGCTTTCCCCCTTCTAGAAGCAAAAAGGAGAGAAGATATATCAAGAAGTGTAAGAAATGTACATGCCGTAAACTAGAATCATGGTGGTAGAAACAGGGATGAGAATGGGAGATTAGGGAAAAGAAAGGGAACAATTTTGTATGTAATGGGAGATTGATTTTGAGTTTGCTGGTATTTGGCTTTTAAATACCTGAAATATTATTCCAAAAGACAAAGTGACTGGAAAAACTTTAAAAACTGCCTCACATATCTTCCAGACTTGGGAAAAGGAAATCCAACAGAATGTGTTTAAGGGCATTAAAAAGAAAATAAAGTCTCCTCATTATACTCACTGAGTTCTATCCATTTAAAAGCCCTTTATATTTTCCGAAGTCAAATTAGGTTCAAAGGATTTGTTGTTGGGCTTGTTTTCTAAGAACCCATTCTCTCTCCTCTCTCTCTCTCTCTAGTCATTTTTACCTGGTTTCTCTCCCTCCATATGTAACACAAAAGCTTTCAGGAGAAGATGGCACCATCCCTGGCCCTAAACATTGTACACAATCCCATTTCTCAGTCACAGTCATTGGTTCAAGCAAAGTTATGTGATCAAACTTGTCCCTGAGATGCAAAGGCAACAAAATGGGGGTGTCTGGGAAAGAGGCTTTCTCATTCTCTGGCCAGAGCTTCCAGAAGATGTCTTTCTCTCTAGATGAGGATGAGAATGAATGCAGGTTCAAAAATATTGACAGTCATCCTGCAACCAGCTTAGGGCAAAACTGACACAGCAGAAGGAAGAAATGGTATGAGATGGGTCTTTAATAATGCTGTTGAGCTAGTGAATCAGATTAACAGTGAATCCCATCCTAAATCAAGACTGCTCTGCAGTGTGAGCCAATTATTTCCCTTGAGTAAATAGTAAGTTACTAGGGTTACCTTTTTAGTATCTCACTATACTTACTATACAAACAGAAAACCCTACACTCTAGCCACAGAGTCAGAATCCTCTACATTTTTGTTGTGTCTCTTTCATCGCTGAGATTAGTTAAACCAAGAGAGATCAAGCACGGCACACTCCAGTTCTCTGATTACATTGATTAAAAGCAACTTGGCCAAACAGTTTTTTTGGGTTTTGTTTGCTTTGTTTTGTTTGCTTGTTTCCCAAAAGTTTGAGCTGGATTTGGTAGAAGAATAATATTATCCTCTTTAATTTCAAAGTATAAAGCATACAACCCTGGAGTTCTTGGTGGACATGGCAAAAACTTTTGAGACAATGACCCCAATACTTGGAGAGAAGCAGGGACCAGATAAAAATAAGATTCATGATGGCCCCACAGTAACTGTTACCAGGAGTCTTTGCCTTTTGTGAGACTTGAATTTGCAATTCTTTTTTCATTTCTTTGGGCTGGAATAATACTGTGAATATGTCTCTGTTTGGAATAACTCATCAAAGTTATTTTTGGTCTCTTGCAATTACAGACTCCTAGTACTCTTGCTAAGCAATGCCCTTCAGACTGCTCTGCAACATTTTTTTCACCTATGTGTATGGCAGCAAGGTGTAACATTTCAACTATAATCTCCTAATAGACATTACAGTTTTACCCCAATTTAAAAAATTGCTTCAGTTTATTTTATATATTGCCACATTTATTATGCTAAACATTTAGTTATTTCTAAATATTGGATATTAGACACAGGATATGTTGAATATAGTTGACTATAAATAGGTATATTTCTACATGGTAAGTACCCAGTATAATATTTGGAGGTCAAAAGTCATTTTAAAAACATTTATAGAAATTTCCAGGTTGCCTCAAATATTTTTTTAACTAAATAATAATGAACAATTTGTAAAATGTCCAGTTTCTGGAAACATTTAGCAACACTGGAGATATATTTATTTATATATATATATATTTTTTTTTTTCCCCTCTTATATCAATCTGATGTGTTAACAATAGTATCTCCTTTAAATCTGAGATCTTCTGATGTGCGTATTGACCATTTATATTTCTTATCATGGGAATCATCTCTACTTTATCAATATTTACTGGAGTTTTTAGGCTTTTATATGTGACAGAATGTTTAATATTTTCTCCTATTTTTATTCTTTTCCTTTGATTTTATATCTCGTATCCTATATATATTTTAAATATTTACATAAGTATTTTGGTATTTTCACTTACGGGTTCAGGTTTTCTCTTATTCTTGAACTGATGAAGCACAGTACCAAATCATTCATGCATTCTCCTTTATTTTGTTTCAGTTTTTTACTTTTTTCAGTAAATAAAGGCTAAGCTCGGGCTTCCCTGGTGGCGCAGTGGTTGAGAGTCCGCCTGCCGATGCAGGGGACACGGGCTCGTGCCCCGGTCCGGGAAGATCCCACATGCCGCGGAGCGCCTGGGCCCGTGAGCCATGGCCGCTGAGCCTGCGCGTCCGGAGCCTGTGCTCCGCAACGGGAGAGGCCACAACAGTGAGAGGCCCGAGTACCGAAAAAAAAAAAAAAAAAAAAAAAAGGCTAAGCTCACATACATTTCATCGGCCAATCCTTTCAGTTCATTTATTTCATTTTATTTCTTACAATCTGGTTTTTAATTTTTTTATCTTTAATTTATATATATAAAATACTCATGTGCTTTCAAAATCAAATACCAAGAACAAGGTATATTCAAAATCTAAGCATTCTATGTAATTTCTCTACCTGATTGCCACCCTCTACTTAGAGGTAACCATGTTTTTCCAGTATAAAATGAATAATGTGGTGTGTAATGTACACAGATCTCAAACACAAGCCCCACATAGATGTACAACTTTGTGTTACCATCTCCAGATTGAGATATTCCTTCTAGTATTTTAGGTGTTTTAAGATAAAATTAAGATAACTATTTTTAAAGTTATAGATAGTTAAATAGATTTAAAATATAATCTGAGGATTTTCTATGAATATTTTCTTGGCAATATGTAATAAAACACATGTACATTTAATGCATAAGATATATAATGCATATTAAATATGATACAAAATAGCTCTATTACTTTTTCTTTCCATTAGCTAGTTAAGTGTTTAAAAAAACATATAAGGAATAATCAATAATCTATTCTTTCACCCACTGTTATGAAATGCCCTCTTGATCATTTCTTAACTACCACATATTGTTATATTTCTTTCCGATTTTTCCCCCCTTCCTTTAAATTATTTGTATATTCCTTGGTCAAGATCATTTATATCATTTCCATTACAGTAGGTTTATGTTAAATATTAACATCTAGGCAACTGTCAAATCATTATTTTAATTTTCAAAATTGTTTTCTGCATTATTATCCATTTATTATTTGCCATAAATGTTAAATAAATACTTAAGGGTATTCTTCAATGGGATTTATTTTAATATTTATTTCAAATAATCAGAAATTTATTAAAAATAAGCAACCACATCCACATCCACATTCCTTGTCCTCATCAAAAAATAATGTTTTGCTATGTTTCTTTTCGAATGGTACTCAAATTTTTAAAGTATATTTCTTGTTTAATTGTCTTATACATCCCTCCTCATAAGCAACCACTTTTATGAATAGGATTTGGATCATTTGGATGTATTTCTATAATTTTATGGACTGCTATAAATGTATGTATTCACAAACAAAATATGGTAATTTTGCAAATTTTTAAACTTTAAAAATGCCTGCACATATCATTCAGCAACTTGCTTTTTAAAATATTTTTGAAATGTATCCTTTTTTTATAGGTGTAGCTCCAGATTCTGTAACTTCTGCATAGTATTTTCTATCATGATTTCTACAGCATAATTTACTTGTCCATTTCTTGTAGATGAGTATTTAGTCTGCTTTAGCTTTTTTGTTTCTATTTTGAACCATCTTTACTTAACAGGAATGCATCAGCTTTATTCTTTTTAGAAATTATTTGCTCAAAATGTTTTTGTCCATTTATACTCCTAAGGACACAACAGTTCTTGTTACTCTCTATCTATGTTAACCCTTGATATTATAAAGATTTAAAATTTTACCAATTTGATATATGTGAAATAAAATCTCAATTTTCTAATTTGCATATTCTAGAGTATTAGTGACATCAAACATTTTCTTTATAATTTTTTCACTTCCCAATTTTGTGAAAACTCATTTTCATATATTTCCTGTATCTTCAATTAGGTTGTTTCTCCTTTTGATTTTTTGGCAATATTATTCAGTTGTAGCAGCTCTTCTCTTATAGATCTGTAGGAATTCTTCATAAATGTTTCATAATAAACATAATTTGACAGTTAGTTACACTATCTTCCACCAATTGTAATTTGTCTATAAAATTTATTTATAGTGTTATGTTGACCAGTAGTATTTATTTTTTGTAGTTGAGTACAGTGCTGCTTTTATATTTTTTAAGGACAAAAATTGACAAAAGAAAACCACACTATGAAGCATGCAGAAATAAAACTAACATGGACTTTAAGAGGCTTTCTATCAAAGACTTCATATGTGATTTAAAATGATAGGGATGAATTCCATTCTTCTCCTTGAGAAGCAATAGTATACATAGCATCAAGATTAATGTTGCAAAGGGGATAGCTTCAACACTTTATTAATATGTTGCACATAGTACTTTTTATGGTCAAATTATGAGTCATTTTTATGATAATTCTACATAGAAATGTTACCGTATAGTGAGCAGGTATAAATCTGACATAAACACTCTTCTTGATATTAAATCAAGTATCTTCCAAAGATGTCCAGTTTTAAATCATATCAAATAATCTATAAATGACAATACTTCGCATTGTCATGTCTCAACTTCACACATCAAACAGTTTTTATCCTCCTGAATTTTTTTCATTAAAAACTGCTAATTAGAAGCTTTTATTAATATTTATCTACAGCAGTTGAAACTGTCATAAATATGAAATATTTTCATACTCCAGGTTCATGTATAAATTCTATTTTATTCCAAAGACAGCTATGTCTTTAATTTCACTGTAGAAAGTATAGAAGAAATATGTATGGTAAGCATCTAAACTTATTTGTTTTTCCTATGATTAGCCAATTGTCCATGTACCGAATAGTCACATACTGTCTTTGCTGATTTATAAAGGCACATTAGTATATGCTAGGTGCTCTGTGCAACACTGTTAGTCACTTTGTCCACACCTGTAGCAACACTGTAATTATTATAGTTTTCCGCAAGTCAGGCAATTGCCCCATTTCATCCTTGTTCTTCAAAACTGTCTTGATCACAACTGGCACTTAGTTTTTCACAATGAGTTTTGAAATGGGATTGGATTTCTAGTTTACCTTAGAGAGAATGTGTCACACTAACAATTCTTCCAGTCTGAATTTAGTACAACTCTCTATTTAGATCTTTATTTATCCTTCAGTATCCTTTTTAAATTTTCTTCAAAAATTCTTGCACATCACTAAACTCTTTCATTAGTTCTAATAGTATATATTTACATTCTCTTGCATTTTCTAAGTGGACCATTATGACGTGAAAAAAACCCTGACTTTATTCTTCTTTTCATTTTTAGTGTTTCTTTATATATTTTCTTCACTTGTGCAGGAATGATGAATAGTTGTATGCATAATATACATAATTCTCTTATCCCAGATTTTAGTGAGAATGTTTCTACTCTCATAATTAGTATTTCATTTGCTGTAGAATTTAAAAGATGCCCTTTATTAGATTAAGGAAATTCTTGTTATTTTTTGTAAAATTTAAAAAATAGTTTTGATCAAAAGTGAAATTGTCTTTTAAGATGATCATTAAAATGTTCTTTATCAATATGATATATTATTTTAATAGATTTTTGAAATGTTGCACATCCAAACATTCCTGGATGAACTGTAACTGGTCCTGATGTGTTATTCAACCTACTTCTGCTTAATCTCAGATTTTTCATCTGAGAGTTGTAAGTTAGTTTGATTTGTGATTTTATTTTTCTGTACTGTCTTTGGTTTTAGTTATAAGGTTAGTCTTGTAAAATGGATCAGATAGCTTTGTTTATTTCCCAGAATCAGATAGGAAAAAAATCTAGAATATCTGTTGGAATTTTTAAGAAAAATAGGCCTGAATATTTGTATTTGTATGCATTTGAGGCAAGAAATTTTGAAATTTTTGAGTACACATTCAATTATCTTAAAGTAATTGCTTAATGAAAGCTTCAAACTCTTCATGTTGATTTCTTCTCTATCCACTGAGTTATTTAAGTGTATATTTTAAAATTTCCAGACACATGTGATTGGCGGGGGAGGCTATGTTTGTATGGCATTCCCTATTTAATTGTGTTGTTGTCATAAAACATATTTTGTATGACACTGATTTTTTGAAATTTTTGTGACCTAGTACTTAGTTTAATATACCCCAAAAGAACGTATATTGTCTATTGGGAGCAAAATATGCTTGTCTCCTTGACTAACCTATTTCTATGAGAAACAGATACCTTACTCCATGTGATATCTATTATTTGGTACCTATTATTTATTTATTTATTTATTTTTCCTTTTTTGCGGTACGCAGGCCTCTCACTGTTGTGTCCTCTCCCGTTGCGGAGCACAGGCTCCGGACGCGCAGGCCCAGCGGCCATGGCTCACAGGCCCAGCCGCTCCGCGGCATGTGGGATCTTCCCGGACCGGTGCACGAACCTGTGTCCCCTGAATCGGCGGGCGGACTCTCAACCACTGCGCCCCCAGGGAAGCCCGGTACTTATTATTTTTAATACTCATTTTCACTTTTACTTTATATATGACTCTTAGAAGTAGTATAGAAGTGATTTTCTAAAACCAATATGATTAAAGTTTTAACGGATGCATTTAAAATATTTTTATTGATATTTTTACATATTTCTACCTTATTATTTTGTATTTAATATTTATTATCCTGTTTTTGTGCTTTTCTTTTTCTTTCCCCATGTTCCATAGGATTGATTAAATACACTATAACCCTTTATTTTCCTTGACTGCTTTGTGAACAAGATTTTATTTCTATTTATTTGTATATTTCCTTAATTATATATTTAGGTCTAATATAATTATTTAGAGGGAATTTTGCATGCTTAACAACTTTCTCCATCATACTATTGTTGTTTATATTTTAACTTTAGCTTTCATCGAATATACATATGTGTAATTATTAAATATATTTACAGTCTATCATTAATTTCCGAAAACATTTTATCAAGTATTATTGCCAGTATTTTGCCTATAATCCATACCTTCTATCATTGTGTCTTGCTACTGGTGCACAGGCTTTTCTGGTGATTTTAATGATGTTCTTTGGGTGACAAACTTTCTTAGCTTTTGTCTGAAAACATCCTCACTCACCTTGTCCTCACTCTTGAATGAAAGTTTTACTGGGAATAAATATTTGGTTGCTGATTGCCAAAAGAGTTATTTTCCTTCAGCATTTTGAAAATATTACTAGTGATATGGGTAATTTTCCTTCTTTGAAGGGGAGGTGGGATTTTTTTAGTGCTATCTTTTAAGAAAATCTTTTTATTGTTGATGTTATATAGCTTCATTATACTCATTCTAAATGTGGATTTACTTTTATTTGTCACAATAATCATTCAAAGTGCTGTATCTACACATTGATCTATCTCTTGCCTTTGCAGAATTTTCAACAACTATTTAATCAAATATCACTTCTAGCCCATTCTCTCTGATGTCTTCTAGAACACCTCTTAAACGAATGTGGTTTTTTATTAATCTACATTCTTTGTACTTTTAATTCTTTTTCTAATTCATGTCTCAACCACTCTTAGTTCAATCTTCTGAGACCACTAATTTACCTTTGTGTACAATATCATCTATTCTATGTTTCATTTCAATGACTACATTTTTTATTTTGAGATTTCTAAAGGTTTTTTTTAAATTCCATTTTGTTTCATTTCTGATGTTTTTGTTTCATATTTATTTATTTTTAAAATAAATCTAAGGCCTCATTATATTTTTACTAACTTTGTCAATTTTTTTCTGTAAAAGAAATTTAACTTAGATGTGACAATATGTATTATTTTTATTTTGTTGACTCTCTCAGCCTTATAATTCTTTGTGCATTTTGGAATTTTGATTTGGAGGTGAAAAGATGGAAAGATTTTATGATACGTCTCCCTTTTCCTGTACCTTGCTTTTTTCTCTTGTTCTTGCTCTGCTACATGTATCCTCAGGTATAGCTCTTCCCTCTCTACTTGTTTTGGGTTTCTAAGTGGAAACAGGAATTTAAGATTGATTAGGAATTATTGTCACCTGGGTTACTAGGGCTATGGTAGGAATAAGCTAGGCCCAGAGTTTCTGATAATGGCACACACAGTACCTGGCAGTAGGTTGCACATCTTTTGTTTGGTCCCCTTTCACCAGCAGAGTAGCCCCACTCAAACCCTCAGCCTCAGTGTTTTAACCTGGCTCCCCCTCCAATCTCCCTTCACCATGCAGGAGCCGATCCTCTTGCTCCCCGTGCTCAGGAAGTCTGTAGCTTCGGTCCTCATTAGTGTTTTGTGTTTCTGTCTCATTTCTCATCCACAGACACATTCTGCTGACTATGTCTTTACTTATTAGTTAGCTTACTTTTGTTTTGGTTTGATTTTTGGTTTTCTCCTTATGTTTGTTAAGCTGTTGTTATACTATTGGATTAAAGGGAATTTTCAAAATGCATATTATTTGTACCATTTTTTAAAGAGTTTAATTTTTTAGAATATTTTTAGGTTCATAGCAAAATTGAGAGGAAGGCTCTGTGCTATTTTTAAAAACAATTTTCCAGGTTTTTTTTTTTTAATTATTTATTTATTTACTTTTGGCTGTGTTGGGTCTTCTTTTCTGTGTGAGGGCTTTCCCTAGTTGCGGCAAGCGGGGGCCACCCTTCATCGCAGTGCGCGAGCCTCTCACCACCGCGGGCTCTCTTGTTGCTGAGCACAGGTTCCAGACGCGCAGGCTCAGTAGTTGTGGCTCACGGGCCCAGTTGCTCCGCGGCATGTGGGATCCTCCCAGACCAGGGCTCGAACCCGTGTCCCCTGCATTGGCAGGCAGACTCTCAACCACTGTGCCACCAGGGAGGCCCTCCAGGTTTTTTTAAAAAATAATTCTTTTTCATATTAGTAATTCTATTTATTTCAAAAATATGATATATTTTACTTATTTACACTCAGTTTAACCCCATTAAAGGACGATTTTCAAAAAAGATAAAATCAAGACTCTCAAACAAATATAAAATAAACTCATAAAAGAATTGTCTTACTCTAATTAATGAAGGAACCCGTAAGACATTACACTTTGTTCAAAGAACAGTTAACAAAGAAATATTAGGATTATAATTATTGCTGGGTAAGATGCAAAAATGGTTGCATCCCAAATGAAGTATAACTATGATGGCTAGCAGGGCTATAAACAGCAACCACTAGTCTATCTCTTCTACCAAATGGAAATTACTTACTTCTCCACCAGATAAAAACCTACAAATTCACCTCTGTTCCTGTAGATTAGTGAATTAGCCAAGACAATACCATATCGATTCCAATACTCTGCTAAAACAATACTCAGTAGTCCATTTTGTCTATTCAAGATTCTCATGATTTTTTGATACCTGTATATATTTGCTTTTCCATAAAGATTTAGTTACTGATGATTAATCTTTATGCTATCTGGGAGTTTTCCCTCTATGTCTAGCCTTCTTGGTACTGTAACAGGAATGGCTGGCATAGTTTGTCAGTGTTTTTAGGGCATCAATGATAACGCAATTCTGTTTTTCTTTTCTTCCTTTATGTATCAAACTTTATTACAATGATAGATTTGTCTCTTGATGAAAGCTCTTGCATTTGAAAGAGAACAAAAAATAAACCTACTGGATCACATTGCATTATTCATTAAAACAGAATGAAAGAGGGGAGGGTTGAATAGGTCAAGCACAGGGGAAATTTTTAGGGTGATGATACTATTGTGTATGATAATATAATGGTGAATACAAGTCACAAGTATTTTTTAAACAACAGAACTTAATAGCATACAAAATAAACCTTAATGTATGCAATTTAAAAAAATAATTGATGAAGTCTGGGGATAGAATGCAGAATGTGTCAAAAGACTCCACATACATTACAAATGTATGAAATAGTCTTACCAAGGGTGGTTGGTGATTGAGGTGCTGTCCTAAATAACTGTGGATATGAGTGGAATCTGTAAGGCTAAATGCAAAAGAAAATGTTCTTAAGCCCTATACTCTAGTTGGTAAAGTTTCTTCCAATGGGGATGGAGGTTTATGTTTCTGAAACCAATATACATGTGTACCAAATTGAATAATTAAATAAATAGATGGTGAATAGAGGGAGTCAGGTTTCTCACTTCTGCAGAGGGAATTTACAGAGAAGTCAGGAGTATAGGTGAGAAGGATCCTTGTGCTAATGGATGAGAGTATCAGTATGAACTCATGTTTAGCTTACTGAAGATACTGATGGTTACATATAGAAGTACTTATGAATAGGTATATACACACAGATTAGTGTACACATATCAACCGTGCTCCGTCATCTTAGAGGGCCTAGAAGCAATGACACTTCAGTTGTAAGAAGGATACCTAACATACATATCTTGTTTCTAATACCACTCTCCAGTAAAAGGAACCAGAGCTATTCGGAGAAACGCCTGATAGGACAGGGGAAGGAAATGTACAAGATGAATCTGGAACATCTTGTAGTATCAGAGAGTTAGAAGGTGCTCAACACACACACGTACAAACATACATACAATAACGCAAGTGTGCCAAAGTATGTCAAAATAGTCAAAGTGTGTCCAGAAAGTAGTATTGATTTATAAACCAAAGTACAAAATAAATGACCATGAGTCTACACTCATATAAGTCAATTATTGAATAAGTAAACAAATGAGGGAGAATAGTCAAATATCCCATGCAGAAGAATACCAAATAATTTATATAGGTATTCTACTACCAAAGAGCTGAAGCATAATCTCATACTCCTTAAATATGGGCACTGCATAATTATTTCTTCCACTAAGTTCAGTAAGAAAAGAGAGAAAAAGAGTAACTTTACAGTAGAGAAACCTGAAAAACTATTTCAAGTCAGGTGATCAAGGTTAACATTAATAATAATGTCCTGCTGATAGTAGGCATCCTTGATATGATACTTTTACCTTTGTGATCTTCCTCCCCAAAACACATTTGACTAATTTCATCATAGGAAAAACATAAGACAAATCCCAATATAAAGACATTCTACAAAAGACCTGGACACTAATCCTCAAAAGTGTCAAGATGATCAAAAGCAAGGAAACTTTGAGAAACAGTCACAACTAAAGGGAGTCTAAAACTAAGGGAAGAAACAGTTATAACCAAGGGGGTAGGGGGGAGATCTGGCTCTTATACGTGTTTCCTAAATGGGATCCTAGAACAGAAAAGGGACATTGAGTAAAAACTAAAGAAATCTAAATAAAGTAGGGAATTTAGATATTAAATATCTATGAACACTGGTTCGTTAATGTATTACATTAAATAACAAGTGTACCATATTAATGTTAATAATAGAGAAAACTGGGTATGAGGTATACAGGAACTCTCTGTACTATCTTTACAATAATTCTGTAAACCTAAAACTGAGCATTAATTCCAAGGGGCTATTCTGGCTGTTTAAGTACAACTTCAAAACAAGTCCCTTAAAGCTAATTTCCAGCTAAATTACTATTATTAATTCTTTTATGTACAAGTTCTGGTTTTTCCAGTGGATGTTAAAATATAGATAATTTTTCACATTATTTTCCAGTACTAACCTGAATTGCACCGTCTTTTTTCCCGTTTGTTTATAATATCTGGTAAAGTTCAGCAATTTTTTCTGTAAAGGGCCAGAAAGTAAATATTTCAGATAGTAAATATTTCACATTTTGCCGGCTATACAGTGTCTGTTGCAAATATTTAACTCTGATATTACAGCTTAAAAGTAACCACAGACAATATGTGAACACATAAGTGTTATTGTGTTCCAATAAAGTTTTAGTTCAAGAAACACATGGCAGGCTTGATTTGGCCTGCAGGCTGTGGTTTGCTGACTCCTGATATACGGAATAAATATTTGATTCTCTTACCTCAAATATTAAATATTTTTAGTTCTCTTAAAAAAGTATTATTTCTTTAAAGTCTCATACTAATAAATATATGGACTCTAAACATACGATTTTGAAATGTATAGTCTTTAATTTTTGAATACTAATTGCACAAAATGTGTTTACAGAGAAAAGTCTGAGTCTGGGATGTAGAGAATTCAAAACTTTTATCAGACCCTGCTGAAAAACCAGTAACACTTTCTAACATTTATAATAAATATTTTGACAACAAACCAAAGCAGTTTTCACAACTGGTGGTAATTTTATAGACTTTACAAATTTTTAATAGAATAATGTTTGATCAGGTGGATGGATTAATACTCAGAGATGATTTAATCTAGTCCTTTCATTTTATACAAAAAGTGAACTCAGCCCAGGGAAGGTATTGTTAATATACTTATTCAAGGCATTTGAAAAGATTATTCTATATTTTTCTAGATTTTACATTTAATAATACATTTTATTAGGTTATCATTTATGCAAGATTTCAGGATCCAGTGACTGTTATTTTTGTTTCCTTATAAACTGAAAAAAAAAAAGAAAGAAAGAAAAAGAGATTTCCATGTACAATTATAAAGTTCTTACAACTCTGGCCAATTACAATATATTACTTCTAAGTTTCATTAATATATACATGAACAGCCCTGAGTTAGTGTGGATCTACAGTAAAAAAAAAAAAAAAAAAAAGTCTGCTTTCCTTTTTCTACTGTTTGTCCTGGAGATCTGGTGTCATGAACATTAGGATAAAACACAGTGTTTGTTCCCAAGTTTATTAAATGTATGCACTAATGAAGTTTCAAAATCTAACTGTGGGATATTTTATTAAGGTAGTCAATTTCTGATAGATGTTTCTGAGGAAGTGAAGTGGTTATAGTTTCAAAATGAAAGACATGATGCAAAAAATAGTCTCATGAATTTACAATGCCATCATCAAGCCTGTGCTGAATAGTTTTGATTTGAAGTGGTCATGTAGGCTGTGCCCTGGAGACGCTGAAGCTTTGACTTTTGCCATCTCTACTGATTCATGGTTTTGTGCAAATTGAAGTGATTTTTCCCCATGGTTCAAGAATATGGTGGTAGATTACCTAACTTGGAGGTAGGAATGTGTAACCTCTTCATAAAATCCTGGAAAATATAAGAATTTCTACTCTGAATTAGCACCATGTCTCTCCAGCTCAAGAGAAAGGATAAGTATGAGGGAAAATACTGAGCTAAAAATCAGAAGTATTGGATTCTAGATCCCTCAATTGTGACTTTGAACAAATTGTCAAAATTTATCTGTAATATAAGTTAGCAGTACTTGGTGACAATCACAGGTTCTTTCTAACCCTGATACTTACTAAATACGATATGTTAAATTTTACCTTTTTAAAAAAGAAATCAATACCTTTATATATGCCACAACCAACTGTAGCTTTAAAGTTTTACTGTTATATTTTACAATATGGTTCCACCAGCTCTGAGAAAAACCCAACAGTATGTTCTGAGTAGTTTCAAAAAGTCTTTGAATACAAATCAGATGTATTTTCAAAATGTGGGCAGGTAAACTAGTATAGAAAATGTACAATGGACATATTAAAAACAAATAAAATCATGAATTAAAATCTTAACTCACAATTCCAAAATTTGCATTTTGAATGATTTAAGATAAAACTTACATTTTTTAAATTTTAGCTATTTCCGGCCTTTTAAACCAGGATTTTGCCATCATAGTTATACTTCATTTGTGAATATAATAAATTCTGACTAGTAGAGTGGAGAAATCTCTCATTTTTCCTAAACATATGTTTTGAAGGGTTGAATACAGAATGGTCTCTATATAATCCATGATGCTTTGGAAAGGCTATGGCAGAGCCTTTGAGTTTTTTCAATGAGACAGTCAAGCTGACTCTTAGGATCATAGGAGAAACAAAGACTCTAATTGTTCTTGCAAGAGAGGTACACATAGCCACAAGACTTCACTGAAAATAATATCCTGCTTTGTTGTTTGAGACCTCCCTCAAATTCTCTAAGCTCTGTCATATGATCACCAGAACGCTGAATGAGTTAGACATACCATTTGGCTCTTGATTTAGGCCAATTACTTGCGCTCTAAAGAGGGCACAGATAGACAGCTGAACGTAAGGGGGGCCCCAGCCACACAATAAACAGAATGTGGCCTTAGTTTGGGGAACAGAGGGGTTTATTAAAAGATGAAAACTTGTGGTGAATAGGAAGCTTAGAAAAATATGTAGCCATGAATCCTCTCTCTACTGCTTTCTGCAGTTTCCATTGTATTTTGTTTTCTGCATAACCAAGTGACCTCTAAACCCTGTAAATAGCACACAGAACTTTTCTCTTTCTTCTCTGAGTGAATGACTATTATTATCCTTTCATCTTGAAAGGTCATGGGGTATCAATTGAAGAAGTACACCACTTTGCTTTTGAGTGTCCTCTCTGTTTGAAGTGATTTGTCTGTTTGCTTTATAAATGGTGGCCTGTCCCCAAACAAATGGAAAATTAATTAATCATCTTTCCATCTCTAAATCATAGATATTTTGACCTGAAACAAAACTAAACATACAATAGGATAGAAATATTTCAAAATGTACACTTCAGTGATGCAGTAATTAGTAAAGTTATTAAAACATTTTACTGGAAACTGATAAAGAATATTTTTATACTGTACAATGAGAGAGTAGGCAAGAAAGCCTATCAATTAAATAGTAGGATAAAAATTAATATTTAGTTAAAAATAACATATGCCTGATTTTGTACATTTCACATTCTGTGAAAGGATATTCCTTAAGCAAAATCTAGTCATTGATGAAGACTCTGAAATGCAATAGCATGTTTATGAAAAGAGTGGAAAACAATAAGTCTTTTATAATTGTTTTCAGTATGGAGGTTATCCTCTGATTTCACATTTTAAATCTTAAACTTTTAAAAATCAAAATTGAAAAAGTGTATACTAGAACCTCAGTATAGAAGATGAAGGCTGAGGAAAGATATGACAAATGAATTCAGGAATAATGGACAATTGAATATGGAGGGGCCTGATTAATAAATTTTAGAATCATAACCCTAGGGCATAATCACTGATGGAGGCAATGTTAGGAAAAACAAAATTAGTAAAACATAATTTGTTCTTATTAAGTTCATAAGCAATACTTTTAGAGAATACTTTTTCTAAAGAAATATTAGAAAATAAAAATACAGATACTTGTGAGAAATTCAGATATTAATGATTGATTGGGTTTTGGCTGATTGGTAAGGGAACCTGACAATTCTTTATTGATATCATTGTCTTTGTAGCAGTGGGAACAGATTCATATTAAAAAACATTGCTTACAAAGTAAAAGTGAGGTCATTATTATGGGCCCTAATTAAGTATGACTAGTGTCCTTATAAAGAAGGAATTTTGGACACAGAGATAGACAGGCACAGAGGGAAGACAATGTGAATACAAAGAGGGAGAAGATGGCCATTTGACTGGAGTGATGCATCTAAAAGCCAGAGAATGCCAAAAACTGCTGACAAACCACCAGATTTTAAAAAGAGGTAAGGAAGTCTCCCACTACTGATTTCAAAGGGAGCATGGTTCTGCTGACACTTTGATTTTGGATATTTATCTGTTCAATTTCAGCCTCTGTATGTTCTTAAATTTAAAACGAGTCTTTTGTATATAGCATTTAGTTGGATCTTGTTTGTTTTTTTTTTTTTCCATCTAGTCAGTGGCTCTATGTCTTATCACTGAGGAGTTCAATCCATTTACACTAAAATTGTTACTGAGAGGGACAAGCTTATTGCCATTTTGTTAATTGTTTTCTATCTGTCCTATAGCTCTTTGTCCCTATTTTCCTACTTGCTCTCATTCGTTGTGTTTTGTTGATATTTTGGTAGTAGTATGCTTTGATTCCTTCCTTATTTTAAAAATATCATCTATAGGTATTTTCTTCAACATATTACTATGTGGCTTACATAAAACATCTCATAGTTATAACAATCTGTTTTAACCTGATAACAATTTAACTTCAACTTCATACAAAAGTATACTGGTTTACTTCTTCCCCAACCCACATGTGCTCTATATTATTAGTCACTTATTTCATCTTTTTACATTGTGTATCCATTAATTTGTTTTAGAGTTATAGTTATACTTTTGTATTTTAGCTTCTATACCAGAATTAGAAGTGGTTAACACACTACCATTACAGTATCACAGTGTTCTGTATTTCTCTATGTATTTATCTTATCAGCAAGCTTTACACTTTCGTATGCTTTCAAGTTGTTGTCTAGCACCTTTTGTTTCAACTTGGAGGACTCTCTTCAGCATTTCTTATAGGGTTGGTCTACTGGTGATGAATTTCCTCAGCTCTTGTTTTTCTAGGAAAGTCTTCATTTCTTCATCATATTTGAAGAACAATTTTGACAGATATAGTATCTTGGTTGGTAATTTTTATCTTTCAGCACTTTGAATATATCATCCCACTCCCTTTTGACCTGCAAGTTTTCTCCTGAGAAACCTGCTCATAGTCTTATGGGAATTCCGTATGGGATGAGTCCTTTTTCTCTTGCTTCCTTCAAAATTCGTTCTTTGTCTTAATATTTGACAGTTTAATTATAATGTGTCTTGGTGTGGATTTATTTGGGTTCTTCTTAGTTGGATTCCATTGGACTTCTTATATCCAAATGTCCATTCCTCCCCTAGATTTGGAAAGTTTTCTGACATTATTGCTTCACATAAGCTTTTAGCCCTTTACGCTCTCTCTTCTCCCTCTGGGACTCCCATAATTTGTCGGCTAAGGAGTGTCCCATAAGTTCTTTAGGCTTTCTTCATTCATTGTTGTTGTTGTTGTTGTTGTTCCTCCACAGGATAATTTCAAATGATCTGTCTTCAATTTCACTGTTTCCTTTGTTTGCTTGATCCAATCTGCTCTAGAAACCCTCTAGTGGATTTTTCAATTCTTTAGCTTCAAAATTTCTATTTTGTTCTTTTTACATTTTCTGTATTTTGGTTGTGACTATCATTTTGATCATGCATAGATTTCCTGAGCTCAGTGAGCATCTTTATGATGATAGCTATTTTTAATTCTTTGTCAGGTAATTCAGTACCTCCCTTTCTTTGGAGTCAATTTCTGGAGATTTATTTTGTTCCTTTGATTGGGCCATATTTCCCTGTTTCTTCATGTGCCTTGTAACTTTGTGTTGAGATCTGTGCATTTGAAAAAAGCCACCTCTGCCAGTCTTCACAAACTAGCTTTATACAAAGAAAGGCTTTCATCAATCAGCACAGCTAGAGATCCTTGGGGAAGGCCTCTCAAAGCTTTTCTTTGAATGGAGTAGCTTCTCTGCACTTGTGTGTGCAAATTCCCAATTAGAGATTTACTGGTTTATTTTTTTTTCTAGGAGCTCATAATCTGTTGTTCCCTCTATTGTCTGTGGTACCACAGGTTCTCTGGAGTTGCAACAAGTTGCCCAGCTTTCTTTGTTCTCAGTGGCCCCAGGATTCCACAGTATGCTGGGTCACATCATTGCTCTAAATCAGTGAAGCAGCAACCAGTCTCTTGGTCAGCATCTTGAACATGTGCTCCAACTTTCCCACCCCAGGGAGAAACTTGGAGTTGGGGACTTTCTCCCACTTATTATATGCTAAGCTGGGGGGAGGAACTTTGGTGAATGAGTATGTGCTAGTCCAAAGTATTGCCTTTGTTCTCAGTAGCCTCTAACCTACCACCCTTTCTTATCATTGTTTAGATTCAGGCAAGACAGAAATCAGTCCCTCAGGCTGTCCCCTGAAAAGTCTGAACATTGAGCATATGTTTCAGTCTTGCCTTTCCCTCCCCAGGAAGAAGCCAGGAGCTGGGAGTTTCCTCTAGATTGTGCTGTGCTGGGAGGAGGAGCTATGGCAAATGAGTGCCACACATTTTCCTACTGGCTTCGGCAATACTAGTTTCATGCTTGCCTTGGCTACAGGAGCCTCTTACCTGGTTTCTGAATTTCTCACAAAAGGAATTGGTCCATGTATTGCTGTTGAGTTGGTGTCTCCTTTAGGGAAAGGAGGATCTGGGGCCTCCTATTCTACCACCTTCTAGATTAATTTTTAAGTGGTCATTTTTATAATTGATTTTTAAAACTAACATCTTTTTAAAAACATTCCAACCACTGTTTATTAAATCAAATTGGAAAGATTTTAGAAACACATCATGACTGGAAATCATTGCATTCTGTCTTATTGTAATGGCATCCTTTGAGGTCTAAATTTCAAATAATTGCATTGTAAATTATTGTAAAGCACCCACATTTACATTGTAAAGCACCCACCTGTATCATTCTTTTAATATTTAAAAATGCTAAAATGTCTAGGCTACCTAAAACATGCTGGTTACATGAGTTGATAATTCTTTATATAAGTCTTTATGAACTTTTTTACTGGTAATCCATATGAAGGGAAATTAAATATCAAGGGGAATGTGAGTTTTTAGTTTTCTTTTTTTTTTCTTTTTCTTTTTTCCTGTGAAGAAATGCTAGGAAAAAATAAGCCAATAAATTCTTTTACCATTTTTGTAAGTGGAGTCCTGAATGATACAGAAACTGGAATAATATAAATTTTAATTCTGTAAAAATAATGTGTTTTCTTTTTTTTTCCTGTGAAGAAATTCTGGGAAAAAATAAGCCAGTGAATTCTTTTACCGTTTTTGTAACTGGAGTCCTGAATGTTACAGAAATTGGAATAATATAAATTTTAATTCTGTGAAAATAATGTGTTTAAGAAACATTTTTTTAAATAAATTCTCCAACAGCTTCTGCAATGCTTTAATTAAAAGCAAGTGTGGTTTTAGGCCAATCATGAAACAGATTGGTGCTTACTAAAATTATGTCGTATATCATTATCTTGTATAATTTGAACTAGAAAGTAAAATTTGATAGTTTAGAAGATACAGCTTTGCAATGAAATTTAAATCAGCCAATTAAAGTCTTCCAAACATATACCTAAGTTGTAAAAAATGAGCAAATAAAACTTACATGGCAAGACATAAGAAGGGGAAGGAAGGAAATTACAGAAAACCTTAAAGAAATAATATTTTAGCCAAAATAAAGAAGCAAAGTAAAAAACTGGCTTAAAAAGTGGAAACAGTTCATGATGTAGATGGAAAATAAAAGTAAATGGAAGAATACAAATAAGGAATAAGCCATGATAAAATTTAAAATAAAACAAAAGATGTTTTATTTAATGTTGATATTTGTAACAATGGTAACCGGACACTGCCAAGTTGAAAAATAAATACATTTAAGTGAACCCTGATGTAATGATTCCATATGTTTATGTTTCTTTAGAGTGTTTTTTTTTGTACTCCAAGGATCTGCCACTGAACACCAAGCTGGCTATCAATGTGCAAGGCCCCTAGCCAATGTATTCCCATTAAATTGAAACATTCTATCCATGGAATAAAGTTACTGACCCTTAGGGCACAATGTTGTTTCTTGCAGCTTGCAAATCCTGCTGTTTTTTCCAAAGGGAATCTTTCAAGGGGTCATGTAAGTGAGAGAAAGAATTTAAACATTCTCTCTTTTGCAGTCCAAAAGGTTTGTTTCTTTATTTAGAAGCTTTCAAAAGTTTTCACTACCCCAGGGATATTCTATTACAACTTTAAAAATGAGTCCTTTAGAATTCTGGGGAATGGGCTTGGAGAGAAAAAGATAGGAGGGAGGAGAAAAAGAAAAATTCATTCAGTTTAAATAAAATCTTTTAAAGATTTGTTTTTAAAACTTCAGTTCCCAATGTAGTCCACAAAGTCACTTTTTTTTTCTTTCAGTTTCAGTAAGATAGAATAAATAGAAAAACCCGACTTCTCAAATGTTTAGTGGTCCACTGAGATTTGTATAACACATAGAGAAGATTACATTAAGAAGTAACAGCTAACTTCAAATACGTTTGTTCTTAGGGTAGTTACAGAATTTATTTTCATGGAGCTTCTGAATTACTAATATATCCCTAGTGTAGCAGAATGCCAAATGTAAAATGACATTTGCAGATAATAATTGAAAAAAAAGTTTGGTATGTGTATATGTCTATTTTCTGTAGGTTCATTCAATTTTAAATAACTGAAATAAGAAATACCCAACAGTATTGAATAGTTTGGAGCTCTGTAATATTGGACGAACACATACATGAACTTCCCCCCAACCATCCCCCCAAAGAAGAGAATATTTCCAACTTTTACACTATGCATAGTATAGTACCTTCTGGGAAAATAATATAATTTAAAAATTATTTTTCCAAAACCCTGATACTAAACTAAACAAGACGAGAAAAGGAAAAGGAAACTCTAAATCAATCTCATTTATAAGCCTCAATGCAAATAAAATTCTAAATAAAGTAAATTAAAGCCAGCTGCCTATTAAAAGAATAATGTATTATATACAAATACTGCACATTCCTACACATAACCAGGACTGTTGCACATTACTCCTTAGCGGCCAAAAGTAACAGGGAGAATGGTTCAGTTGTCCATGGCTGTTGGAATCACAACAATCCCAAGTCAAGTAACAAGCTGTCAAGAGAAGAGATTCCCTTATCTTTCAAAGTATGTGTGCCAGTCTTTACAATATACATAAACAGAGAAAAAACAAGCAGGGATATCAGAGGTTAGAGCCATTTATTTACACTTGTAACAGGGTCACTGGGAAAAACAACAGGTCAACTGAACCACAATTTTTTTAAACTGTTGGTTTGAAGTTATAGTTATCAAACCCACAAATGTTTCCTTTTTTGTTCCTTCCTTTGTTTTTCATATTTTGTTTCCTCTTTTGAAGTCTACTAAAAGTTTCAAACCAGTACCTCTAAAAGGTTAACCAGTATAACCTCCAGGATATTTCCAAAATGCTGTCCACTTCTGTGCTTATGTCATTACAATATGGGATGATGTAGGATTTTGACCTAGGTCATTTACTTCCAGCTTCTTTTCCTTTAATCACTATACATCAAGGAAACATTACCTTGTTGGTGAAACATTAACTAATTAAATAATTCTATTCAAGTGAAAAACGAAGACAATATGATCCAAACTAGCATTACTACTAATTTTGTACTTGTTGAAATAATCAATGTATTAAAAAGAATAAAATTAGAAACATAAATTTTGGAAAAGAATAGGTGGATATTCATGATATAAATCTACATGGAAAACAAAAGGGAGTCAAATGACTCACCATAGGAACAAACAGAAATAATGCAAAACTTTATCAGGTTGCCAGATATAAGAGCAATATATCACAGCTAGTTGATTTTTACGTAATAGTCATTGTGAATAGGGTTACCATATATAATACAGGATGCTCAGTTAAATTCAAATTTCAGAAAACTTATGAATACATCTTTTATATAAGTATATCCCAAATATGGCATGGGACCAAAAAAATTACTCATTGTTGCTAAATATGATGACTTTATTATGCAAAATATCATACATACTTATGAATATATATGTGTATTATATCAAAATAAATACTTGTGCTCTGTGCCCATCACACAGCTTAAGAAATAGGACATTACCAGATATTTTAAATTTCACTCTGTGCCTCTGCTGATTGTAAAACCCCAACCCTCCACCTCTAGATAACCAATATCCTGAAATATTTATGCCCATGTTTTTCTCATATAAGCTTACCAACTTTTTATGTATCCCTATGTAATGCATTATTCAGTTTGCCTGTTTCAAAAATATTATCATAATGGTTTCATACTGGCTATATCCTTTATTTATTTTTCACAAGAGTAATGTTGGGGTATTTGTGCATGCAAAAACATGCACCTGGAGTTCATTATTCAATGTAATAAAATAGCTGATTTGAATGTACCAAAAATTATTAGTAGACTTACCACTTGTAAGACAATATATGATTTATAATATATTCTTAAGAATTCTGATATATTTAATATATAATATTCCATGTATATTATATATTCAAGGTACATGAATAAGTATAAAATACGAGGTATGCATATACACACACTTTCAAGAAACACACAAGTTGAAACTGTAATCTCCTTAAGGTATGTACATGTTTAAATTTATAGGTATACAGTGGAGATATTGCAGGTTCTGTTCCAGACCACTGTGATAAAGCTAATATCCCAATAAAGCAAGTCACATGAATTTCTAGTTTTCCAGTGCATATAAAAGTTATGTATAAGCTATAGTCTATTAAGTGTGTGATAATATTATGTCTAAAACAGTGTACATGCCTTAAAAATACTTTATTGCTAAAAAATGCTTACCCTCATCTGAGCCTTCAGCAAGTCTTAGCAGTAACATCAAAGATCGCTAATCCCAGATCACCATAACAAATAAGATAATAATGAAAAGTTTTAAGGGTTTCAAGAAATGGCAAAATGTGACACAGAGACATGAAGTGAGCAGATATTATTGGAAAAATGGTGCCCATAGAATTGCTCGTCACAGGGGTGCCACAAACCTTCAATTTGTAAAAAAGAATGCAGTACCTGTGAACTGCAATAAAGCAAAGAACAATAAAACAAGGTCTGCCAGTATTAGATAATATTTTTTTAAGAGTGATTGCACCAATTTATACTACATGTAGACTTATGTTAGTGAATGTTATGCCACCTCCTCAGTAGCACATTTCTTGTTGAAACAATATTTATTGAATGTGTTAAAGTAATTAAACAAGGAGGCTAAGGTGGCCCTAATGCCTCCATAGTGTACCTAAGCCAACCAAATCCTAACTCAGATCAATGCACGTGAATCTGAGAAAAGGAAACTTAAGAGCAGCCAATCACAGGAGACACCTAGGCTTTCCCAAATAAGGCAACTGCTTAAGCTATTGTCAACCAAATAATTTCCTTACTTTGCTTCTGGTCTTCTCTATAAAAACTGCTTCCCCAGCTCCTGTTGGTGGAGGGCTCCTAACCAGCTTTGGTCTGATTCTGCCTGATTCCATTTGATGTATGCTCAAATAAACTCTTGAAAAATATTAATGTGCCTCAGGTTATCTTTTATCAAATGTTTCTGTGTACCAGGAATTATTTTAGATACTAATTTTTAAAATAAATTTTTATATTGGAATAATTTTAGATTTAGGGAAAAATTTCAAAGATAATACAGAGAATTGAATTGGTTTTTCTCCTCACCCACATTCCCCTAAAAGGCACTTATTTTAATATTGCCAGTGTGGTGAATATGAAATGGTATTTCACCTTATTTTGAATTTTCTTATATAATAATATATTTAAACATCTGTATATATGTTTATGGTACATTTTTGTTTCTTTCTGGTGAAAATTATTTTTATGCATTTTGAGACATTTTCTATTGGTTTGTCTTTCTATTTTTTCATAGATGAGAATACATAAAGCATATAAATCTTTTTCAGTTAATTTTTATAATATCTTCTCTCTTAGCATTTGCTTTTTAATTCTATTTTTAAATTTGTAACATGTCTCTCCATTTCATTGTCATGAACAAATTTTCTAATGTTAAACCTTGCTTATCTGAAATAAAACAGTTGATCATTATGCACTGTTATATACATATGGGTTATATTATTCAAGTTAATATTTGATTAAGTATTTTCATCTATATTTATGAGTGTCCTTGTCTGATTTAGGTACCAAGGTTATGTTAGTAACAGAATATAAGTTGGAGAGTATTTACTTTGTTTTATGTAAGACTGAAAATACTTGCTTCTTGAAAATTTGAAAGAATTTGCATTAAAGCTCATCCAGGCTACAGAGTCTGTCTCTTTGAGAGTAATAGGACAATTTAGATATTATACTTTTTTGAGTATATTTTGATGATTTACATTTTCTCAAAGCTGTCTCATTTCACCTAATTTTGTAATGTATTGACACAAAACTATTCACAATATTTCTATCATTTTTCTTTGATAGAAGTGTGCTTTAAGCTTTTTACAATTTTTCCAATATTTATCTTCTGCCTTGTATCTTTTAAAGTGATTATTTACATGAGAATTTCCTCAGTGTTAATTTTCTTTCCAGAGAACCAAATTTTTATGTTGTTGATTTCCTTTAATATATCATTTTTGCTTCACTAATTTCTGTTCTTATTTCCTTTCTTCCATATGATATGTGAGTTATCTCTTTCTTTATTTCTTACCTTAATTGGGGAATTCTAAGTTGGATACTAGCTCATTCACTTCTAATTGTTCTTCCTTCCTAATGAAGGCTATACTCTTATTTATAAATATCTCTATAACTGCAAAGCATACATTTTGGTGTGTAGTGTTTTTAATCTATCAATTAAAAGTATTTTTTATTTCTATTATAACTTGAGCCATAAATTATTTAGATGCATATTTTATTTTATGAAAATATAAAATGTACAAGCTGCTTTTCTCTTTTTCTTATTTATGATATTCAACAGTGTTGTGGTCAGTAAATACACTATGTCTGCTACCAGTTCCTTAGAGTGTATTGTTACTTGCTTTGTGTCCTAGTATGTGATCAATTTTCTTAAATGTACTATGGTACCAAAAGTAATGTGTATTGCCCTGTGTGTGTGTGTGTGTGTGTGTGTGTGTGTGTGTGAGAGAGAGAGAGAGAGAGAGAGAGAGACAGAGACAGAGAGACAGCGAGAGGGAGAGAGACACTATGCATATCAAATCTGATGTATTGACACTTGTTCTGCTTGATATTTGACTAAGAGAAATTATATCAAACCCCAATATGCAAATTTCTCAATTTATGCTCCTTTAGTCTCTATTGAAGACATTTTATTAAAGGCATGCTGGTGAGTATATCTGGATTTGTTTCATCCTATTTTTACATTTTCTCTCTCACACATTTCTCCCACTTATCCTCCACATGCCCCATATTTCTTTCTTACTATTGGTTTCTTTCAGTTCTTTTTTTCTTTAGGACTGTCTTGTTAAGCTTCTATCCCTCTACTTGTTATAAGATCAATTTTTAATAACCGAGTGGTTACTTTATAAATATCTTATTCATATTTAAGATAAAAATGTATAGAGCGATACTGTAGCTCAACTTCCCTCCTCCTCAACCAAGTACATTTGAACTATTTGAATCAGAATGCCAAATTTAGTGTGTTCTTCATTAAAATAACACCTCCACAATTCAAACATTATTCCTATAATATTAAACAGTCATATTATTTATATATGACTACAAATTTACTGTTAGAAAATCAGTATCCCTTTTTGTATCTCAGACCCAGCTACTCTGATCATATTTCTTCATTCCAATGTACAGTTTTAGAGCTGCCTTTAATGATGGTAAATTTTTTGTTTGCCTGAAAAATGACTGTATTATGCTCCCCTTAGTAAGTGATATTTTAGCTGAGATTACACTTCTTGGATGACAGTTCTTTTTCTTAGCATTTTGTATATCTTGTTCCATTGTCTTCTATACTTGCCATCGATAGTTCTATTGTCAGTTTCTGGTTCCTTTGTGGAAATAGTGGAAATATATTTTTTCTTACTCTCTTTTATATTTTAAAATATTTTCTTTATCTTTAGTGTTTTCCACTTTAAGTTTGAAGTGCCTAGATGTGTATCTCTTGCTCACCATTCTTGTGATTGTTTTTAAAGGATTTTTTTAATGCAATTTAATTAATTAATTAATTTATTTATTTATTTATTTATTTTTGGCTGTGTTGGGTCTTTGTTGCTGCATGCGGACTTTCTCTAGTTGCAATGAACGGGGGCTACTCTTTGTTGAGGTGTGTGGACTTCTCCTTGTGGTGGCTTCTCTTGTTGCAGAGCACAGACTCTAGATGCATGGGCTTCAGTAGTTGTGGCATGTGGGCCCTAGAGCACAGGCTCAGTGGTTGTGGCACACGAGCTTAGTTGCTCCACAGCACGTGGGATCTTCCTGGACCAGGGCTCAAACCCATGTCCCCTGCATTGGCAGGCAGATTCTTAACCACTGTGCCACCGGGGAAGCCCCATTCTTGTGAGTTTTGATGAGCCAAAAAGAAAAAAAGTAATTGTTCCTAGCTACAAGAAATTTATAATCTAGAAGTGGAGGAAGATTTTAAGAAAGTAATTATACTTCTATGTGTATATGATTACTTTATATTATTTGACTTTTATTTTTTAGATGTAATTTAAATGTTTATGTTTAAATTTCACAGTAAATTTTAAATATTGTGATGAATTCTATGAAGACAAATAACTAGATTCTGGAGAATAGAGAAATAGAAGGAACTATATTTAGACAGATGCATTAGGAAGAATTTCTGGCATTTTTCCTTTGGAAACTTGAAACTGGAGTAAGATGTCTCAGTACATCTCAATAAAACCCCAGGATGTGGAGATGAGTATGTTCTGTCTGGCATTTAGTAAGAGAATGAAGTATATGAAGAAGAGGTAACTGGTCGTGACTCTTAAGTAAGTGTGATCTCTGAATACCAGCTTGTTCCTAAAGGCCCTTATACATCAGGAACACTCTGTCTGACAACCTCATTATGAATAATGGATTAAAAGAAAATCAGACAGGAGGAAAGTAAGAATGCTCTTTGAAGAGATGATGGAGCAGGGACTAGCAAACTGTCGGTAAGGATGAAGTATAATAGATGGATTTAAGATCTCTTTAAATAGTAAATTAATCAAAATGAAATAGATTGGCTGTAAAGTGAGAGAAATTAAGAGTCACAGATGATGCCCAGGTTCCTGGCATGAGTAGCTGTGATGATACTTACTAAGGGGGGAAATGAAATGCTGAGAGCATGGAATGTTGGCTAGAGACTGTATATGGTGGTGTGTGGTGGGGGGTTGTAGGAAATGAGAAATCCATTTTGAAAATGTTGAGGTTAAAGTATTTGTGAGTATCTAAATACTGATCTCTGGAAAACAATTCACTTCACTAGTCTGAAGCTCAGGAGAGGGACTGGGATATAAATACAGATTTTGAGTTCATCTGTATACAGTATAAATCTAATTGCAGCCACGGGAATGGATTAGAGCTCCTAAAAACTTCTGTAGAGTAAAAACAATCTCTATGAAAAAAGCAAGGATTCATGAGACTGCAGAGCCAAAAGAGATTTAAAAGGTCTGGCAAGAACTAAATTAAGAGAGCATTATATCAGCAAAGAAAAGGGAAGAAAGATTTTTCAACAAGACAGGAATTATTCAAAGGGAGGATAGAAGACATATATATAAGACTCAGAGGTTCTTCTTGACCTGCTTCTCAGGGAAGGTTCTTTTGATCTGAGTAGAGATTACTTGGGTGGATAATAGAAAGAAATGTGTGGGTTTTCTAGATAAAGACAAAGGCTGTACATTATATAACAAATCAACAAATCTGTTCACCACTGTACAAAGATATATTTGTCAAAGTGAGGTCTCTGGACCAGCAGCATTAGCAGTGTCTGTAAACTTGTTAGAAGTACAAAATTTGGGGCCCCACTCTAGAGAAAATGATCATAAAGTCTAAGGTGGGGTCCATCAAGCTGTAGTTTAGCAAGCACTTCAGGTGATTCTGATGCCCACTGAAGTTTGAGAGCCACTAGTCTAATATAAAGCAATAGTATTTGCCCATTTCCTCAAACTACTGCGTTATTATATAATGCTAAACATCACATTTTTTTCTCATCCTCCATATCTAATAAATCATTGAAACCTAGTCTTCATTTTAAATATCACTAAATTAATCTTATTTCATATTTTATAATATTTATAGCATATATTATGTTAATATAGAAATATGTAAATATCTAAATTAATATTAAACTATATGTTATATATTATTTTATATATACATATTTTAAAAGATTTTAAGTTGGTTATATGTTATACATCATAAGAAACAGCACAGCATCAAGGCCATTGAAAACTTTTATGTTCTCATCCCTAACGATATTTTCCTGTACCTGAGTAATAATTTTTCTAAATATTCTATTTTTCATCCCTTTCTTCATTTTAAAATTATACATCTATATGTATAGCTTTATTACATATAGGTGTATAGATGAAAACACGAATAGAAAAATAAAATATACTGATAGGTAGAGCACTTGGTGTATAAGTAACACAGAAGAAGCATTCAGTAATCTATTATCTGTAAGGCAACTAAATCAACCAGTAAGACATAGATTCAAATTTAGTCCTTGCTACTTAATAACAAGCTAATTTGGAGAATATCCGTTTGAATCTCAGTGTCCTCATCTGTAAAACAATTCTAGTATTACCTACTTTAAAGCTCTGTGTAGATAACAAAGTTAACACGAAGAGCACTTGGATAACTATCTACCATAAAGAACATAGATGGCATATGGGCTCAATAAATCATCCTGAGAGTGAGTGATGCGTACAGGGAGATGGGACTATCTGGTCTTAGAATATTTGCTGTTGCCTCCTCTGCACATTGAAGAGTACTTGTCTGAGTGCTTAAAAAGCATTTGTTAAGTGAATGAATTTTCACCACTCTTTGCTTTCCTGCTTCTCCAGACAAAATACTTTGTCTCTCAAGCCCTCTTGTCTTCTCTTTTCCATTAATCTTTAATGACACATAACATTGTTTGGCACTGAATAAAATATATATTTTTTCTCACCAGAGAGGCTGAGCATCTTGTCAATGTTTTTTGCTGTTGCTGAAATGCTTTTTTATATCTTTTCCCTATTTTTTATAGTAAAACTTTTGAAATTAATTATATTTTACAGAAATGTGCATAGATGCAAAGTGAGCAAATTGATGATTTCTCATAAAGTTTGAATTGTTTAATCACCACCCAGATCAAGAAATCACATATTTCCATCTCTCCACAAGTAACATGTTCTCTCCTCTTCTCAGTAATAACTTCCTTTCTTCTCAAAAATAATCAACAGTAATTTTGCATGCTTTCAAATTCATATACTATATATTTTTTGTGTCTGACCTCCTTCATATGTTAATCTTTTTGAGACTAATTCTTGGAGTGGATTATAGAAAAGTAAATTCCCTCTATAAAATATTACAACACAACAGCAATCCATAATTTATCAGTTTTGAAGCAGTGTTCAATTAATGTTGGCTCTAAATCTAAAGCTGCTAGGAACATTATTTAATATATCTTTTGGGGACTACATTTAAGAAACACATTCTGTCAAGTATATGTTTAGGAGTGGAACTGTTGTGTCATAGAGTTGGCTTATGTTTGGATTTATTAGATACTGCCAAACAGTTTTCCAAAATGATTTTACAAATTTCTATTTGTCTATAGGTGCATTTATTTTGCCCTTATCATCAAATGGTGATTTGGTTGTCAGCTCTTTGAATGTATTATTCCTTTACCTCCTTTTGTTGGCATTGAGAAATTGACTGTCAATCTAATTGCTTCTTGGTAAGCAATTTTTTTCTATTTTTGTAAGTGCTATGTTTCTTTTGTTGTTGTACTACAACATGTCTGATAGTTTTGCAAGATTCTAACATTTGAATGTACATATCTTGCATTAGTTCCAATAAATTCCCAGCTATTCTCTCTTATCTACATTCTTTCAGTCCAGAAGTGCTATTATATAGAGTATTATCTTATTCGTTTTCCAATGTCTCTTACCCCCCCTCTCTTTTTACATTTACTTTTCTTTGATGTTTGCAATTTTAGTAGTTTTTCAGTTTTAACTTCTTATTTACTCATTCTCTCTCTTAGTATGTCTATTTTTCTGTTTAAACCATTTATTGAAGTTTTAATGTCAATGACGTCTCTGTTTTTGTCATTTCTTAAAGATTTTAAAATTATTTTTACATCTTCCTGGCTATTTGATAGGCATTTTACCCAAAAATTTCAATACCATCTTATTTTTATGATATTAAATATGTTTTACATAGTCTTTATCTAATATACATGTATATGACATTTTGACATGAATAATTTTGTTTCAACCTCTTGCTCACTCTAGTTAATGTTTTATATGCTGAGACTCTACGTTCCTCAGGGTTTTTTCTTTGGAAATACAGTGAGCTCCAGATTCCATCCTTCCAGAAATATTTTTACATTTGTTTCCATTAGGTATCCTGGGACATTTGCAAGAGAAACAGATTCTTAAGTTATTATCTCATTTAATGGGTTCCACTATCACTGAGAACCCAAAACCTAGTAAGAATATTTGCAGATGACTGGCAAATATATTTTTTCTTTTCCTCTTAGTGTTCAGATCAAGGCCAAGAAAAAAAGTCTTCCTTCCCACCTCCCATTCCTAATGAGTAGATTTTTTTTTTAGTTCAGCCCTTAACTAAACACGTCGCTATTCACATATCCTGGGTGCATGTGAAGGTATCAATTATGGTTACATCCTCAAATTTGCCCAAGGCTTTTCTCCTGAATGTGGAACCCTTAATTCCCAAGTCCCTTAGTTACAGTGACTGGCAAGCTTCCCCAAGGCAGGCAAAAATCTTAGCATTTACTAACAGCTCTAATTTTTGTTTTTTCTCTCTCTTTGCAGCCTTAGAGATTTTCCTTACTCCATCAGCTCAGCTATGTAGTTTTCTTTTTTTTCTTTAAGTTGCATTTTATGTAGCATTTTACTTATTTTGTAATAGGAGATTTTCTGGCTCTCTAGTCCACAACATTTCCAGAAAAAGAATACTCTTAATAGTCTTAAAGCTCTTTGGGAATCAAGATTGTTTCTGATTTTCCTTTGTCTCCTGGAGTCAGACAAACTGCCAAGTAAATAGTATCCAATAAATATCAATCAGTTCCTGGTTGATGGAATGAATAAAGTGACCTGATTTATTTAGGGAGCCATACATAGGTCAGTAATGTTAGAGAATAAGATGAAGGTTGGGATTATGAGAAGCAAAATATCAAAAGGTAGGTAGCAGTCAGATGAAAATAAGTCTTTCAGGTAATTCTAAGGAATGTGATTTTAAATAAGGAGGAGTATCTCTGAAGGGTTTAGGATTAACTGATATGGCAAAGCTCATGGGAGTGGGCTGTAGTATGCAGAGCTCTGTGGAAAAACAGAATCAATAGGAGAGTTTATATATAAAAACACATTTTATATATATAATATACATGCACATATACATATGTGTATCATATATACATTTATGTTATATGTTTATATTATACATGAAATATTTACATTATTTAAAATAAATATAAATATATTTAAATGCATATTATATATATGTATATACACATATGTAGCGAGAGAGAGATTTTAAGGAACTGGCTCACGTGACTGTGGGGATTGGTAAGTCTGAAGTTTGTAGGGAGGGTTGGCAGACTAGAAATTCAGGTTAAGAGTTGGTGTTGTAGTCTTTGGTCTGAACTCTATCTGCAGGGCAGGTGAGCAGGTGAGAAACTTAGGCAGTGTATCTATGTTTCAGTCTTGAGGAAGAATTAATTCTTCCTCCAGAAACCTCAGTCTTCGCTCTTAAGGTCTTCAGCTGATTGGACGAGGCCCACCAACATTATGGAGAAAATGTGCTTTACTCAAAGTCAACTGATTATAAATGTTAATCACATCTGAAAAGCATCTTTAGTGCAACATCTAGACAAGTATTTGATCAAACAACTGGGCACTATAGCTAGCCAATTTTACACATAAGTTAACCATCACAAGGTCTAAGCCTGATGGCAAACAAAACAAACATAATCAGAAGGTAATTTTAACAGGTAGGTAGAAAGTGAAAGATAACTGGTGTTTGAAACCATTTCTTTCAGAACACAGATAAGCCCTAAAGGACTTCTCAACTCAGTGTTCCACTAGCCACTATCAACTGGTCACATTCATTGCATAAGATGAAAACCAACAGCTAAGCTTGCTGTGTGAGGTTGACTTATCTGAAATAGCTAGATAATATTACAAAATATTTGGGGCTCTGACCGAATATATAAATTTATTTGTAATTATATAAAAATGTGTAAAATATTTATTTTAAAACATAATATAGTATATATATATATATATATAAAATATATAATATTGCAGTACAATTTGGGCTCTAGATTTTTCCCAAAATGTTTTTTTTTTTTCCTCTTTGCTGTATTTTAGTTCTTTCACCCATGAGGATGAAAGAAAGCTTTAAAACAGTGTTTCTCAGTAGAGTTTCATCAAGTTTGTATACTTAAAATGACGTTCATGCAGTAGGAAAAGCAATATACCACTGGCTTCAAGTCTTTGAAATTCTGCTGGGATTTGAGGAGTCTACATAACACCACATGCTATCATGTCATTTTCACTCTCAGAGACAGAAAGAATGTTCCTTACTTTTCAGTTATCATTAATCTAGTATTCTTTTTGCATAAAGACTTAAACCAAAATCCTCCAAGGAAAGATAATCTGTCAAGACATTTTTCCTTTCCCCTCTTAAAATACTGAATATAAAACATGAATTCTTAGATTGAATCTGAGGAGTTAACAAGCACGGGGGCAATTTAAGAAAAACAAATGTTACTTTTTTACAAGGAGTGGCTAGCATACAGAAAGAAAGGCCAAGTCAGAAGTATATTTAAGCAATCATACACAAAACTGGATGTTGATTCAAGTTGCAACTGAATATACTCTTGCAGAAAGAATATTGCCATTTTTAGCATTTGAAGAAGGTGATAGGGAATAAATTCAGGCTTAACTTCAAGTATCCCCATGCAAAATCATAGAAAAGAGGGAATGAACAGCTATGTTCCTGTTTAATTCAATAAGCCCTTCTCTGTTACATTAGGGTTTATTGATGCTCTAAGGTAAGAGTTCTACAAGAACTCTTTAGTTAGTATTCTATACAAGCGTTCTATAAAAGAAAGAAAAAAATGTAAAGATTACTAAGTGCAAAAATCAAATGTATAGTAGAATAATTTGATATCCTTTGAGATTATGACAATATAAAATAGCTAACTGGCTTAAAGCACATCTGTGCATCTATAAACCTAGATTAAAATCATCTGTTGCTTCATTGAGGACTTAGGTTTTTCTTCTGTGGAGAAGGAATGCTGAATAGAAGAAGCTAGCTCTTTCTTCTCAGGAATACGACCAAAACTTGAAAAATAGTAGACTCTCTAAGTCTCTGGAAAAATCTTAATGACTTTGTTGGCATTTGTTTCAGATTAAAATATGTGATCTGAGGATGTCAAAGAGGTTTTTTTTTTTCCTTTAAAGCAACACATGTGCCCATAGTATTCTCCCTCTCAGAATTTTCCCATCCCGTGCCATATATTACTGTCCCTTTTCTCTTTGACCAATGCCTTATCTGTAGAAAATATGTCTAAATCCATCTGGACTTCAGTCTAGCACTGTGACACCTGGGAATTTGTTTTGAATCATTGTAAATGATTCACTGGGAACATGGAGAGAGGCTACTCTGATTTCTCTCAAAACCTCTAGCCTGAAAAACTCAGATGGAATGTATACTTCTTTCAGTTACTATCATATTTGAAAACCCAGAATCTCTAAAAGTGAGCTTGAGTATATCAAGTATTCACTGGAATATTTTTGTCCTCATCTAGGCTAGCTATAATGCGATAGCAGAAGAGATTCAGTTGATTGTTCTTAATAAAGCGTGAAACAAATAAAAAAAGAGTTAGAGCGAGAATGAGAAGGAGAGAGAGAGAGGTAGAGGGGAGGGAGAAGAAAGGAGGAAGGAAGGAAAGGAGGGAGGGAGGGAAAGAGAGAGGGAGAAAAAGGAAAAAGGAAAGAACAGGAAGGAAGGAAGGAAGGAAGGAAGGAAGGAAGGAAGGAAGGAAGGGGGGGAAGGGGTAAAGAAACTCTGGGCAGCTATTCTCCAGATCTGGAATATTCTGCCTTAACAGTTTGCATATATCCTGCTGGAGGTTTCTTATCTGGCAGGAAATGTACTTGTATTCTTACCCTTTATAAATCAAACTGGCTCCTCATTTATTTTGCCTGTTTTGTTTTTTGTCTTGTTTTATAAATAAGAAGTCCTTTAACTAACCTGTTCATGTTTGAAAATCCAAATGTTTTTCATTGAGCTTTTGATAGCTTTGTTTCTCTGTAGAATAAATCTAAAAACTAAACAGGAATTCAAATTTCACTTGACCAGTATCGATTAGTCTATTTTGTGTTTTGGGTGGTGTGCTTTCTGTATAGTGTTTAGATCATTAGTGTCAAGGTTAGAAAAGCAGGTGAAATGCAGTGATGATAATACAGGATGGTTTTAAAAGCTATCACAAAGAACATGAAGCTACTGGGAACCTAAAACAATGAAGCCTTCATAGCTATCTTGGTCTAGCAGAGATCAGGTTGCTCTATAAAATCTCCATGTATGAAATCATAACTATTGAAAGCTTGGATTGTTTTGGACTTGCTGATATTTGTGGAGATTTCAGCTAGAATTCTTTCAAAATGTGTATATTCCAACAATTTTTCAGCTTGATCTTTAATTTATTATTCACTAACAACTCCAAGAGGAATAAATCTATTAATCTTTCATAGAAAGAAAAGACAAAGCTTGTTTTTGTTATTGTTTTTACAGATTGTATAGAAAGGAATTAGGGAAGACAACAGAATGGGGGAAGTGAAGATGGTGTTAAGAAATAGAAAATGAAGTGTTCCCTTAGAAATCATCTGATGGAAGGCTAAAGAAAGGAATTGTTGAGGTTCAGATACCTCTTTCTCCTATAAAAATCAAAGACAAGAAGAGATCTAAATTTAAAATTTTACTATTTGATGATCTGTCAGAAATTAAGAATTCTTATGAAGACTATCATGGAGCTTTGGGTATGCAACATTGTACTTATGCCTTCCCTCATTGCTAGCTGGCCAACTACAGCTGATGCAGACCCTCCTGGACCTGAAACTGAATGCTTCCTAGCAGGAGCTCAAGTTCATTGCATTGTGTGATATGCTCCAAGGAGAATCAGCTACCCCCACGGCTTGTTTACTTTACTTTGAACCTTGCACTGATGTTTCCTGGTTTCAGTAACCTCCAAGGGGAGCTCAGCTATGATATCTTTTATCTTATTCTTCCCATTATTGTATATTTTCCTTATCATAATTTATCGTATATGGTTCTTAGCTCATTTGATGGATTGTTCTTCATGGGCAAGGAACCAAACAATATTCCTCAGTTCCCTCCCTGAGTATATGCTTAATAAGTATTTTTAAAATTGTATAGATGTTATAAAGTATTCTTGAGAAAGACCTTAGGTCACAGTGAATTCCAAGGGAAAAGTAGGGGAATTTTATTTTAAAATCTGAGTAAAAGAGTTTCAGGAAGGTAAACAGCAAGTTAAAAATACTGAGGAAAAAAAATAAGAAAATAAAGAAGAACAATGAAAACATCATGAGCTTGATAGGAGATGAGTAGACCTTTAAAAGTCTAACCAATGTACAGTAGCAGGATGAGATTTCTCATTTCTTCTTTCTGATCTGCATAATAAGGGATGCATGGATCTTTCTTACAGCATGTGGATGGAACTGGCATCTGAGGAGCTGGGCTTCAGCAGTCAACACAGGCCATCAGAATAAATCTGTGCTCGGAGCAGAATGCAGAATATAACCTCCCCAGGTCCTACTTGTACCACCTCAGGCTTTGATCAGACCACTGTTGTTGCCCTGGTATTTTCCCAAAAGTCTGAATAATTTTAGGGGTTTTCAGAGGACAGCTGGAAGATTGCTGACCTATGACTGATGTTGGGAAGTCAGGATCTACAAGTATCCTGGAAAGATGTGGTAATAGATGAAGTACTGCCTGCTAATGCTTATAACTAAGCTCAGCGTAGACTAAATACTGAATCAGCAGTCCAGAGAAAAGTCGCCAACAAAGGGAGAGTTCTCATTTAAGAGAGAAGAGAAAACTTGAAAAAAACAGATAAATTCTCCTTTTTTCCAGCATGTGGTTAAAATTAGGATTTTGGCTTCCAGCAGGTCCTTATTTCATTCATTTATACAGCTGGGCACTTTGTTTTAGAGGTGTAGAAAGGCTGCTTGAAAGACCAAGAAAGCTATGTCTTTAAAAAAGCATTAAATTGGATCAGTTTAGAAAATTGTTAAATCCTAATGTGATGCCCAAATCATCTTAAATGACTCGAGGGGAGTAGTTAAAGATGTTTTATATATTTGCACTCTTTAGCATAAAATAAACCAGGCACATCAAATGGAAGAATGTGGGTGTGGGTTTCTCTATTCTTGGTTCTGTTCATGTCCTATAATGATAACATGTGCATATGTCCAAAAAAAAAAAAAAAAAACCAAACCTCTCTTTTATAAGCTACTTTCAATTCTGATATCTTTGACTGACTGAATGAGGTTTGGGCAATGAGCTAGTCTATCTTTAGAAGAGCAATCCTTTCTTCATCATATGTGGCTTTTAATGCACCCTTTATGCTATTTTCGGAATGTTGATACTTTGCCCACGACAGGAAAAATCTGTCTAGTCCACTGATCAAAAATATCAAAAATCTTTCTCAAACTGAGGGTTAGCAGACAGAGCTATTTGTCAACAGCATGTGTTCCCCTCAGGTAATTTGGATCCTTTCTTTTTCTTATTTTTAGTACCTCTTTTATCAAGCTTCTTAAATCCATGCCTAGCATGTCAAATGTACTTTAAAAACATCTGTCTACTACTGGCTTTGGAGAATAGCACAGGATTAGGAAAGGACAGAAAGAGTTAATTCTTGCAGTTTTCACACTGGAATAAAGTTAATAGGCTGCCAATAACATGGGTTATAGTTGCAAAAGCTAAGGTTACAAGTAATCCTAAAGGGAAAGAGGAAAATTGTTCCTGACAAGCTGAAATTACTTTATAAAACCTCTTATGTGTTGAGAAGCCCTAGGTTGGTCAGGGCATGAAGCTTATTTCAATGTTTAACTCAGCCTGTTTATAAAGAAAATATCTTGCCCACTATCCGTTTTCCTAAAGCATGCCCTTTAACCTATTTTTTGTTTCTTTTTATTGTTGGCATGGAGACTAAGAAGCCAGCTGCTAGGCTGATCAATGCATGGTTACATCAACATAACATTTTCAGTCAAGTTCCCAGGAGCCTTCCTCCTGAATCTGTCATTTTGATTCAGATAACTAAATCAGGCTAAGCACAGCAATGATAACGGATGACTTGCCTCATTAGCTGGCTCCCGCTGCTTTATGCTGCCAGGAAGCTCTATAGTGACTGCCTAGGATCTTGGGAGAGATAACTGTTTTCTGAAATTATTTTGGTGCATTTTTCTTGTAATTCTCCTCTTGCCTTTTGACAGTAATTTTATAGGATGACATATGTACCAAATCCACACTCTTGGATCTTCTTTCTCTAAATATGTGTCATGTGACTGGCTTTATGAAGACTGAGCCCAACAGGCTTAATCTAGGGGACTATTTAAAAATGTCCTTCCATTTCTCTCCTTCAAATATTACATATCTGATAGCATTTTAATTAATAGTATTAGCAATACTAGGATGATCTGTCTTCCTGCATGAAAGCAGATCCTGCTATAAATGCTTTCCTAGATCCAAAATAATATTTCAGTTGGGCCTTCGAACTCATTGAGCTTGAATATATTAGAATAATGGTTTAAAAAAAAACCCCACAACTAATTATTTGTAGAAACTTTGGTGTGGAGGGGAGACTAAGCAAGCAAGAAACAAAGGATTTCATTCAGTCATCACAATCTGAATTTAAGAGACTCATCTTAGAGACTCATGAAATTAGATAGAATTGTGCATTTAGCTGAAATCTGCCTGTAGAAAAAATGGATAGGAACACACAGTCAGAAGCAAAAGAAGCTTCAATTAGACCATGAGCAATGATCCAAGGAGAGAGAATAAGGGCAAATTAAGTAGGGCTGTTCCAAACCAAACATTATTTTAGCAATATTATTACTTTTCAATATCAACCTATGACCAAAAAGCTAGTCTTTAAAACTAAACCTGTGATAGCAACATTTAAGTTTCCAAGTATTCTGTGGCATCTTTCTCTTGACCTCAGCTGACTGACATTCTCTTCAACAAAAGCCCCAAACAATTTCTTGTTTCAATTTTAAGCACCTCCACACTCATTCATGACACACTCATTCACACTAGGTAGTATTGGACATCTTTCATGAATCTACAATCTCATTTCAATGGATAAAAATCTGCAATGGGGTCATAAGGATATATCTGATAAGTATTTTGATGAAAGTTGTATTTTGGTGCCCATCTATAGAGAAGGGAGGGAAGACATCTGAATAATAAATAGTTTTGTCCCTGAAGTCCTAAAAAGTCAATTTGGTGACCCTATATCCCCATGTATAGAATAGTAAGATTGTCTAAAAGTATTTCATTGTTAAACATTTAATACAAATTTCAATCCAGTAACTCTGCCATAAACCCACAATCCATCAATACATTCTGCTTCTTTTATTGTACAGATTAGAGTTTATGGTCCATCATCAGAATCTCCCCCTTACAGCTAACTACTAATTTCCATCTTGGCAAAAGCCATACTCTGTATGGAACCAAATATTTGTTTTCTCTTTGCTTGCACCTGAATGGTTGAACTTTACTGGACAAACTTATAGAAAATAGGTGACTGCTTCACTTGAAACACATGACATCAGAACCCAAATAGATAGTAAAAATTACAAGCCCTAAAATATCTCCCTGGAAGCTTATGTTCAGTCTCTAAAAAAGCAGTTTTATTCATTTCTTCTCATCTGTGGTCAAACTTCTCATATACCTCTGGTCACCACTATCAAGACCAATACAACCACTTTTACCTGATGACATTATATATATATATATATATATATATATATATATATATATATATATATATATATATATATATATATATAT
>NC_041223.1:23384795-23407254 GCF_002837175.3 Physeter macrocephalus | reverse complement strand
CTCCGCGGCATGTGGGATCTTCCCGGACCGGGGCACGAAACCGTGTCCCCTGCATCGGCAGGCGGATTCTCAACCACTGCGCCACCAGGGAAGCCCCTGATGACATTATATTAAATTTTATGGCGAAAACAGAAACCACTGATTAAGGATTCCTAGAACGTCTCTCCACAAAATTTTCTGTCCTATTTGGATGTGTGCTCATCCTCACATTTACCTGTTGTTATTAGGAACTAAATGTGTCTCTAAAGGCTAGTCCTCTCACTTACGCTCTATATAGGGCATTTTCTCTTTGACTATCCATATTCTTTTAGACATTTTCAACTTGGCCCTTTCCATGTATCAGTACTCTAAAATTATGTATATAATCAAATACTTCTCATTGCCTCCTTATCTTCTAGCCACTCTTTCATTCCCTTCACATCAAAATAGCTTGGAAATGTAGATTATACTGCTATCATCTCAACTTCCTTCTGTCTCATTAACTTTCCATACTTTTATCATCTGACTCACATCTTCACAAGGGCACTGAACATACTCTGATCTCAATCATCAAAGGACCTCAAATTGCTAAATTCAATGGTCACTTTTCAATTTATACCATATTCAGACTCTCAGGAGCATGCTTCCCAGTTGACATTCATCTCCCTCCTTTCCAACATAATCTCTCTGCCTTTGGCTGATACAGATTATCCTGGATTTATTCTTACCTCAGTCCCTGCTCGCTTTCTGCTTTCCTGATTCTGCATCCTCTTTGCTAACTCTGGTGTTTGCAGTTCCTCAGAGCTTTGCTCAGGACTTTCTTCTTTCTTTATTTTCTCTTCCTGGGTAATCTCATCCATTCTTGTAGCTTAATATATCTATGTGTCAGCATCAATCAACTATATAAACAGTCTGAGACCTCCTTTCAGATGGCCAAAGATGTATATCAAACTGTATCCATGATATCACCCCTGGAAAGCCTCTAGGTAACTCAAACTTCCAGTACTAGAAAACTTCTAAGTGATTTCCATTTAAGCTATATGCTAAATTTGTTTAGTGTCCATTAACTCCACAATACATGCTAACAGATGCCCAGAACACTTCTTCCACATTAGTTAATTGAAAGCTGGTCAAGTGTCCCTGATATTTGTTCTCAAATAGGTTTGAGATTTAAGTACACATTATAAAAGTATAAGAAAGATTAATACAAGAAAGTTATCATTAATGAAAAGTGACTTTAAAGCTTTGGAAAGATTTAATAAATATGAGTTGCTGAAAATAGCATAGTGACATGAATTGTAAAACTGAAAGTGCTTAGGAGAAAAAAAAATGTGAGAAACATCTACAAGGATTTAGTACTGAGATGTAATTGCTAAGATTCTTAAATTTTTTTGAAATTTTGCTCAGATTTCAAAGAAACCAGATATAGAGAAAATATAATAGAAAATTTATTATGGGTGTGGTTTATGCAAGAAAGAAAACAAAAATTTCATCATCAGATTCTACCTTTAAAAATGGACATATGTGTGCATGTTTCTGTGTTTTAAGACAATCTACATGTTTAACGTGTATGCTGCAATGAAATTTGTAATGGGGTGAAGTTACAAACAGAAAAGGCTTGAATTTTATTTAATTAAACATGCTTTGGAAATTTCTCTTCTCAAAATCTTGCCAATAACAGGTACAGATCTCATGGAACTTGGGTCCTAAAAAGTCTGCTGTGGCCTAATTTTAAAACACAAATCTTACATTCAATTTAAATATTATCCCTTTCCCCAGCAAAAGGCTGATCCATAATTGGAAACCCCATTGGGAAAGGGGACATGGTCTGTTCTTTCAGTCTGCTTTACCTATATTATTTTCTCTTCTATGGATTCATGCTCCTCCATGATCAGGACTGAGGGGAGGAAGAGATGGGAGTAAAAGGAGTCTACATAAATGATATTCTTCTAATCTTGTTCAATTCCCTCTGGGTGATAGGCCCTCACATTTTACTTCTCATGAATCATATGACAGAATTACTTTGGAAGGTCTCTGCAAGGACTCTTTCCTGCAGAGTTCCCTGATGTTGAAGATGCAATATCTGACTAAACTAATTTCTCTCATGGTATCATGGTATTCCTCCCAGCAACTCCTTGATGGGATCCCCTTATTTCATCCAGATATTTCTCCTGATAGGTAGGTAGATAGATAGAGCACAAATATAGAAAGTATGAAAAAATATTCAACTCAGTGATTTACTACAAGCAAATGTATTGCTATCATTACCCAGGTCAAAAGACAGAACACTGCAGGAATCTAAAAAGCACATTTTATTCCATTAATATTTCCCAATTGCTGTCTGCTTCTTTTCCACAAGGTAATTATTAACCTGACTACAAGAAAAATCACTTTTTATTGCTTTCCTTTATATTTTACCAATCAGTCATGTATATCTAAGCACTACAGTTTAGTTTTGACTGCTTTTTTTTGAATTTATATAAATGGAATCATGAAATACATATTTTAGTAAACTTTTATTATACAATAATATTAGATTTAAGAAAAGCTGAGATAGCTCCTGTATACCCTGTACCCAGTTTCTCATGTCCTTTAGATTTTACATTGTATGATATATTTATCACAGCTAGTGAGCCAATTTTAACACATAATTAAATAAATTTCATACTTATATTTCTTTTTTAGCCTAATGTCCTTTTTTTTTTTTTTTTTTTTCTGTAACAGGATCCCATCCAAGATACCACATTACTTTTAGTAATCATGTCTCCTTAGGCTCATCTAGACTGAGATCATTTCTCAGACCTTCCTTGTTTTAAATGACCTTGACAGATTTGAGGAGTACTGGTCAGGTACTTTGTAGAATGTTCCTCAGTTTGGGTTTGTCTGGGGTTTTTCTTGTTATTGGACTGGGGTTATGGGTCTTGAAAAGGAAGACCACAGAGGTGAAATGTTATTCACATCACATCATGTCAGGAGTGCATCCCTTAGTTCTCACAGATGTACACACCCCAGATGTTAAACAGAACATTTCCAAGTTGAACTCATTCCCTCACCCAGCTTTTTCACCCAATTTTTTTTTTTTTTTTTTTTTTTTTTTTTTGCGGTACGCGGGCCTCTCACTGTTGTGGCCTCTCCCGTTGCGGAGCACAGGCTCCGGACGCGCAGGCTCAGCGGCCATGGCTCACGGGCCCAGCCGCTCCGCGGCCTGTGGGATCTTCCTGGACCGGGGCACGAACCCGTGTGCCCTGCATCGGCAGGCAGACTCTCAACCACTGTGCCACCAGGGAAGCCCCGACCCAATTTTTAAGAAGCCAATTTCTTCTCTCCCTCCACCCCAAGACATGTGAACAACTGCTAATAAAAAGCAGTAGACAGATAACTGGGCTATAGCATTTTCAACTCCATTCCGAAGTGAAGATTCCAATTACATCTGAGACTTAAATTCTCTCGTTTCTTTTAAGAAAAGTTCCTGAGTTCAGTATTTATGCTATTACAGCACTAGCAGAGTTGTGTCTAAAACTCTTCTTTGTCTGACTTACCACTGATGATGTTAGGCTTAGTCACTTGCTGAAGAAGTATTTGTCAGGTTTCTCCACTGTAAACTTAACGCTTTTTTTTTTTACCCCATTTTTTATTATTATTTTTTTTTTTTTTGCGGTACGCGGGCCTCCCTCGGCTGCGGCCTCTCCCATTGCGGAGCACAGACTCCGGACGCGCAGGCGCAGCGGCCATGGCTCACGGGCCCAGCCGCTCCGCGGCACGTGGGATCTTCCCGGACCGGGGCACGAACCCGTGTCCCCTGCATCGGCAGGCGGACTCTCAACCACTGCGCCACCAGGGAAGCCCCCCATTTTTTATAATGTACTCTTTGGAGGAAAGTTATTATGTGCAGCCTGCATTTAAAGAGCAGGGAGTTATGCCGCATCTCCTTAGTGGCAGAATACATGAATTATTTGGAAATCTTCTGCATGATTTGGCTCTTATCCTCCACTTTTTTATTTATTCAAGAATTTATTTGTATCAGTATGGACTCATGGATATTTATTTCATACTTTGGGTTATAATCCAATAGTCTGTTTTTTATCTTGTAGCTTAAATACTTCCAGTTTTGCTCATGGAAAGTTCATTCAGTTGGCATTTGTGTACCTTCATGTATTGCTCCATCTTTGCTTTGTTTTATGAGCACTTTTGTACTTTCTGCAGCTATAAGATGCTCAGGCTTATCTTGTAATTCCCTTCTCCAGTTCTAGAATATGTCATTTCTCTAAGGAGCTATGGTTTCTTTTATTCACATTATGATTTTTTTTTATGCCACACTTCTGTTCAATATTATATACGTGTGACTCATCAATGTTGTATTTAGCTGCAGTTTTGTTGTCATTGCTGTTTCTCTATAGTAAAAATTGGCAAACTACTGACTTTAGGCCAATTCTAGCCTTCCTGTTTCTGGAAATAAAGTTTTAGTAGAAGATAGACACAACCATTTATTTATGTGTTGTCAATAACTGATACCATGCTACAAGAGCACAGCTGAGTAACTAAGTTAGACACATTGTCTCACAAAGCCTAAAAGATTTACTGTCTGTTCCTTTACAGAAAATGTTTGGTAACTTCTGCTCCATAGTATTCTATTGCATAAATACATTAAAAATGATTGATTTGTCCACTGTCACTGACAATTGTGTGTTTCTAGTTTGGAGCTCTTAAAAATTGCATTGCTGGGAATATTCTTATATACATTATTTAGTACATACAAATTTTCATTTTGCTCAGGTATCTACCTATGGATGGTAATTGCTGTGGCACAGTGTATGCTTATGTCCAGCTTCAGTTGATATTTTCAAGATATTTGTCAAAGTTATTTTATCAATTTATGATTCTGAGGCTTTACTCCTTCATATCCTTGCCATATTTGAATTCTCAGCAATTCTTAAATTTTAGTAACAGATATCTAATGTATGTTTTTGTGATTTTAATTTGCTTCCCTGATAATTAGAGAGGTTTAGCAATTTTTCATATGTATTTTGGCTATTTGGAGGTTCTCTTTTATGTAATGATTATTCAAATAACTTTCCTATTCTTTTCTTGGATTGTTTGTCTTTGTTTATTGATTTGAAGGAATTCAAAAGAAATATTCTGGAGACAAATCCTTTGTTTCCACATAATCCTTTGCCTTTTTTATGTTAAAAACCCCACTTTTTAAATATACATTGGAAATCTATTTTATCTCTGTTTTCCTGTTCTTTTTTTTCTAGTGAAGAGAAACTCAATTTCACTTCAGTTAATATTATATATCTCTTTCTTTGTTTTATACTGTTTCCTATTTCAGAAACCTTTTCCATTCTGAGATCATAAATATATCTGCCATATTATTTCCTTCAAATTTGTATCTTACCCTCTCATATTAAGTTCTATAATTCAACTGAAATACAGTTTTGCATATGTTTGAAGTAGACGTCAAGCTTCACTTCTTTTTGTATAGAGATCTAAACATCTCAGCACCACTGAAAAGCCCATCATGTCTCCTTCTTCTGTACTGTCACTTTTTATTAAATCTCAAGTCAATATATCTGTGAGTTATTGAGAAAGCCCAGTATATCTGGGCTTTCTACTGTATTTTGTCACTGTTCTATATATGTGACAACTCCACATTATCTTATTTATTGTAGATTTAAAATAAATTTTGAAATTTGGCAGAGCAAATCCTCCATTCTCAGTGACCTACTTTAAAGCGTCTTAGCTATTCTTGATTTGGTATATTTTACAATTATCTTGAGCAACCAATGGAAGCAACAATAAAAAACAGATTGGGATTTTGCTGTGGAAAGCACTGAAACTGTAAGATCAGTTTGAAAATTTTGCACCTTTACTTCTCTCAATGCATAAACATGGTGTAACTCAATTATTTCTTTAATTTCTGTCAACAATATGTTATAGTTTTCTTTAAAGATGTTTTGCATAACTTTCAATAGACTTGTTCATAGATATTGATAGTTTGTATGTTATTATAAATAGCATCATAAAAATTCATTATCTACTATTCTATTGCTGGTTATAAAATGCAATTTTAAAAACATTGAACTCAAATGCCGCAACATTGCTGAAATATTTTATTAATTCTAATGACATATTTGTAGATTATTTTGGATTTTCTACTTATCCGGGTATAATCTCTTCAGATAATGAGACACTGTCTTTGATTCATTTTCAATCTTCTTTTATTTCTTTTTCTTGTTTTATTGCATTTGCACAATGATAACAGAAGTGCTTATAGTAGCCTTTGTCTTTTGCCTGACTCCAAAGGAGATGATTTCAACATTTCACCATTTAGTATGATATTCTGTAGAGATTTTCGTGACAGTCAATAATAAATATCTCTCTATATTTAACTTGTTAGGAAATTTTCTTAATGAATTTTGAATTCCATTATAATTTTGCTGCTACTAAGGAGGTTGATTTCTTTCTTTTTTAGTGTGTTAATGTGGCAAATCATACCATTTTTATTTAAAGTATTAAGTCAATCTTGCATTCCCAGAATAAATTCAACATTGTCATGCAATAGTCACACATCTTAAAGAAAGTATGAATTCAACTGTAACAAGCTTTGATTACAATTTTTAAGCTATTACCTTATTTCAATAAGTGAAATTAGTCTGTCTTTTTCCTTTCTCTTAATGTTTTGATCAGGTTGTGTCATTAACATTATGATGGCTTTTAAAATGAATTGTTCAGTGTTTCCTCTTTTCTATTCCATGGGAGAATTTGTGTAAAGTTGACATCTTGAAATACATTTTGGTAGAATACAGTAATAAAAATTTTGATTGGAGATTTATTTATTTATTTATTTATTTATTTATTTTGTGGTACGCGGGCCTCTCACTGTTGTGGCCTCTCCCGTTGCAGAGCACAGGCTCTAGACATGCAGGCTCAGTGGCCATGGCTCAAGGGCCCAGCCGCTCCGCGGCATGTGGGATGTTCCCAGACCAGGGCACGAACCCATGTCCCCTGCATCAGCAGGTGGACTCTCAACCACTGCACCACCAGGGAAGCCCTGGAGATTTCTTTTTAAGGACAGGTTTTCAATTGTGATTTTATTAAATTGTATTTTATTGTGTTTAAAACACTCAACATAGAGCTATCCTCTGAACAAAATTTAAGTGTATAATAGATTATTGTTGACTATAGTCTTTGAATTTAATCTGTTTACCTTTCTTATATAATTTATTGGAATTGATGTTTAGCTCATTGATTTTCAGCTATTTTCTTTACTAACATATATTTAAAAACTATAACCTCTCTCTAGACAGTTTTAAGTATATCAGGATTGTAAATTCATAATCATATCTTAATGATGAAATCAAGCTTTCTAAATTATGTAATACTTCATTATATCTCTACTGGCCTAACTACAGAATCTGATGTTAATATAGCTACAACAATTTGCTTTGGTTAGTATTTTCATGCTGTACTTTATACTAGATATTTGCATCATTTGATTCTGTGGGGTTTTTGTTTGTTTGTTTGTTTGTTTTTTGTGGTACGCAGGCCTCTCACTGTTGTGGCCTCTCCCGTTGCGGAGCACAGGCTCCGGACGCGCAGGCTCAGTGGCCATGGCTCATGGGCCCAGCCGCTCCGTGGCATGTGGGATCTTCACGGACCGGGCCACGAACCTGTGTCCCCTGCATCAGCAGGCGGACTCTCAACCACTGCGCCACCAGGGAAGCCCGCATCATTTGATTCTTAATCATACTGTATCCTTATGCTTTAGAGTTTTTTTCCCTTGTGCATACTGCATGATTGTATACTGTTCATTCAGCCGTTATTGTTTGTATTGCACTGTTTATCCCCCCATATTTGAATTCTCCCCAGGCAAGAAGACAACACCATTCACTATGATTCTTCAAATTGCAGGTGACACATGCCAAAATATCTGAGGATCTCTCCTACTACACTCTGCTCTGTTCCATCAGGGTGGATGTTTGTGATTCTACAGTTCACTAAGTAGCCATCTGGAGACTGAAATGCTAATCTACCATATGTTCACACACCATCATGCTCTACAGATAATATTTACTTAGCATCTTCTTTCCCTTAATTGGTGGACCAGTACTGGGGGAGAAGAAACACCACAATTCACTGTGATAAGTTCACAGTTTATAGCAGAAATTAATTATCTCTTGCAACTGATGCTTATTGTGATGAAGTAAAGAGGTAAGTCAAAGGACTACCTTGGTCATCCATTGCTAAACTCTGAACATAGTGGTTAGCAACTCTTCTGTAATGTCATTATAACATGAAGGTGCTTAGCTTTGATTTTATTTAGTTTTAGAACTTTAGCCAGTTCCCACCTAATATAATCCATGTATTATCTTGCTATGTAATAATATTTTATGATTCATTAACTTAATGGTTTTTTAAATAAAACATTAAATTCTTTCCCTGATCCTATTGATTGCAAGGGCATTTGCTGGATTTATGATTTTATTCTTTCATTTTCCTTACATTTCTCACTCCGCAGGTCTTCCTTATCTCAATATATAATACCAATATTCACAATTTAGTTAGGCCAATAATCTATTATTCTTCATTTAGGCATCCTTTCTCACATCTCATATTCAGAACTCAGCAGGTTCTGTTGGCTCAAAATATAACTTCTCCAAATTATATCTTTATCTCTCTACTTCTTTACATCTCCTCTTCCACAGCTGTATTCAAATCCATAACATTTCTGTTTCAGAGTAGTTCAAAGGTCCCTTAACTGCTCTACTAGATTCAACCTTTGCAAAATGCTGATGTATTCTTCACCCAGCAGCAGAATGAATGTTATGAAACATGAATAATATCAATACCTATTTTGCTTAAAATCATTTCAGTGCCTCTTATTTCATTTAGAAGAAAACTCAAATATTAGACAGTAGCTTGTAAAACCATGTGTCGTTTAGCATTTTCTAACTGCATCTCATGCCGTTTGTCTTCTCATTGTCTCTGCAGTAGTCATAGTGGCCTTCTCTCTGTTCTTGAAAGAGTCCAAGCTTCTTTGCCCCTCTTGCTTTTTCCATCTACCTAGAGAATTATCCCTACGGCTCTTCACAGTGGACTCATTCTCATCTCATCAGGCAGATATTTAAAAGGCTCCTTTTTGAGAGGCTTTCCCTTACCACTACCACCACTAGGCCAGGGAGAACCCATTATTTGCTGAAATTATAGCACTCTCTTTATTTATTTGCTATTTATTTATTATGTAAAATATAGTCCATTTTCAATTTAACACAAAGCATTACAAGTTTAATTTTATTCATTTTTCTAAGCATTTGAGTTACCAGTTTCCTAACCCACAAATTGAGGAGGTAAGACTTACTTCTGATTTACATTGTGATGATACAAATAGGTCATTCTTGAATAAATATTTAGCCAGTGCTTAACATATAATGAAGAGCTCAGTAAATATAACTTCCTTTCTCATTAGGTATATGTTAGAGGAAGTATATTTACTTTTCTTAATAATTAAAAAAAGCAAAAACAAAAACAAAATGAAAAATCCTTGGTGAATATCTTCATTCTTGTTTTGATTTAAATGGGGTAATGGGATTCTTTTGATTTTTACAATTAAGTTAATGATTATCATGTTGTTCAAGTAGGCAGATTTTAAATGAATACTTCACAAGAATTCATAGTAAGTCATATTTTAAAATTTATACTGATTTTATTTTTGTTACAGAGCTGTTAAATGTGAAAAGATGTAATGTTTTTATTTTTCAGAAAAGAGAGAACATGAAAGCGTATATTTTGTGATGCTTCTTTTTCCTGTTCTGAATTAAATATATATACTATGGGGCTTCCCTGGTGGCACAGTGGTTGAGAGTCTGCCTGCCGATGCAGGGGATATGGGTTGGTGCCCTGGTCTGGGAAGATCCCACATGTCGCAGAGTGGCTGGGCCCGTGAGCCATGGCCACTGAGCCTGCGCGTCCGGAGCCTGTGCTCCACGACGGGAGAGGCCACAGCAGTGAGAGGCCCGCGTACCACAAAACACAAACAAACAAACAAACATAAATAAATAAATAAATAAATGTATATATATATATATACTATGGCTCATGTAAATAAGCATTATTTACATTATATATATATGTATGCCTTATATATATGTATTATACATATATATAAGGCATACATATACATATATTTAATGATCTGTTTTTCTCAATGGAAAATATTAGATTGCCACTATTCTGATCTTTGAAACAATTCTGATTACTATACAATTCCAGGGAGTTAGGAGGGAATCAACTGAAAATATTATTCTCTAGGCAAATTTAGACTAAGACAACAAAATAAAACAGTTTAAATTTAATAATAGTTTTTCCTGAGTAAAGGTGTCATGAATTTGAACACACCTTTTGCAAATGTAAATGGTGACTGATCCTAATTTATACCCCATGGGGTTGTTTAATAAATTCAGCACTCAGCTGAATTTATTTATAGGATAAGCCAACTGACTGTTAAGTGAAATTATTCTTAAATTGATTTGTAAGGGAAAATTATAACATTTATCTATAAGTGATGAACGTCTCTGTAAACTATATTTATATATCATTTCTTATAGTGATCTTTTACTTTATTTACCAAAGAAGTCCCTTATATTACCATTATCTATGTGTCTTAATTGATGTTTGTTGAGTTTATCTTCTAAATAACATTATATCACATATGTGTAATGTAATAAGAGGAAAAATTATATTGACTGTTTTCCAATTAAAGCATTATATGCTTTGGTAAAATTACTGAACATGTAAAAGTATGTGTGTCAAAATCATTTTTAATGTTTTTTACCTACCTGTGCAAATTCATCTCTAGAATCATAACTTGGGCACTATTGTCCATATCTGTTTGGTTTTTAAAAGTAAATATATCTATTACCTAATACTGAGTAACACATTGAAAATTAACTAATACTTACTGATTTGCCAAGCATTGTTCTAAAAATTTTATAAGGAGTAACTCATTTGATACTTACATAAGGCTTAGAGGTAAAAATTATTGTGATCCAATTTTACAAGTGAAGAAAATATGTGGTATTTAATTTCGGGAGTCCTGGCTTCAGAGTGAATGATTTTTAACAGCTACATTAGTGTTGCTACTAAACATATATGCAGTTCTCTGTGTTTATAATGTGCATGTGCATTGATACAAGTATGTATATGTATGCATGAGCTCCTCTGTGTGGGTACCTATGTGTCTGTGCAGTTTTCTTCCAGACGACATTATCTGTGTATTATATTTCTAAAATGTCTACCTGACTTGTAATAAAATATAAATTGATCTGTATTTTCCATTTGAATAAACTAGAATCAATTGATTATACCTTTATTCCTTGGAGTCTTAAAAATGCCCAAATAATGCATTCTTAAGTATATTTGAAAATTTCTCTATCCCATGGGCTTTGCTGTGGGAATAAAAGTAAAGAACTATTTTGTAATAAAAAGATCTTTTATATAATAATGTTTCTTATCTGCGAAATAGAAAAGTGAATTTAAATCAACAAACTTGTCACTTCTACACTTAAATATCACGATTATTTCCCTCAATTTAAAACTATGTTTTTCTGGATTCATAATTCTAAATTTCTTGAAAAGTCTATGTAGTAGATAGAAATAAAATTGCATTATATATATTTGTTTTACAGAATAAGTAACATGTAGAAATATGAATTAATATTTTCAACCTAATAATAATAACTAATATTTATTTGTCTTTTTCATTTGAAAATAAATGATTTAACACAACTTATATAAGCAGAACACTTCACTAAATTTTTAACCATGGATTTTAGGAATCCAGTAAATAAAGAGGTAAAGAATAGAGGGAACTATAAATGCCAACACCAGGATGAATGGAGGTGGAGGGGCAATAAAGATAAAAAACAAAGCAAACAAGACAAAACTTCACCATACCATTTATAACAAGGCAAACAAACTTTATCTTTGATTTCATTCTCATCCATTATTAAATACTGAATTAAATCATAGAAAGTACACACTTGTTTGTTTTCTTCCCTTGCCTTCCTTTTCTCATCATTAAAATGGGTATAAATGGTTTCTATCTTACACAATCATTGTGGTATCAAGTTAAAAACAATGCAAATGAGATTTAGGGGATAAAGTAAAAGTCAAATTAAGGTCTAATCATAATTTCTGGTACATGATGACAAAAAGTAAAATGTTAGTTTTGTTTGTTTTTTCATTATTTTCTTTTACAGATGAAGAGATGAGAGTCATAATATAATTTCAATTGAATGTTGTAAAATCACGGACTTGGAAAATACATTTCTCTAGACTCGTAGTATAGGCTTCTTTGCTTTAGTGCAGATAACAGGTTTCTAATAGTTTAACATAAAGGCAGAAAAAGATGCAAATTTACACCCAAAATGAAAAGAGAAATTGTGATTAATATGATTAGTGAACTCTAATGGCCAATACTGCTATAGCAATGCTTCATTCAATCAGAAAAAGGAAGAGTAGCAAGTGAAAATGAGAGTCCTATATTGACCAAGGAGCCAAGTCTCTTGGAATACACTACAGAGTAATAGAATGACTCATGACTTTTAGCTTAAGTAAAAATAAAGCCACACAAAGCAAAATAGATCCTGGGAAATATATCCATATTTAGTTTTTAAATGTTTCATGCATATACTATACATGATATCTGTAGAAAGCATTAGAGTATATTTACTAGAAAAAGCAAAAGAGCTCCTATCACAGTCAACAAGATTTAGAAATTCCTTATAACATGTCAACTTAAAAAAGGAGGCAGGAATCGATCATTTCCAGGAGTTTGCCACAGAAGTTACTATTGACAATAAATATACTAAATATAAATGCAGGAGAAAAAACTTTTTTTTTCTACTTTTTAGAACTGAATAATGATTTATATGTGGTGGGAGATTAGAACACTTATATTGTTACATTTAATTTCAATAACATGAGCTTATTTCCATATTATAAAAGAAAAATAATTATTTGGCCGAAAGTAGTAATGAAGCTTCAAAATTAGATGCATTACCCATCTGTATCAGAAAACCTCAATCTATTTAACAGTGTTTAACACCTAATTATGATTAGACTTTCAAATTTAAAAGAAACTAGGCAGGAAATAACAAAAGAAAATTAAACAGAAAGCACATGTTTTGCACTTCAAATGGCTAATGCAATTTATAGAATATTTTATTAAAGTACATACAAATGATTTTATAACAAAATTATTGAATAAGTAACGTTATGATTTTTATAATTATTTTCTTTAGCTGATTGTTATTTTGTATTTGCATTCTATACAGTCTATGTCAAAGTAGCTAAATATCATGATCTATAGATTTAATATTTCTAGTTTATATAAAACCATTGAAGAGCATGTAAAGATGTTTAAATAGTGATAAAATTTTCTAATCCCCACTATGTACATATTTTAGATAAAGTCAAATTTGTATGAATAATCCTATATCCTATTATATTATACTTACAGCATAAAAACGAGTAAATAATGTTTACATTTAAGGGGAAGTTTAGATAATTTAAGCTGAAATTATATATAAATATATATAATACATATATAAATGTGGTATGTGTGTATGCAATACATATGGGAAGATAATTGTATAGATATGTAGATGATAGATAGATAGATGATGGAATTTGAGGGGCATGGGCCAAGAGTGGTAAAAAGGATATATTTTAGATGCAAGTTAATGTTAAAGCTGAGGAATTCAAGTAATTCAAACCTATTATTTTTCAGATAAGAAGACTGAGGTTCAGAGAGTAATTTCTCCAGGATCATATGAATAAGATTAATTTTATGTCAATAAAATAGTTTTCATTGGGGCTTCCCTGGTGGCGCAGTGGTTGAGAGTCTGCCTGCCAATGCAGGGAACATGGGTTCGTGCCCCAGTCCGGGAAGATCCCACTTGCCGTGGAGTGGCTAGGCCCGTGAGCCATGGCCGCTGAGCCTGCATGTCCGGAGCCTGTGCTCCGCAACAGGAGAGGCCAAAACAGTGAGAGGCCCGCGTAGCGCAAAAAAAAAAAAAAAAAAAAAAAAGTTTTCATTAACTGAATTCTCTAAAATAGTATAAGTTTATTTTATGAGCTATGCACTACTAAAAGAAACATAAAATTAAGAAGAATAGGTTATTTTCAAAATGATAAACTGCAATTTTTTGGGTTTGGCTTTATCTCTCAGCTGGTACTATACCATAGGGAAATAGTCCAGTAAGTTTTAGAATAACTCATACTTGTCAAAAAATGTGCTTTATTTTGTCTATTCAACTTTCACTAAGTAATTCAAGTGATATACACTTGTACACATCCCTAAATTTATGTTTTTGTCTATGCATTATATTACAGCATAAATTCTTAAACAGATCTCGTAAAATAATTTTTAAAACATCATAAGTATACATTTACAGTCAGAGTTATTTGCCATGTGCACCAGACACCTACATATTTAGATTTTACAAGAGAACTTTAAAGTCATAGCTTGCTCTTCCCTACTCTAATATAGCAGCTCTACTACATGAATTAAAATTAAAGGAAATTTGCAACATATTTGAAGAAGTTAATCATTCCCTCCAGCAGAATAGAGAGACAGACATATTTGGTATCTATTAATCATTGTATTAAATATGAAGCATAGAGGTAAGCAAATATCCACTACATATTTGGCAGCTTTAGTGAACATCCCACAACTACTAAGTATCCTGACTCTATTATGTTAAAAGTTCAGATATACATGGTGAGCACCTTATATATGTATATAATATGTATAATAGCCCACTGTATAATAAATAATATTATTTATCAGGATGATAAATAATAGCTGAAAATTTCCAAAGTGCAAAAATAAATCCGAGTATTCAACTTGAAACATGCATCCTATCTCAAGTGAAATTGAGGTATTTGTTTTTAAAGATAGGTTAAATATTTAGGAAAAAAACACACACACACAAAAATCAAAACTGGCTAACAAGCCAAAAAGACAAGAAAAATCCAGCTGCTAAATTTCTAAGTTTGACCTCCTTGAAAGTCAGAAGATAATAAAACTATAGCTACAGAACATAAGAGAATTGATGCATCCCTAAGATCTTATTTATTTTTAATTAATTTTTATTAGAGTATAGTTGCTTTACAGTGCTGTGTTAGTTTCTCCTGTAAAGCAAAGTGAATCAGTTATACATATACATATATCCACTCTTTTTTAGATTCTATTCCCATATAGGTCATTACAGAGTATTGAGTAGAGTTCCCTGTGCTATACAGTAGGTTCTTATTTGTTATCTATTTTATATATAGTGGTGTGTATATGTCAATCCCAATATCCCAATTTAAAGCCAGAAAATGTGTGTATGATGTGTAAAGGCATAAGAAAGACTGAAAAAAATTACTTAAAAGAAGATATTAGTCTGCTGCTCAGCGAATAAATCAGAAATTAGTTGTGAAGATGGAAAAGCCATGGCATGAAAAATCTGAAAATGAGCACTGAAAATAATGCTTATAGTTATAACAAAATAAAAGTCAAATATTATTGGAAAAGAATATATCTAACGTAAAAACCATTCAAAATACCAGAAATGCCAGAATATATACATATATGTATCTAAATATATAAAAATATACATATACACACACATATAGGAAAGCAGTGGTGCAACTGTGGGAAAAAAATATAAAATAGAGTCTGGTGTGAGCAACTGACTAATTGTGGGAAATTTGTGTGTATGTGAGAGAGAGGGAGAGGAGAAATATTTGGAACATTCTCCCATGAATGAGATGTGATTATATCTCCCCCTACTCTATCAACAAAATCACATTATCTGTTATCCATGGAATCATACATATTCAGTTGTAATGTGGTAAAACTATATGCTATTTTTTATAATTTTCAAAAATAGAAAAAATTAAGTTTGATTATAACCATAAAACAGAAAGCTAATGTTATAAATGTCTGCATTGTAAAGGCAATTTACATTATTTCCAGTCATTAGAGTATCTAAGTCAAGAGAAATGGTAGAAGCAAGGCAGATAACATTACACCACCAGCAGTCAAGAGATATAGTATAAAATAAATAACCAAACAAAAGTTTGATTTTATTGTTAAATGTATGAAGGTAATGAATAAGGAAAGCTTCTGCTTCTGTAAATGGCAGACTTGTTAACATGTATCAACCTTTCTGCTCAAAACAAACAAAAGTCTAGAAAGTCTAGGCAAAATATGGTCTTAAAACTACTTGAAGGGAATTCACAGCTAATAAGGCAGTGAAAATTTATGAAATGAGATTTCCAAGTAGAAGAAAAGTCAGAAATAAAACTCTAGCATTTTGGAACACTTTTCCCCTAAAACTGCTACCCAATAGAGCAGCCACTAGCTTCATATTAGGTATTTAAATTTTAATTAATTAAATTTAATGAGAACAACAGTTTCGCTCCTTGGAACGTACTAGTATCATGTCAATTGCTCAAAAATCACATGAGATCAGTGGTTACCACATTGTAAAGTGCAGATAGAGAACATTTCTATTGTGAAAGAAGTTTCTGTTGGATAGTACTATAGAGATGGGTCTCTGCAATTAAAGGAGAGAAAAATTAAAGGCTAAGAAACAGTGCAAAGATTTGGACAAACTCATGGAGTTAGGGGAATTTATTATAGATTAAATTATAGATTAATGTCAGCCAAGGACAGTGATACCTGGTAAAAACGCTATGTTTTGTGTGTATGTGGGGGGTGGGGGGTCTCCAAAAGAATATATCTAGGAATAAGGGTAAACCAAACATAATCTACTCCTTGCATGGACTAGGCTCACATTCAAATCGTCTCAATACCTATACCTGTGTTCAAGGGAACTTAGGTAACTAAAGCTGCTAGTCCTCTGACAGAGTTAAAAAAATTAAGTAGATAGATATATATATATACAGATATCAATAAATCCTTTCTGAAGAAAGAAAAAATTTGTTCAATCCGCAAGTTATTTGCACAGTTTCTCTTTAATATCCTGCATAAACTTAAAAACTTAGACACAGGAGGGGATATGAAATGTTTATAAAAGCTAAGAGAAAAACAGTCATATAACTTAGAATAACCATGTCTAGTACTCTGAAAGGTCAGGAGATCTTTAGTAGAATACTAAAAACTATTTTTAAAAACAAACTCAACATCAACAATGGTAGTTTCTACTATTGAAAATATCCTATGTGAAATTAAAAAATCAATGTATGCATTTAACATCATATTTGAGGAAGATGAATTGAGAAATAGTGAATGAAAGACAGGTTTGAAAAACTATACAGAATAAGAAAGAAGACTATAAAATTATTTCACATCTACTATTCCTAGTATCCCATTTTTCTGCAACTGAACATTCTACAATTCTGAAATAAACAATTTCTGGGGCATCAGAGAGGGGAAGAACATGCAACTGACAGAGAAAGAGTTCAGTATGAACTTCATTGAAAAGAGTGCTTTATGTGGGTTACTGTGATTCTGTTCTGTTTCTTGATTAATTACTCCTATTACTAGGATCTACCACCAGGCTTTGTGTACTATTGGGATTAAATACGAGTTGAAGTGAATAAATAAATAAATAAATAAATAAATAAATAAATAAATAAACAAATAAAATGATTGACAAAATAGAAGAAAATATATGAGATTTATGGGTCTAATTAAGTTCTAAATGGAGTTCTGAAGAAGAGAAGAAATAGAATAAGGCCTAAGCAATATTTGAAGAGATAATGAATGGGATTTCTTTCTCAAAAATTGTAAAAGAAATCAAACCACACATTCAAGAAACTCTACAAACCTTAACCAAGATAAATAAATACTTACCTTACCTGGCCTTATCATAATATAAGGTCCTGATGATACTCCTAAAAATGAAAGATATAATCAAATATCTAAAAGCATTCCAATACTCCTACCCCTGAAAAAGACAATTTATTTTCAAAGAAACTACAATTAGATTTCAGATGATTTCTCAAAAGAAACAATGGAGAGCAGAAGACAATGGAAAAGAAAATAACTGCTAATTTATAATTATGTATATATACAGTAAAGATAACTTCCAAAATATAAATGAAATAAATAAGTTTTTAGACAAAAACACAGATAGCTTATCACCAAAAGAATTTATTAAAAAATAATAAAGAGACAGAGAAACCAAGAGGGCAGAGGAGTAGGAGGATGGGGAGTTCATCTCTTTCCACAAATGCATTAGGAGTACATCTATTGATGGAACAGTTCTCACAGAACACTGGCTGAATACTAGCAGAAGACCCTGGACACTGGAAAGTACAAGAAAGATCCCCTCATAACTGGGTAGGATGAAAGAAAAAAGGGAAAAAGAAGAGGTGAGGAAGAGGGATGGGATCTGTGCCCCTGGGGGTAAGCTGAAGCAGAGGTGAGGTTCTTGCATCCAGGGAAGCCCCGTCACTGACACAGAAATCAGTTGGAAAAGAAGGGGAGCAACTAAGGCTGTCAGAGGAAGGTGAAACAGCTGGGCTGTGGCAGACAGGACAGAATGAGACTTACACAGATGGTCCACGCCACAGCCCTGCACACCCCAGACTGGGACATGTGTCTGCTGGTGCACACAGGGGCTGAGAGCTGGAAGGTGGGGATCGGAGAGCAAACCTGTGGTGGGGGACTGCTATTGGCTGTGAGGAGACAGCCTGAGGAGATGGTAGGGAGGAAATCTGCAACTGGGAGTGCTTATGGAGGAAACCCAGAATGCCATAGAAGACGCCACTGTTGAGTGATGCACAGGGGGTGGAGCCACCATTGTAGCCTCTCTCTCCCCACGTGCTGGCCCCTTGCCCTGCCAGGCACTAGGAAAAGCCCCCACCAGGGCTGGCCTTCTTGTGCCAGCTGCCAGGCACTAGGAAAGACTCCTTCTAGGGCTGGATCTCTCAAGCCCATGACTGCTGGCTTTCCCGTGTACCTGTCACCAATGGGGCCCCCGTGTCCAGGCAGTCATGCCACCTCCATGCCCTGTCCTCACTGAGACAGACCCAAGTGCTCCAGGGCAGCCTCAGGAGCAGACTCCGGTGGGTGACCCACATGCAGAGGTGGAGCTAAAACCACAGCTGAGCCCCAGGGGCAGGACGTCTAACAAAGAGGAACAAAAATCTTTCCATGCAGTTGCACAAACTGCAGATTAAATCCTCGTGATCAGCTTGGTAAACCCTGCGTCTATGGAATACCTGAATGAACGAGTGTTCCCCAAACTAAAACCAGTCTATCTCCAGCAGCTGTGGACTTTGGGGACTAGTATATGCAGGAGTTGGGCGAGGTCAGAGTCTGAGCTGCTGTCACAGTGCCCACAGAGGGACCAGAGACCTACCTAGGGGTTTTGGAGGGCCTCCCGAGGAGGTGGAGGTGGTCTGTGACTCATGGTGGGGGCAAAGACACTGATGGCTGAGACACCAGGAAAATATAATTATTACTATTTTTTAATGTTTTGTTCTGTTATTGTTTTTTTATTATTATTTGTTTTTATTTTTATTTAGTTTTTAAATTTTTTAATATATTTTAAATTTTTTTATATTTCTATTTCTACACTTTTTTTGTTGTTCTGTGTTTTTTCCTTCTTTTTTTTCTTTCCTATGTTCTATTTTGTTTTTATCTTTTTTCCTTTGTTCTATTTGTTCTTATCTTTTTTATTGTTTTGGGGGTTTGTTTTGTTTTCTTTGCTTTTTTCTTCAGTTTGCATTCTGCTTTTTTTTTTATTTTTGTTAGTTTTGTTTTTAATTGTTTGATTTCGTTTAGGGATTTTTTTGTTTGGTTGTTCTCTTGTTTTTTTTTTTTCTTTTTTTGTTTCTTATTTTGTATGTGTGTGTGTTTGTTTCTTGGTTTTTGTTTGTTTAGTTTTGTTTTTACCATTTGTCTGGGGTTTTGTCTGTCTGTTCATTTGTTTGTTTTTAATTGTTGCTGTTGCTGTCTGCTTCTTTTTGTCTTTGCTATTTGTCTTGGGTTTTTTATGTCTGTTTGTTTGCACTTGTTTTCCTCCTGCCCTTTTTTCTTCTTTTTCCCCCCCTTTTATGCCAAGCCGTGTGGCTTGCAGGGTCTTCGTTACCAGGTGGGGGGTCAGGCCTGAGTCTCTGATGTGGGAGAGCCAAATCCAGGATGCTGGAAGTCCAGAGAATTCCTGGCCCACAAGAATATTAATCAGCAAGAGCTCTCCTGGAGGTCTCCATTTCAACTCCACAACCCAGCACCATCCAACTGACTGCAGGCTCTAGGGCTGAATGCCCCATGCCAAACAACAAGCAAGACAGGAACACAAACCCACCCATCAGCATACAGGCTGCCTAAAGTCATACTAAGCCCACAGACACCCCAAAACACATCAACTGATGTGGCCCTGTCTATCAGAGGGAGGAGATCCAGCTCCACCCACCAGAGCGCAGGCACCAGTCCCTCCCACCAGGAAGCTTACACAAGTCACTGTACCAACCTCACCCACTGGATGCAGACACCAGAAGCAAGAGGAACTATGACCCTGCAGCCTGCAGAAAGGAGACCTCAAACACAGTAAAGTAGACAAAATGAGCAGACAGAGAAATATGTTGCAGATGAAGGAGCAAGGTAAAAACCCACAAGATCAAATAAATGAAGACAAAATAAGCAATCTACCTGAAAACGAATTCAGAGTAATGACAGTAAAGATGATCCAAAATTTTGAAAATAGAATGGAGAAAATACAAGAAACATTTAACAAGGACCTAGAAGAACTAAACAACAAACAAACAGTGATGAACAACACAATAACTGAAATTAAAAATACACTAGAAAGAATCAATAGTAGAATAACTGAGGCAGAAGAACAGATAAGTGAGCTGGAAGATAGAATGGTGGAAATAATAGCTGTGGAGTGGAAAAAAGAAAAGAGAATGAAAAAAATGGAGGACAGTCTCAGAGACCTCTGGGACAATATTAAATCCACCAGCATTCAAATTATAGGGGTTTCCAAAAGAAGAATGAAAGAGAAAGGGTCTGAGAAAATATTTGAAGAGATTATAGCTGAAACCTTTCCTAACACAGGAAAGGAAATAGTCAGTCAAGTCCAGGAAGCACAGAGAGTCCCAGAAAAGATAAACCCAAGGAGAAACACAAAATTAAAATACAAAAATTAAATAAAAAGAAAAAATATTAAAATCAGCGAGGGAAAAACAGCAAATAATATACAAGAGAATTCCTGTAAGGTTATCAGCTAATATTTCAGCGGGAACTCTACAGGTCAGAAGGGAGTGGCAGGATATATTGAAAGTGATGAAAGGGAAAAACCTACAACCAAGATTACTATACCCAGCAAGGATCTCGTTCAGATTTGATGGAAAAATCAAAAGCTTTACAGACAAGCAAAAACTAAGAGTATTCCGTACCACCAGACCAGGTTTGCAACAAATGCTAAAGGAACTTCTCTAAGCAGGAAACACGAGAAGAAAAGACCTTCAAAAACAAACCCAAAACAATTAAGAAAATAGTAATAGGAACATACATATTGATAATTACCCTAAATGTAAATGGACTAAATGCTCCAATCAAAAGACACAGACTGGAATGGACACAAAAGCCAGATCCATATGTATGTTGTCTACAAGAGACCCACTTCAAACCTAGAGACACATACAGACTGAAAGTAAGGGGATGGAAAAAGATATTCTATGCAAATGGAACTCAAAAGAAAGATGGAGTAACAATACTCATATCAGATAAAATAGACTTAAAAATAAAGAATGTTACAAGAGACAAGAACACTAACAATGATCAGGAGATCAACTCAAGAAGATTTAACAATTATAAATATATATGCACGCAACATAGGAGCACCTCAATACACAAGGCAAGTGCTAACAGCTATAAAAGAGGAAATCGACAGTAACACAATAATAGTGGGGGACTTTAACACCTCACTTACACCAATGGACAGATCATCCAAACAGAAAATTCATAAGGAAACACAAGCTTTAAATGATCTTGGGTCACAAATCAAGCCTCGGTAAATTTAAGAAAATTGAAATCATATCAAGCATCTTTTCTGACCACAACACTATGAGATTAGAAATCAATTACAGGGAAAAAAAACTGAAAAAAAACTGTAAAAATTACTGTAATGGTAATGTAATTAACATTAGCTAATGACATGTGAAGTTAACTTAAAGTTGATTATTCAGGAAAGAAGTGTGTAAAGCTACTTTCAAAAAAAAACTGTAAAAAACACAAACACATGGAAGCTAAACAACATGCTACTAAATAACCAGGAGATCACTGAAGAAATGAGAGGAAATAAAAAAATACCTAGAAACAAATGACAATGAAAACTCTACGACACAAAACCTATGGGATGCAGCAAAAGAAGTTCGAAGAGGGAAGTTTATAGCAATACAACCTATCTCAAGAAACAAGAAAAATCTCAAATAAACCACCTAACCTTACACC
>NC_041223.1:23321898-23377075 GCF_002837175.3 Physeter macrocephalus | reverse complement strand
AAAAACAAACCCAAAACAATTAAGAAAATAGTAATAGGAACATACATATTGATAATTACCCTAAATGTAAATGGACTAAATGCTCCAATCAAAAGACACAGACTGGAATGGACACAAAAGCCAGATCCATATGTATGTTGTCTACAAGAGACCCACTTCAAACCTAGAGACACATACAGACTGAAAGTAAGGGGATGGAAAAAGATATTCTATGCAAATGGAACTCAAAAGAGAGATGGAGTAGCAATACACATATCAGAAAAAATAGACTTAAAATAAAGACTGTCATAAGAGACAAGGAAGGACACTACATAATTATCAAGGGATCAATCCAAGAAGGAGATATAACAATTGTAAATATTTATGCATAAACGCATATATGTGGAATCTGAAAAAAATTGGTATAGATGATGTTATTTACAAAGCAGAAATAGAGACACAGATGTAGAGAACAAACATATGGATACCAAGGGGGAAAGGGAGGGGTGGGATGAATGGGAGACTGGGGTTGATATATATATACTATTTATACTATGTATAAAATACATAACTAATGAGAATCTACACAGGGAACTCCAGTCAATTCTCCGTGGTGACCTAAATGGGAAGCAAACCCATAAAAGATGGGATATCTGTATATGTATAGTTGATTCACTTTGCTGTACAGTAGAAACTAACACAACTTTATAAAGCAACTATACTTCAATAAAAATTTTTAAAAATAATAATAAAGAGTACCTTATGAGTAGAATGGAAATATTCTGAAGTGAAAATTCAGAAGTACAGGAAAAAAATAAAGACAAATCGAAAAAAAAAAGAATATCTCTAAAAAGTAATACCTATAATGTCTTGATAAGTTTAAAATAAAATAGATTTAAAATCAAAGATCAGAATTGTATGTAAATTCGAGTGGTGTCCATAGAGTATAATATGCTAAGTTCCTGAGTTGTCTGTGAAGTAAAAGTAGCAATTAACGTTAGCTAATGACATGTCAAGTTAACTTAAAGTTGATTATTCAGGAAAGAAGTGTGTAAAGCTATTTTCTAAGATCATTAAGGTAATCAGTGAAGGAAATATAAAGAGAAGAGTTAATCTATATATATCTACAAAGAATTAGAATAGATTAAGCAGGTTAGAATTTTTTCTGTACTGCTATGGTTTTTATTTCCATGTGTATGCATTACTTATTTTATTTTTAAATAGATAAAAAGAATAGCCGATGTTGATTTGAACTGTGGAAATTTCAATGATTTTCAGATGCTAAAATCTTAAACAATGAAATATGTTTGGAAACGTAGTTATTATTTATAATGAAGTAGGCTAGATTGCAAAATCAACTGACATAAACTTTAAAGAAGAAAAAAGTGCTTTAGAAGAATGAAAATTAAATTATCTAGATTTTGCAGTGCTTATTTAGGAAAATGCCACCATTGTGTACAAGCCAATTCATGCTTTGGGTACTGAAGAAGTAAGAGCAGAAATAGTGGTGTTCTCAGGGAGATGGTAGGGGAGGTTTAATGTAAGGCAAGAGCGAAAAGGTAGTATTTTATGTATACTTTGAAGTAAGCATAATGTAATTGCATCAGTTTGAGGACTCCACGAGGCATGGTGGGAAAAATTGTGAGTGAAGGAAGCTGGCAACTTTTGCCTGAGTAATAAATTACTAAGATGCCACTAAGTATGTTAATATATATGTTCCAGTGGGTTTTTGACTTTTGGAAGATTAGGGATAAAAGCATGTATCCTCTAGATCCTGGTGAATAGAGATTAAATTCCACTGTGATATCAAAGTCCCATGAGGCTAGCACAGATACAGGAAAACATTTTAGATTGACTGATCTGCTTCCACTGGGACTCCTGCCTTCTTGATTGGAAGTGGAATTTGCTATTCCAGAACACACTCATCAATTTATAGAATTAACAGTGAACCACAATGGATTAGAAGACATATTAGAAGACATATTAGAAGACATATGTAATGTATATTCATACAGCTTGTTATAGACATTGTGGTGCAGTTAAACCAATGCTATTTGCAACCTATCCTAATCCTCTCAAGTTCTTCTACCTAGCTAAAGAGGTTTCCCTATATTCATCACAAACTTTGTACTTTCTGGGGAAATAATTCCAGCACCTGGACTTGTATTCTTCAGAACTACTTTTTTACCCTAATAACAATAATGTGCAGATGCAGAGATACTCTTTCACTACTGCAGTATTTTTCCCCGTGTAGGACTGCCATAGCCATCGTGCAGCCATGCATGGAAGGACAAAAGGAACACACTGATGTTGACTAAGAAAGACATTGCTTATTTGCCAAACAAATACTGGAAGCTGCTTATTATTAATTAATTAATTCTGCCATTAAACAATGGTAGGAGGAACTCCTCTTCGAAATTACATGCTTTAGAAGGGCTTCACTCTGTTCCTTCTTAGGACACTCCCCATTCTCCTCCTTCCCGACCGAGAGTGCGCATGTGTGCACACGTGCACATGCAGGTGTGTGCACACAGGTGCACACACATACAGAGGTCTCCCCCTCCCCAGTAATTTTTGTCTAGAGTTGTTATTACCTAAAAGTTTTCTGCTTTTCGAGGACATCCCTTTCTGGGTTTCTTGGCCATAGAAAGCAGGACTCTATGAGGACATTTTTGTTCTATATCAGCTGACATTTCCAGTTTGCCTGCTTCTTCAGCTCCAAGTCTGGAGTGTAGGAGACAGAAAACCCAGGCAACTGACTACTATGTTGGTTCTTGGGTCCTAATATCTGTAGTGGGTCTGCATTCTTTTCTCTATCTTTCAGAGTCTTCTTCTATTTGTTTTAGACATAATGTGCAGCACCTTTATTTGTACTTAGTTCCCATAGGAGAGACAGAAATCCCCTCTGAACAACCCAACGTCCAAAGAGTTGTCAAGGGGCATCTATGCAGTATGTGGATTGGGCCTTTACCTGTGGGCTGGGGTTCTAAACATGTGTACAGAAGACCACATGATTTGTCATGGAGCCTGAAATGGGAAAAGAAAGGGAGCAGGACAGGGACTGGAGGTCAGCTCTGCACACATTACCATTATCTGAAATGGAATTCAAAGGAGTATGAGAAACCTAAATTAAAACTTCATCCTTTAGATCTCTACAAGGGCTTTTGCTAAAAAATGGAGTTCAAATATACTTTAACAGTTTATTTAATTGATTTTAACTACCAAATACATATGATATAAAGGCATTATGTGTGTGTGCGTGTGTGTGTGTGTGACAGGCCTATTTGTGAGTATTCGCTTTCAAAATTAATTTTATAATTAGTAGAATGTTACATACCTAAATTGTTAAGAATATGAATGTTAAATATTGTAGTCCCTTGTTAAGTTCTGATTATTGCATCATCACAAAAAAACTTGCATTTTAAGGGGAATTTGAAATAAAGAACAATATTGTCCCCCAAAGAGGAAGTATTGGCCTTTTTGCTGAGTCTTAGACTTCAACACATTTTTCTACATTTAAGGTTTGGGCTTTCCCAGAAAATTTAAGCTTTAAAAACTTAAAATTTCTGTTTCACCATGATATTTATTTTCTACATTAACACATACAAAAGTTTGTATTATCCCTATGGAAGTACTGTTTCCCTCATGAATATGTCTTGACATCATAAGACAGATCATAATGAAATTTAACATACAAATTTAAGTTAGTAAAGAATAGTTCAACCTAACTGCTTTCCAAGCCAAATCAAGAAATTTAAGTTAGCTGAGGGTCGACACTTTTGGAATGCAAAAGATTTATGTCTTGGGCTTCCCTGGTGGCGCAGTGGTTGAGAATCCGCCTGCCGATTCAGGGGACACGGGTTCGTGCCCCGGTCCGGGAAGATCCCACATGCCGCGGAGCGGCTGGGCCTGTGAGCCATGGCCGCTGAGCTTGCGCATCCAGAGCCTGTGCTCCACAACGGGAGAGACCACAACAGTGAGAGGCCCGCGTACCGCAAAAAAAAAAAAAAAGAAAAAGACTTACGTCTTAATAGAACTTATTGATGGTTTCCTTTTTATATTATGTTTATAATAACATAGCTGAAACTTTTTAACAGACACTGAAAATGCTCCAAAGAGTATGCATTCAGGTATTCGTTTTTTAAAATAAAACTATTAGAAAACCATGAAGTGTTAATGAATATATGTGGGGATTCTTGTCAACATAAGTAATGATAACCTTACACTTTCACAGGGATGTTTAGGGCAGCCACTATTGTTCAAGGTCAATTATATGTCTGACCCAGGTATGAGTGTTTCCTTGATTAAAGAAGTTGGGTGGAAATACGCTAAGAAGATGACTTACATGTTAGAACGACATTGACCTATAGGTCTCAGGTTGCCTAGAGACCTCTCAAATTTGAAAAAATTCCCACAAATTGGGATGAAGAGTGGAAGCTGCTCAAATATACATTAACATAAACTGGGATTTTTTAAATTTTAGAACTATTATTTTATATAGGGGGAAATGTTGATCTTATTCTAAATGATTTATCACTATAGCTTTTTGGTCTAATTCAGCATGGCTCTTTTATTATTCCACTCATAAAGTTGGTGAAATATTTCTATATGTGTATAATATTTCCCTTTTAAACTTGACTGAATAAAATCAATTACCGAAATAATTGTGGTAGCCTCTATTCTAGTGGCAGAGTAAACAAGTGCCTCAAGCAAAGATAGCCTTCATCATTGGCATTAATTAGTCCTATTGTTGACAGAGGCCACAGAAGATAGAACTATTTTCTCATCATTGGCATTAATTAGTCGTATTATTGACAGAGGCCACAGAAAATAGAACTGTTTTCTCACATACATAAGAGGTTTCATAGTTTCGGGAACATCAGTGGAGCCCTTGTAAATAAATTCTGAATGGTTCCTTTGCCCTAACTTGATAAACTTGCTGTTGCTACTCCATTACAAATGCTCAGCACCTGATTTGCTACATAAGCTTCAAAAGAAATGTAATAAAAGCAGTAAGTTCCAAAAAGAAAAAGGGATCATGGTGGAAGCTAAATTGTATAGTGATATTGTTTGCCTAATTACAATTTTGTATAGTCAGGAAGGTTTAGTCATTAAATAATATTGAATAAAAAAATTAGAAAAATCATTATGCCATCATAAACTTACATATATTTTATTTTAAGGAAGGTCATATAAAAATCTCCCTGGGGTTTTCTTTAGACAATTATATCTACATTCCCATTCTTTTAAAGTAGCAGTGCTCTTTAAATCATTTTAGTTGGAAGGTAAATTATTTTCTTACTAAGCATTACATTTACAATCCTTAGGATACTGTGTTTTTTATATTTACTGGAGACTGAAAACAAATCTACCCCACTGGAAAGTGAATACAGACACTTGAATAAACTGTTATTCTTTCCTAAGAAGAATAATCATTCCATATAATTAATACTCTTTGGAATATTATTAAAATGTTATTCATTTTTTAATTAGTGAGGTTGAATCTTTATCCTATAATAAAGTGAAAATATTTTCAAATTACATAAAATATATCTTGACATTAATAAATTCATTGTAATTGGGTTAAACTCCACATGTTCACTTAGTATGGCCTTTGACATCACCAAAATATCATATTTATAGTGTATTAAAACACAGTTAATGCATTTAACTCTTCCAGTTATGTAAAACATTAAATCTCACCTGTTTTGCGGCATTAACATCCTTCATAAAAAGTTATCTTTCCATCTTTTTATATAGCTATTCTATTATTCCATTAAGGTTGTCTTTATTATTATTTTTCTCCTACTTTTTCTTTTCCCCCGCCTCCCCATAATGCCTTCCTTCTCCTTCTTCTCCTTTTTCTTCTTAGACCCAATATATTATATTTCAAAGGATTAAAACCATGCAAAATATTATGCAACTAGAGTAGAATCAAATTAGAAATCAACAACAAAAAGAAATTTGGGAATATACATATATTTGGAAATTAAACACTTTTAAAAATAACTCATGGTTTGAAGCGGAAATTTAAAATGAAATTAGAAAATACTGTGAGATGACAGAAAACAAAAGCACAACATATCAAAATGTATGGGATGCTGCTAAATTATGCTTAGAGGAAAATTTATAGTTTTAAATACCTCAGTTTAAAAAAAAATGAGGAAAGATCTCAATAAATATCTTATGCTTCCACCACGAGAAACTAGAAAATAAAAAGAGCAAACTAATGCGAAAACTAGAAGGCAAGAGATAAAATAATTAGAACAGAAATTAAAGAAATATACCAATAGAGAAAATCAATGTTGTATTTTGTGAAAAAAGCAATAAAATTTAGAAACTTTTAACTAGACCGACTAAGGAAAAAAAGAGAGAAAAGACAGTAATTAAAAATCAAGCATTAAAGAGGGGACATCACTATTGATGTTATAAAAAATGAAAGGATTATAACAAAATAATCTGAACAACTTTATGAGGCCAACAAAATAGACAACTTAGATTAACTGGAAAATTTTCTAGAAAACATTACCATAACTGACTGAAGAAGAAATAGGAAATAGCAATTTAAAATAGTCCCTCAAAGAAAACTCTAGGTATATACAGCTTTACTGGAGAATTCTATCTAATATTTAAATAATGCAAATCATTCACAATTGCATAATGTGTATAAGGCATTTTGCACAGAATCCCCAACAGAAAAAGAAAAAACTATTATTACTATTAGGGTGATTGATTTTATAAACAAGAGGTCACTGATGCTTTTTATTAGAAGTGGGATAGAAGCAAAATTGCATGAATTTAAAAACATGATTCAGTAGAGGGAGAAATTCCATATTATTCTAAAAGAACATTTCTTTAGAGAACAGAGGAAAATAAAGTATCTTATAGTCTTTATATCTAGAAACCTAAATTATATAAATGATAATATTTTATTCACATCAAATATTACCTTCTCTTGAAGAGTTTTACCACTCAAAAAAAATGATAAATAACCACTTTCTATGGTCTAACAGAAACTACAGAAGAAATTTTCCTAATAAAATTTTAGATATCATTAAAAGATTAGAAATTATTTATTTCTATAAGCTTTTTGAAAACTCACAACCAGCGTACAAGTCCCTCTGATTATCTGTCATCACCATTAGATCTTACAAGTGGGTCTACTTTGTCATTCAATTCTTTAAGAATTTTATAAGAGTTATTTTGCCTTCTCACCTATGGTTGTCTTCCCAATGTTTCCCACACAGATTTATGTAAGTGTGGAATTCTTTGTTAGCTGAAGAAAAATTTATGATTACCATCATTTTCAAAATTTCCTCTCTAGCATCCTTGAGTGTAAATTATATTTTCTTTTTTTTTTGCGGTACGTGGGTTTCTCCTGTTGCGGAGCACAGGCTCCGGACGCGCAGGCCCAGCGGCCATGGCTCACGGGCCCAGCCGCTCCGCGGCATGTGGGATCTTCCCGGACCAGGGCACGAACCCGTATCGCCCGCATCGGCAGGCGGACTCTCAACCACTGAGCCACCAGGGAAGCCCTAAATTATATTTTCTAAATAAAGCTGTCATCATCTTTATAACATTTACATTCAGTAACTGATGCCGGGATGGCTTTTTTAAGAAAACCAGATTAAAAGTCTATATTCCTAGAATAACCAAAAAGGAAGGAAGACATTTTTAGCATTTGAAAAATTTTTTGCTACTTAATAAAATAAGACACTAAATGCTACTACTTATCTAAACTTCTATAAACTCCCCTGGTAAACACTGATTTTGAAAACAATTATTTTTCCTTTGAAAATTTACTTGGACTATGTATCACTGGTGTGATGATTTAGACATAAAACCTTCTGAATATTACTTTATGCTAATAAATTCTCAAGAGAAGAGATACTATTTCATCAAATAAATTCTACAATTTTAGAAACAGCCACAACTTGCCAACCTATTGAGGGTATCTCTATATTTGATTACTCTGCACCTGTGTGAAATGATCATTAAAGCAGTATGTATTCTGAGTGAATTACAGAGTCTGCTGGCCTTATATTGATATTATCTTCATTTATGTTAAATCTACTTAAAACATCAGGCTCATAATAAGGAACACAGGACAAAAGTTTCTATTACATCTACCAACAGGTATGTAGACTAATTGTTAAGAAGTATCTATGGGTATTTTATGTATCTTATGTTAGAAACGTTCTTGTTCTCTAAGAGCTAATAAAAATACAATAATATTATGATCATGTCATTTATCATCAACTGTATAACAATATTAAATGCATATTTGTATGATCTTGAAAAAAATCACAGTCACCAACTCTATAAATATATTTTTTCAAATAAAATTATCAATATTACAAGCTCTGGAAAAACTTACTTGTGTGGATAAAATTTGTTTTACCTGGAGCTACATTTCCCTGCGTTTGGAAACAAAAGGGAAATCCAAAGGTGAATTTTCCTTTCTCAGGCCAGATATTTATAATGTTTTATTTATCTTTAGAGTTTAACAGAATTTTCACGATAAAAAAAATTATTTAAAAAGAACAGTATGATTGCATTTTATTTTAGAAACTTTTACTTATAGTGTCTCTTTTGTATTAAAAAATGATAGTGCTTTAATCATCTGGATATGGAGATGACCTGAAAATACTGATGTGTATTTTCATGATCCATGTTCACCTTAGAAGTCAACTGGGTTCTCTGTCCCCTGACATTCAAATGAAATTGTAGCTCAACCTCCCTTCCACATGAAAAGGATAACTCAGTATTTCTCTCAGTTTCTCAGAGAATTCTTGAAGAAATTTGTTTTTCAAATGTGGAAGAACTCTGGGATCCTACATTCACTAATGTTTTTAAAAAAATTTTGTATCCTCTCACCATCCACTGCCATCATTTCTCCTTCTCAAGCTGCTTCATATTGGGAGCTATTTAAAATAAAAGTCTACGTGGCAGAATTTAACTGAAGGTATGTATGGTGATACGGTGGGAGCAGTATCATCATACATATGGAGGGCAGGTTACATAACTAGGTTGATAATGCAAAAATTAATCTCATGTATCCCAATTGTTAAAAGACCTTTGGCCATTTTACCATTAGATATTTCTTACTGGCCAAAGTTTTCAGCAGCCCCCCAAAGCCTTTGAGTATGTCGCTCAGAACCACCTTCCATTTTGTAGTTTCTTTTTTCTATTTTCTGGACTACTTGCCCCAATCTCTGTATTCCTATTAATTTCTCATGCGGAGTTTTTAACCCTCAATCTGTGCAGTAGTTTCATTTCTTCTTCTTGATCCACTCTTCATCTTTTTCACCCTGCTCTGTGTCCCGGGAGTCTGATATGTATGGGCTGCCTGCAAGGGCTTCTTTGTACTCCAACATCAAGCTGGCTTCAACCAGTAGAAGACACCAGCAGGAAATCAAAAGGTGGAAAAGTGAGAAATCAGAGTATTTGTTCTGCTGAACTCTCACCTTATTAGGTTTCCATGTGTTTATTACATACCTCTACATAAGAAAACTGCCCCTGTGGGTGGCCATATCCATTCTCCCAGCCTTGCCTTTTGAGGCCTGACTTGCATACTAAAAAGTTTACTAAGTTTTTTTTTCAACCAAAATAATTCTTTCTGGGAAAATATATGGTGCCTGCAGTTATCATACCATTTTTTTCTTACCCTAATATACACATCTAAAAAGGAGTCAGCTTTGTTTACGATGCTGATGATATTTTTGAAGTAAGCCACAAAAAAAGCAAATGATGGTTATGGAGGGCTTTGTAGATTTTGGCTCTTTTATGGACTGACAGAGGGATCAAAAATTAACGTTATCTAACTACACCAGGAAAGACATAACCTAATATTTTCTAGTTATATGAATCAAAAGCTCTTAGAAAATCATTTTCCGAAAGAAAACTTCCCTCAATGATATACTTTTGTCAGGAAAGCACGTGGCACCTGAAAAAGAGCATTTTTTTTAAGTGAAAAAGAAGAAGCTTAAAATTAAGCAATGTTATTTAATGTAAGGCGTAGGGTTGATTTTAGCTAGTATATTAGTAAAGAGGTTAGCAGATAGATTGGAATCTCTATACTGTAATTGTTTCCGGTTGCTCCTTAACATTACCACGAACTCATCAATAGCTTAAAACAACAAAAAACTAGTAATTTTTTGAGAATATTTATATTTTTGTAGCTCTAAGATCCTGGTGTTTCATATACTATTTTAACTTTATCTGAATTGTTCACTAATATTGGATATGAATGCCTTCATTATGTCATGTGTTTACAATCAAAATTTAAATAAACCAGTATGATATATAATTCCATATGTCTTGATTTTTAGTTTTAAAAATTCTGTTTATGAGCAACAACTTAACAATAAGAAGCAAACCTGAATGACCCATAAAATTACAGCTACTTTCTTCCTACTGCTCTTGTACGTATTGATCTGAACACAATTTAGATGGTCTAGGCACAAAGAACACTGGAAGAATACATCTAACACTCCATTTTAAAGACATGAAAGGCAAAGCTATAGCAGCACTCATTTCCCTACCTTTCAAGACGGGCTAATTTCTAAGCCGATAATCAGCATAATGATTAAAAAGATAATATTTATGAACTTACTGACAATCATCAAGGGATGTGTACAATTACTATCTCATTTAAATCCAAACAACCCTTTAATATAGTTACTATTTATCATTCCCAGTTTACTGATGGAAGAATAAGGCATAGAGATGTTTGCAATAACCACATCGATTAGCAACTGACTTAACCTGGGTTTGGTGAATTGTAATAGGCTATTATTTGTTGGGTTTCCATAAGGCCCTTAAAGAATCTTCACTGAACCGTGAGAACTAAAGACACTTAAAGCAAAAACCCTCCTTTCAACATCTCCCTCCTTTTTGGCTACATCCTAAGAAGTAAGTGTTAAGTTACAGGTCAAGATTTGGGGCTTTGGAGTCAGACTTCCCAAGTCTCAGCTTCATCATTTTTGTCTTTGAGATCATGAACAAATTTAAATCCTCTTAGTTTTGGGTAATTCTTCTGCTAAATGAGGACAACAATATCCAACTCAAGTTTTAAGGTAAAAGTAAACAAGATTCTGTATGTTAGGAGAGTAGAATACATCTGACACATAAAATACTCTGGTTCTAACCAACTTCTCTAATGAATACCCCTAATCCCCTCCTAATATTACTGTTTCCCTGAACTCCCTGACTCTACCTACTTCCAAATGAGGTTGGTAATCTTTCTTCTGTCTCTCCCCAGGCATACAGCACAGAGTAACTTGCTTAGTCATGGAATCTCCTAAGAACAAACACATTCCCAGCAAAAGTATGTGTGCCTTGGGATCTTACTCCCCAAAATTCAACTGCCACATTCCTCACTGATGTAACAGATGGGCTATAAAACTTCTGCTGACCATTACTGAAATTAGTATTAAACCTGTGAAGTCTTCAAGAGGCTCTAGAGTGCATTCTGCTCTTTTCTTCTCAACTGTGCATTCAGTGACATCATATTGGTAGCTAGATATCAGCCATGGAGGAAGGTTGTTATTATAAAAATCGGCAAACACTACAAATCAAATTTTTGTTTTGCTTTTTGTTTACTTTTCTAAAAGAGGTTTTTTACTCACTCACCATTGATTCAGACTAATATGCTTTATAGACCAGTATTACTCAAGTTGTGGTTCATGGACTAATGCCGGTCATTGATCTGTTTCTTACCTCGGATTAACTACAGCAATTGAATATAAGTATTTGGAAAAATTTAGCGTATTTGGACATTGCCATTAATACGTTTTAATGCATGATGCTTTTTTAATAATTAATTTCTGTTCAGTTTTACAAATGCTTCAGTCCATCATGGATTGGGAAAAAATATGCACTGCTACAGATGTGGTGCTTAAGTAGTCCCCATTCCTTGGCATCTCTATAACCAGATCACTTTCAACTTTTGCCCTTCCATGGAAACTGGAGCTCATCCAATCCCTTTGTTGCTTCCCATTCTCACTGTTTAAGGACCAAGAATGACTGATGTCTGCACTAACTCAAATTACTGTAGTAAACTTATAAACTTACTTTTTCTGTGTTCTATGATTTCCATTTTTCTGGGAACTCATTTTTATGAAGCAAATTAGAATATTTCTCTAATGTGGAAAGCTAAGAATCACAAGGAAGAGACTGGCATGGCCAGAAGGAAGAGAAAATGGTGTTGGCAAATGTGGCCAGAAGTAATTCTGCAGTGAAAAGGTTTATGGCTTTTTGAGACTTGCTTGGAAGTTCTGGTGCAAAATATCTTTATTTTTAAACCGAAGCTTATTTTGAAAGCCATGATTTACTTCAGAAACTTTGGCACGTATTTCAAGCACTTCAAATAATCTATTGAATATTTTATAGTTTGTATTTTCCCTAGTCTAATAATTTATACTAAAATAAAAGCTTCAGTGTTATTTTAAAAGTCAGAAACCAGAGACGAAGGGAAAACCTTAAGCCAAAGACTTGGTACACTTATCTCCTGCACATCCCATCTGATTATATTACTGTCAATTTCTACTTCAGGCTAAATTATGTGGACCAATGTATATTCAGCTTAAACATCAGATACACACCCTGTGCCTCTACAAGTTGTCTTCCCACTGACTCTTGACTACCTCACCCAGGTAAAGGAAAAGGGAATTAATATTTATATAGATATTTATATAGATTCTACTATGTGCCAATTCATTTACATTTAGTATTGCATTTAATATCCACAGTCGTCAAACAGGAATATTATTAGCCTTAATGTAGAGTCAATATATCTGAAAGGTAGAGAGGTTACACAATTAATAAATGACAAAACTAAGTTTAAATCTTAGTTTTTATACTGCACAGACAACATGTGTTCATTCCATAACCTTATACTACTTGTTAATCATTCAAGCCTCATTAAGTAAAAACTGTCAGTTTCCAAAATTTGCTTCATGCCAGAGTTGTATCTAGGTTTATGAATAGTTTAGTTCCTTCCACACTTCCTTTCTGCACCGTTTAACTCTTTTATAGAGAGGCCTCATATAACTAACTCACCCCAAATTTCATGTCATCTTGGTTCTGATTAGTTTTGTGAAATATTAGTTTCTCCAAAAGCAAATCCATTATAGAAGCAGAGAAAGTTAAGTAAGTAGCTGTGGAATTGCTAAGTCATATGGTAGGTATATGTTTCACTTTTTAATGAACTTCCAAAAGTTCTCTACACTCACAAATTTTATAGCAATTTGTGAAATTTTCAGCTGCTTTATACCCTTTATACATTGTTAGTTTTTTTTAGTTTGGCCATTCTAGATATGAAATGATATCTTATTGAAATTTCCCTGATGATTATTAATGTTGAGCACCTTTTCATTCTTACACCTTCTTTTGTGAAGTGTTTGTTCATGTCTTTAGCCCCTTTGTTATTGGGTTGTTTTATTTCAATCCTTGAGTTATAGGCAGCCTCCATATACTCTGTGTGTAAATACTTTGTCGGATATGCACAATATAAATATTTTCTCCCAATCTGTAATGCCCTTTTCATTTTTCTTTTGGTATCCTTTAGAAATTAGAAATTTTAATGTTAATAAACCTCAATTTAGCATTTTTCCTTTTATGTCTAATATTTTGTTTTGTATTGTATGAGAAACCCTTATCTACTCTAAGTATTAAGGATATTTGCATAAATTATGTTCTAAAATGTTTCTGTGTCTTGTTCTTAGGTTCAGATTTGAATTATATTTTGTGTGTGTAGTGATGTAAGACTTGAGGTTCATATTTATTTCTTACGGAAATATGCAGGTGATTCCTTGGGATTTAAAGGAAATACAACATTTTCTTTTCCCCTTTAAATTCCCATTGGAATTTATTCAAATATCTATTCATCCTGTTCATGTGGGTTTTTTTCTCTATTATCTATTATAGTCCATTGATCTATCTGTCCATCCTTACCCCAATACTATTCTGTCCTGATCACTGTATCTTTACAGCATTTCTTAAAAATTGCATGTGTGAGTTCTACAAATTTATTTTTTAAGATTGCTTTGGCTATTTATATCGTTTATGTTTCTGCATACACTTTAGAATAAGCTTCTCAAGTTCTGCATATTAAGCACATTTGCATTTCACTTTCAATTATTGAATTGAGGTATAATTTACATACAGTGAATTGCACAGATATCAAAGTCACAGAGAACTGGTGACATGACAAATGCACATGCTTATGTAACCGAATCAAAATACAGAATACTTCTATTACCTCAGAAAGTTCACTAGTCCCTTTCCCAGGCAATTCCTCTTTCAAACCCAAGATGCTATCAATATCTTGATTTATGTCACCATAGATGGTTTTATTTTTGTCTAATTTTTACATAAATATATTCATACTGGATGTACCCTTTTGTCAATTTATTTTTCTCAGTTCATACATCAGTTTTGGACATTTATCCATATTGTTTTGTGTATCTGTGATCCATTCCTTTTATTGGTCGGTAGGAGGCCATTTTGGGAATGTAACACAACTTGTTTATCCATTCTTTTATTAATGATCATGTGGGCTGTTTCTATTTTTTGACTTTTATAAATAAGTCTTCTATGAACATTCCTTTAAAAAATTTTTGTATGAATACATGTTTGTCAATTCATTAATCTTTTCAAGTAATCTATTCTATTCATTGGTTCTATTCTTGTCTTACATTCTGGGACATAAGAAAAAATTGTAGTGGTGTCATACACTGTGAGGTTAGTTAACTATACGGTTTTCAGAAGAATTGTTCTAGGAATGAGCTGAGAGAGGATGGTAGGGGTAGAGGGTGATCACTTTTGTCTTCTCTAGGTGTTCTTACATCACTCATAAGTGCAGTTAACAGTGGTAGCCTTACTTGCCAGAAGCTTGGTGCTTGATTGCAGAGGGCAACTCTGTTTTACCTAATGGATTAATCTTCACAATGCTCAGGACCATGTCAAGCACTGTGTTATGTACTGGGGCTACGAATCTGAAAAAGGCAATTAAAGCCTTTGGAAAAGTAATATTCTAGAGGCAAGAGAGATTTTACATAGATGATTACCATGCAGTGTGACAAGTATAATAGTAAATTCTTTACCAGGTATTATAGTAGCACAACATGTGTAAATATTTCAGGAAGAGTGATTGATTCCTGAAAAGTCTAAAAGTGTGAGTGGGAATTATCTAGGCTGAATGAAGTGTCAGTTGCGGAATTCCAAGTGTAAAGAAATTAAAAGCAAAAAATGGAGGCTAGAATTAGCATGGCATGTGCAAACACAATGTATACATTTTTATTTCACTTAACATAATATCATTAACATTTTCCATATTTTTACATAATCTGTATAATCAATGTGTAGAGTTGCATAATAGTATTCCAAGTTGTTATTTAAAACACTTTAAGGGTAGTTACTTTTCTTATTTGAAAAATATTTCTACTTTTAGAAATGTGTATTAAAGCTCAGTCATGCAATAAATATAAAATATGTATGCTTTTAGAATGATGTATTTTATTGTTATTTTTTCTCTGTATAAAAAGTTGTGTATCTTTATAAATAAATAATATACAATATTTTTCTTAAACACCATAATATTGCTATTTTGAATTATAGAAGTTACATCAGCTATTGACCATAAGTGCATCATCTTTGTTATCTATTCATTGTTGAAGTGAGAACCAACTTAGAGTGAAATTTATATGCTACAAAACTATGTTCCAAAAACTAAATCCTAAGTGTTAAAAAATGGTGTATTAATGTTTCATCATAATTTTGTTTGTTTTATTTTGCATCAGATAAAACAAATAGTTCTTTATGTGTATCTAACTTCCACTTATCTACACACCCGACCACCCACCTATCTATACATTTATCATTTATTTATGTATTAAATATGCACATGCATATTTGGAAAAGAGAAATAACATTATATTCTACATGCCAATATGCTTTATCGACTAAGAAAATAAAGATGAATGAGGCAGGAATATCAAAGAACAAAAAATTCCTATTTCTTATTCTAGTATACTTGTGATTTTATATTTATCATCAATTGTTTGTCATTATTTGATTAAATAATTCCATGAAGTTAGATGTTTTAAACCGAATGGCATTTATTCTTGTGGAATTAATTCTTTATAGAACTAGGAACTCTATTTCACTTGGATCACCTATAACTAATACGCTATATGAAAGATCATTCTTAGATGTTTACACTGTCACTTGTGGGCCATTCAAGTGCTGAGTAATTCCATTTATTGCCTTAACACGATTTCTGTCTTCGCTTACTTATTTAAGCCTAAACAAAATCAAGTTGTGTTTTCTCATTTTGGAGGGAAGAATTGGGGAATGGTCAAATTTTTTCTTTCAATAATTTGATAAGTAAATTAGACAAATGAATCTTTTGACATATTTATTATTTCAGTAAAAAAACTTTGTAGATACGAGTACATTAAAAAAAGGTAACACATAACTGAAGAAGGTAGAACTTTAGAATTTAGAGCTTATAAGAAAATGATATTAAGGACACTTAATGCTAGAAAAAAAAGTATGCACATATATGTTGTACTTTATGTTCCACAGAAAAGATTTTAGCTAAGAGACAGAATTTATATGCCATCTTATTTCAGTCACAAAAGAATCAAATCTTTCCTCTTTTCTGGGTTATTAATGCAGGATGCCAGCTATAATTAAGGTCATGTTTGCTTAGTTTTCTGGAATCAAATTTAGGTTTTATTTTCTCATTCATTTATGCATCTTTTATTTTAGTGTCATGACATTTGCTTCACTTACGATTTTAAAATATTAAAGTAGGTCCTGACTTGTACATGTGTATGTGAATCAAAGCTATTTGTGAAAAAAAAACAAACAGAATTTAGTACAACCTGTTATTCTTAATTTCTCAGAGAAACTTAGACCTACTCACCCTATACTGTTGCAATAAAACCCTTAACTCTCTGTTATCAGAAAGACTGATGAAGATTATGCAATAACTAAAACCATCATCACCAGGTAACTTTCCTTTTCAAAAATTAACTATGTCACACTACAAAATATTAATAAGTTGAGCAAGTAAACCTGGAAATGAAGGAATTTTCTGTGGTTCTTAGCCATAAAAGAACATTGCAGAGTGTTTTAAATAAATACGGCCAGTCCAAGATGCCCTTACTTATTTTTTGTCACCATATGCTTGGTACCTACCTCATCCTGATTTGTGCACAACACGGAGATAACAGATATGCCCACTCCAACAGCAAGGCTGTAAGATCTTTAATTCAAGTGATCACAGCCCTCCTCTTACAATTTTGTGCAGCTTAGTCAAAAAAATTTGAGCATGGAATCTGTCATAAGTTGAGCCAACATTTAATCTAATTAACCATGGGCAGGAGGAGGAATCAAGGATTATGTAATGCTTTCCTTTGGAGTGGGAGGTGGTTGGAGGAGCTTAAAATAAATGAGTAAGTTGGATGTGGTAGGAAAACTTATACAAAAGCATTAACAGTATTTATATCAGAGTTTATCATTACATGGTTTTTATTTTTAATTCATCGTATTTTCAACAATATACAATAAAAATATGTTTTTATAAACTCAGATTTCTATTAGATGCATTATTAGTACTGTTTTCTCTCCCAGCAAGTAAAGTAACAAACAGAAAGGGTTTGCCTCATTTGTGAAAGCATAGCTTAGCCTAACATATTAGGTGTCCCAACATACAGAGTAAAACAAGGCATTGGATATGTTAACATGACTTAGGAAAATACTTTAAAATATCTATGATTTATTTCACCATATAAGAAAAATGCATGCATAAGTATTCTGATCACAGGCTGAGCCATGTAATATTTTTCCTGGGTACTTTTTTCCCTTTTTATAACTCAGAGGCTTTTGCTTCAAGTGCTACTTTTGCATGTATTAACTTCCGATCTTGCTTAAAACTGAGATAACACTTACCATAAAATGGTAATCTATAATAAATTGTGCTTGCCCATATTTCATATTATTATGAAATTCCTGTTAGGTAATAGATATTAATGTACATTGGTTAAAAGTATAACATATTAACATATTTCATTTTAATTGTAATGTGACAATAATGATTATAAGAAATCTCAAATGTACACCTAATATAATTGGATATGAACACCTTAAGCTCAGTGAAGGTTATTTCCCTTATAAAAATTTTTATAAAGCTTTGTTCTTCTTTCTCAAGATTGCTTTGGCTCTTCAGGATCTTTTATGGTTCCATACAAATTTTAGGATTGTTTGTTCTATTTTTGTGAAAAATGTCATTGGAATTTTGATAGGGATTGCATTAAATATGTAGATTGCTTTAGGTGATATGGACATTTTAAAAATATTAATTCTTCCAATCCATGCGCATGGAATAACTTCCCATTTACTTAAAAAAAAAGAACGATGATAAAAACTAAAAAATAAGGAAAAGGGGAAATATATACAGTTTCGCTACACTGGACTCCTTTCTTAAGGCATAAATGTAATTAGTCATACAATGATCTATTTCACAAAGCTTTGTAGCTCTGCTGCTAATTTGGAGGACTGGAAACTCATGCATGTTCCTTTCTCTTGCTATTTATTTTTATACTTAATCATAATTCATGGCAGAGGGTTGACTTGTTCTAACAAAAAGCATCAAATATCAAAAAGATAACAAATAGTCCTTTGCTGAATCCTAATAAAAGAGGAATATTTTCCTTATAACTGTCACAGTATAATTTGTCACTTTTAATAGTGTCATATTTTTATATTAGAAAAGATAGTTTGCAAGAAATCCAAGGTTGGAAATATCAAATAAGCCATTTCCAAAATAGCAAAACAAAACAAAATAAAACAGCGACAAAAAACTCATATGATGCTAAAAAGAAACAATTTAAAAGATTGTAAAAATTCAAATCCGAAATATCTGTTTGGGAGCATTAAGTAGAGGACTGTTAACAATCACTCACTTCTCTGACATTAAAATGGTTGCCAATATAGAAACAACGTGGTTGAATTTTTATGAAATTCATTAAGTACTGTCTCACATCTACACTTTCTCTGTTGTAAAACTGCTCATTGATAGAATTCCACTTCAATGTAGAAAAACAACATTTCCTATAAGAACAACTAGAAATCTGGATAATTGTTTTTAAGGTGCTTAATGGTGTTAGAAAGCTGAAGCAGCCAGGATTCGAGGAGACGGGGGACCCATAAAAAGGAAACTCATTATTAAAGTGAGTTAACTTCTGTGCTACACTTTTGCCCTTGAGCCATTTGGTAATATGAAGCTGAGTTTAGCAGAAAGCAGCTAAGATGGAGAAAAGCTAGCTGGGGAGAGAACAATGGGAGTTTGGAGATGTCAGGTAAACACAAATTTAGGGGCTAAGATTCCAGAGATAAGAGAAGCCCAGTGAAGTGAGACTAATGCTTTGCCTTAGTTTTTGGCATAAGGCATTGGCCTTCTAAGCCATGCAGTGTGAACATTAGAAAGCGGCTGAAAATTTGATTGCAATATTTGAGAGTTACAAGTGTCACAAAATTAGTTCACAACTCACCTGGTTAAACAACACAAGCCTTCAGTTTGGAACCTGGAAGGACACATTGTTGAAGTGGGCATAAACCAGAGGTGGAAAAAGCCAAGTCGAAAGATAACATGAAGAGAATGAAAAGGCAAATCACATATGGGGAGAAGATATTTGCTATACTTGTATCCTTTATAGCGTGAATATAAAGAATTTTATATTCAAAATATATACACACTACCCAAAATTGATAAGAACAAGACAGGTAACCCAACAGATAAAACATGCAAGGAACTTAATTCAATACTTTAAAACAAACAAAGAAAATATTCAAATAGTTAATAAACATTGAAAGAGCTGCTAATGTTTATTAGTCATCGGGGAAATGGAACATAAAACCATAACAAGATTTCATTAAATACCTACTTCAGGAAAAATTTTAAAACAATTTTTGGTGAGGATTTAGAGCAGTTGGGACTCTTTGTGATGTTGTAAACTGGTATAATCACTCTAAAAAATTACTTGGAACGTATCAATTTCTTATGACCCAACAATTTCAATCCTAGATATAAACTCAACAAAAGCATGTATATATGGCCAACAAAAAAATATAGAATTTCATAGCATCACTATTTATAAAAAGAACCCAACTAGAAACTATAAATCTATCAACAGATGATTGAATAAATACTTTGGTTGTTCTATCCCATTAATTCTCAACTGGGGGCAATTTGGCTCCCTGGGAACATTCGGTGATGTTGTGAGATATTTTTAATTGTCATAACCTAGAGGAGACGGGGATGGTGTTACAGGCATGCAGGGGATAGAGGTCAGTGATGTCATTAAATGTCATAGAATGCACGGGACAACCCTCACAACAAATAATTATATCATCAAAAATATCAATAATGCCTAGGTGAGAAATCATGATCTTTACAATAAATATTATATTTTCCTGAGAATCAACAAATTAACGCTATATGTAAACCACCGATTTATCCCACAAACGTAAGATTGAGAAAAATAAACCAGAGAATACATATTTCATAATACCACTTATATAAATTTTAAAAAGCAGAAAAACCAATCAATGTCGATAGAAGGCAAGATGATGGTTCCCTTTGTGGGGGAGTGATGGCTGAGAGGGTACAGGTATTATTTTATTTATTGATCTGAGTATTTATTCCATGAGTGTATTCACTACTTAAAAATTGTAAGGTTATGCATAAACAAGAAGAAAAGACAACCCTCAGAATGGGAGAAAATATTGGCAAATGAAGCAACTGACAAAGGATTAATCTCCAAAATATACAAACAGCTCATGCAGCTCAATATCAAAAAAACAAACAACCCAATCAAAAAAAAAGCAGAAGATCTAAATAAACATTTCTCCAAAGAAGATATATGAATGGCCAACAAACACATGAAAAGATGCTCAACATCACGAATTATTAGAGAAATGCAAGTCAAAACTACAATGAACTATCACCTCACACCAGTCAGAATGGCCATCATAAAAAAATCTACAAACAAGAAATACTGGAGAGAGTGTGGAGAAAATGGAACCCTCTTACACTGTTGGTGGGAATGTAAATTGATACAGCCACTATGGAGACTGTATGGAGGTTCCTTAAAAAACTAAAAACAGAACTACCATATGACCCAGCAATCCCACTACTGGGCATATACCCAGAGAAAACCATAATTCAAAAAGATACATGCACCCCAATGTTCATTGCAGCACTATTTACAATAGCCAGGACATGGAAACAACCTAAATGTCCATCAACAGAGGAATGGATACAGAAGATGTGGTACATATATAAAATGGAATATTACTCAGCCATAAAAAAGAACAAAATAATGTCATTTGCAGAGACATGGATGGACCTAGAGACTGTCTATAGAGTGAAGTTAAGTCAGAAAGAGAAAAACAAATATTGTATATTAATGCATATATGTGGAATCTAGAAAAATTGTATAAATGATCTTATTTGCAAAGTGGAAATGCAGACACAGATGTAGAGAACAAATGTATGGATACCAAGGGGGAGGGAGAGTGGGATGAACTGGGAGATTGGGATTGACATATATACACTACTATGTATAAAATAGATAACTAATGAGAACCTACTGTATAGCACAGGGAAATTTACTCAGTACTGTGTAATGACCAACATGGGAAGGAAATCCAAAAAAGAGGGGATATATGTATATGTATGGCTGATTCAATTTGCTGTACAGCAGAAACTGACACAGCACTGTAAAGCAACTATACTCCAATAAAAAAAATGCAAACAAAATTGTAAGGTTATGGTATGGAGTTATGAGTGTGTGTGCGTGTGTGTGTGTGTGTGTGTATTCAGTACAAACTTTACTTAAATTTTTCATTAAATCACCAGCCTGTAATATTTAATGGGATGTTTAATTCCAAGATTTCATGTATATGTGTAGTTTGGAATTAAGGCAACTTCAATTTCTTAAAAAGACAGAGTGCTATTTAAAGTGAAATAAAATCACCTAGACAGATGTCATTGTTATTTCCTAGGGGTGTGTATATGTGTGTGTGTGTGTGTGTGTGTGTGTGTGTGTGTGTGTTTGCAACACATTATCAAGGGGGTCTTTTCAATACAGTGTTTAAGAAATTTTTTTCCCGCTGATGCTTATTTTTTATTTTCTTTCAAAGACAAATGCTTCAAAATGTTTTTTCATTTCTTAAAAAGTAACCTCGCTTCCACAAGAATAATAAAATAGACAGCATACCAGGGTACCCTACAGTGAAATACCATGGCAACAGATACTTTGGCTGAATCTTTTTGACTATGGGCAAATCTGTCCAAGTCTGTCAAATTCAATATCTTCAAATTGCCATTAGCAATATTAATGTTACAAGAGGAATAATACTGCATCTTGGCCATATATTTAGTTAAGATATATACCTAGCTATGGTGAGTCAAAAATAAATCACCTGATCAAGGATTATATGCATAGAGAACTAAACATTAAATATAAACCATTTTATAATTTCACTAAATTACTGTATGGTAAAAAATATATACGGATTAAGGGAATCAACATAGAGATTTCTATGCATATATGTATTTACAGGGTTCTGAAAGAACAAAGATTACAGAATTGAATTTTGAGCAGTAACTGACTCTATATAGTAATATATATGCATGTATAAAACATAAATCATAATATATCTACCAGTATAACATGTGTTTATGTGGATTATGTTTAATTCAAATATTCATCTTCTTAAATGCAATATGCTCAGATGTATGTTCTTGTTGGTCTGCATCACTTATGCCTCCTACTCAAGGAAGATTTACAGAACAATGGAACTCTGAAGACTTTATGAGTGTGGTGGAGAGAAATTAGAAGGGCAGGAGGAAAGGCAGGAGGAGGGACTGGGGAAAGGAAAGGAAGGAAGTTAAACAGTAAGAGGAGGAGGAGAGGATGTGGAAGAAGGGGCTGTTGAGGAAGAACAGGGTGGGGACAGGAGAAGCACTGTATTCAGAGCCTCCATTGCAAGTGGGTTAGGCCATGTGACTAAACTGTGGCCAATGCAGTATTCATGGAAGCTGTCTGACACTTTGGTAGTTTCCTTTAAATGAAGTTTCAGGCTCTTCTCCCCTTTTCCTGAATCCTGGGGCAACTCTGTGAACGGGAGCACATGCAGCAGAGAAGTAGGACAGAAGGATTCAAGGAACATAGTACTACATAACTATCATACAACCTCATTACCTACCCTTAGATTTTTTAGGTAAGAAATAAATGTCTATCCTGTTATGCTATAATTTTTAGTTCTACCTTCCTCCAGCCAAATTTATCCTATTAAATCTGAGCCTCATTTCACCTCCCATTGATCAGACGTGGAGCTGGAAACTCAGGATACAAAGTACATGAAATGGCCTATTGTAGTCAAGAAACTAATAGTCTGGAATTTGAGAAATATTAAAATTTTAAACATTAAAATTAGTGCAGTAAATAGTTATAAGTGTAGCAATATTACCTATAATGTGTAGTACTACAAAACAAGGTCTGGGAGATGACCCTTGAGCTGATATGTCTCAAATGGTTATTCCAAGGTGGACAGGTGATCATTCCAGACAAACATGTTAGAAGGCATAAACTTACTACAATTACTTCTCAATAAACAGAAAAAATATTGAACGTATGATTCCTTTAAATGTTAGCAATACTTATACCAGAATCATGGAACTTGAACATAAGAGAAACATAAGGCCGGAGATAGGCTTTATTGTTAAGTGAAGGCCAAATATGGAGACACTTCTAGGACTGACTATGGAATTTGAACTTTGTCCCCTATGCAGTAGTAGAATATTTGAAGAGTTTTAAGTATTGGGGATGAATTTATCACACACTTGTTTTGAAAGATCCTTTGGGAAGATGAACTGAAATAATGAGACAGGAGATAGGAAACCTGATTAGCTCTGACCTAAGACAGAGCAAGTAGAGAAGGTTAAATTGACATTAAAGATGATAGTTGTAGAATTAAATAGTGCTCCTTCCTTTGTCACCCGTGTTAACATATGCTTATTGAAGCTTCTTATTATAATCAAAGGATGGCTTGTCTCTGTTTGATGTTCCTATCTCTTTAAAATATATGAGCTATAGTTCTGGACTAAATGCCACCCTCCCTGATATTTCCAGAACAAATTACTGAATTTCTTCTCAAAGGCTGCAACCACCATCTATATACGACAGTATGAGAAGGCTTTGTGCACATAATATCTATAATAGAAATATTAATATAAATTATTTTATATATATATATATATATATATATTTAGTATTGGAGGAAAACCAATAATGAAAACATACTGTATCAGGACAGAAATAACTTCATTTGCTAAGCCAGAAAATTGAAAGTGCTTATGTTATAAATGTATAATAACTCAGCATACTTGGCTAGGTTCAAACAAAACAAGAAACAGGATGCTAGCAAATTCCCCAAAGATTTTATACCCTTCTATTCACTGCTCACCTCTCTCCCAAAGTTAAACACTATCCTGATTTTGAAGAGATAAATTTTTCTTTCTAGTTTGAATACGTTATGTATAGTCACATATAATCATATAGAATACAATCCTTTGTGTCTGCTGCCTTTGCTCAATATTTTATTTGTGAGATTAATGTTTTTCTGTATACATGTAAAATATTCATTCTTATTTCTGTATTCTATTCTGTTGAGTGAACATTTATTTATCCAGCCTACTGTGGATACACATTTTAAACTATAATGGATAGTTCTATAACAAACATTTTAATACATATGTTCTGAGGCACGTGTGGCAACATTTCTCTGGGATATACCCAGGAGTGTGTCACAGGTATGCATATATTCAGCTTTAATAAATACTGCTTAAAGGTTTTATCAGTTGTACAAATATTTCTATAGACTTTTTCACCTGCAGCCTCTGACATTTGTATTTTCTTAACAAACTTGGCATTTTGTATTTCATTTTAGCCATTCTGTGGGTATGTTTAAGTGTGGCATGGTGCCTTTAATTTGCAGTTCTTCAATGACTAATGATGAGTTATGTTAATTTTTCTTATTAACTTGAAGGAGATATTTATATATTTTAATGAAGAGTTCTTTATAAGAGGTTTGTATAGTGAATATGACCTCTCACTGTATGGGTGGCTCTTTAACTTTCAAAACAGTGTCTTTTGAAGAACAGAGGTTGCAAGTATAATATAGTTCATTTTATCAATTTATTTTTCTTCTTGGTCCACACTTGTATATGCTATTGAAGAAACATTGACCTACCTGAAGTTCAGAAAGATAATCTCCTATATTTTCTTCTAAAAGTGTTAATTATTTTTTACATTTTACATTTCTATCTGTAATTTCTCTGGAATTAATTTTCATGTAAGATGTAAGCAAGATACACTGCATTGTCACTGTTATAAAATATGAGGTTGTAAATGTTTGGGTCTGTTTCTGGATTCTCTATGGCATTTTATAGTTAATTTTGTCTGTACTATCCTAATTATAGCTATCCTGATTATAGCTTTATAAAACATGTTGATATCTTGAAGTATAAGTTGTCCAGTTCTACTTTTATTCTTCATGGTTGCTTTGATTATTCATGATTTTATATTTTCATATAAATGTTGATTTACCTGGTAAATTTCCACACACACACACACACACACACACACATTCACACAGTGGTAGGATTCTGTTTGGATTGTGTTGAATATATACATTTATTTGAGGAGAAATTACACCTCTGCGTTACTGTGTCTTGCAGTCAGTGAACATGGCATATTCATCAACTTTTGTTCATTAGAACCCCTCATTAATGTCTATATAATTTTCAGAGCTGTCTTCTTTGTATGACTTTTGCCATATCTGTTCCTCGGAATGTAATGCATTTTGTTGCTATTATAAGTGATTTTTTATGCTAAAATTTATTTTCTATTTCTTTTTGTTTCTTGATTTTTCTCCCAGAATATATAAGTAAAATTAATTTATGTATATTGATCTTGTATCTTCCAAAGTTTTTCCTAAATGAACTACTTCAATGTTTTTCACATATTTTAAATATTCTACAAATATCATTTGTAAATGGTGCAAGTTTTATTTCTTCCTTCCTAAACTTCATGTTTGTTTTTTTTGTCTTACTACACTATTTTCAACCTCCAGTATAAAAATAAATAGAAGTGGAGATAGTGAATATCCCAATTTTGATATCAACATTGGATAGTGGAGAGGGGACTGAATATTTGACAATTAACAATGATATAAGTTTTTGTAGATATTCTTTACAAGATCTAGAATTATGCCATTTGGTTTTAGTGTCTTACATTTTTTTTCTCAGTAACAGTTATGGTTTTTTCCAAATATTATGGCATCCTTTATTTTGTTAATATGGTGAATTATGGTGAATGGTTTTCAATCCATGTTAAACTAATCTAGCATTCCTAAAATATACTCCACTTTGATCATGGTGTATTATCATTTCTATACATCACTACATTCTTTTTTTAAATTAATATTTATTTATTTTTGGCCGCATTGGGTCTTCTTTGCTGTGAGCAGGCTTTCTCTAGTTGCGGAGAGTGGGGGCTACTCTGTGTTGCGGTGCGCAGGCTTCTCACTGTGGTGGCTTCTCTTGTGTGGGGGCTCTAGGTGCATAGGCTTCAGAAGTTGCAGCATGTTGGCTCAGTAGTGTGGCTTGTGGACTCTAGAGCGCAGACTCAGTAGTTGTGGCACGTGCTTAGGTGCTCTGCGGCATGTGGGATCTTCCTGGACCAGGGATCAAACCCATGTTCCCTTCATTGGCAGGAGGATTCTTAACCACTGCACCACCAGGGAAGTCCCTCACTACATTCCATTTGCTAAAAAAAGTTATGACTTTGGATCTTTCTTTATAAGAAGCATTGGCTTACAATTGTTTTTTTTCTTGCAATATCATTTTAGATTTATGCATCAATATAGTAATTGCTGATAAAATGAATTGAGAAGCTTCCTACTCAATTTCTAAAAAATACATAAAATGTAATTTCTTCATTTAATATTTACAAAAATTCTTCTGTGATACCATCTATACTTGAGGATTTCTTCATGTCAGGATTTTTTTATTAGTAGTTTAAATTAGTACTATATAAAGCACTATTAAGTTTTTCTATTTTTATCTTGTGCAATTTATATATTTCATCATTTTTCATTTTAAAGAAGTTGTCAAATTTAGCAGGAATAATATCCATTTAGATTTTCTCCTTTTTTTCCGGATATTGGTCTTTTAGTCTTGTGTCCTATCTCTCCTTCTCTCTGACTCCCTTTCTCTCCCTGTGTCTCTATCTCTTGTTCACTATTGCTAAAATTTAACAACTAAAATAATGTTTTCCAAGAACGAACTTTTGGCTTTGTCGAGTATCTTTATTATACATATGTTTCCTATTATCTTTTAGCATATATTTTTATTTCTGAAAAAAAGTAGAAAAAGAAAGTAAAAACTTTCTTGGACTTTAAATTGTTCCTCTTTTTTTAGCTTTTAAGGTGGAAGTATAAATAATTAATTTTCAACTTTTACTATTTTTAATGTGTACATTTAAGCTAAAATTTTTCTTTAGATACTGTTGTAGTTGCATTTCACAGTCTCTGATAGGTCATATTGTTATTGATAATCACTTAAAACTTTATTAATTTCCATTGTGAGATATTGTCAGACTCATGAGATACTTTAAGTGTGTCATGGAAATATTCCAAATGGTTGCATATTTTGGTCTTCTTTCAGTATTAGAACCAAAATATAATCCACAGTTATCAGATAACATGAACTATATTGATTTTAACCTATTGCTATTTTGCAAACATATTTTATGCACCAGGATATAGCCTATTTTGATACCCTATATGCATTTTATAGTTAATGGATGCAGTGTTTTATATGTGCCACCACCAGATCAAACTAGTTCTTAATTTTTCTTGTTCAGTTCTCATATTTCCCTAATGATTTTTAGAAGACTTTATTTTTTACCTTTGAGCAGACTTAGGTTCACAATAAAATTGATGGGAAGGTACAGAGATTTCGTACATACCCACTGCCCCCGCACATGCATAGCCTCCCCCACCATCAACATCCCCCACCAGAGTCATACATTTTTTACATCTGATGAACCTGCATTAATACATCATAATCACTCAGTCTCCATATTTTACATTAGGGTTAACTCTTGGTGTTGTACATTCTTTTGGGTTTGGACAAATGAATAATGACATATATCCATCATTATAATATCATGCAAACTATTTTCACTGCCTAAAAATCCTCTGTGCTCTGCTTATTTATCCTTTCCTCCCCTGCAACCTCTCCAAGCCCTGGTAACACTCACCTTTCTACTGTCTCCATAATTTTGTCTTTTCCAGAATATCATATAGTTGGAATCATACAGTGTATAGCCTTCTTTCAATTAGTAATATGACAGCTGGTTCTGTAATTTGATTGAGGTATGTTAAAATTCCAAACTATTATCATGGATTTGTCTATCTCTACTTTTTATTTTAGTCAACTTTTTCATTATTATTGGCAGTATTGAATTAGCTGGCAGTAATTCAAGCCAAGTTATAAAGAACATATAAATTTATAATTGCTTAACTTTTTATCTTTATGAGGTATCTCTGTCTCCCATAATAACTCCTGTATACCTTTTTCAACTATTTTATTTTCAACCTATCTGTTGAAAACATTTCTCTGTGACATCTGAGGTTTCCCAACTTGTCATATAAATAATGTTCATTTGTATTTCAAATGTATTTCAAATGAAAGAACAAGAAAAAAACATGAAAAAACCCTAATGAAACAGAGATGAATAGTTTACCTGGCAAAAAAGCAATAGCAGTAAGAATGCTAACAGGATGTGGGGAAAGAATATATGAACACATTGATAATTTTATCAAAAAACTGGAAAATACAAAAAAGAAGCCATCCAAGCTGAAGAATACAATAACTGAAATGAAAGATATACTAGGATAAATTAACACCAGATTAGGTGATACAGAAGAACACATAAGCAATCTGGAAGATACAATAATGGAAATCACCCCGTCAGAACAACAAAAAGAAAAACAAATTAAAAATAAGGATAGTTTAAGGGATTTCTGATACATCATCAAGCATACTAACATTTGCATTACAGGGGACCCCAGAAAAAGAAGAGAGAAGTTATAGAAAATGTATTTTTTTTTTTCGTTATGCGGGCCTCTCACTGTTGTGGCCTCTCCCTTTGAGGAGCACAGGCTCCGGACGCACAGGCTCAGCGGCCATGGCTCACGGGCCCAGCCGCTCCGCGGCATGTGGGATCTTCCCGGACCGGGGCACGAACCCATGTCCCCTGCATCGGCAGGCGGATTCTCAACCACTGTGCCACCAGGGAAGCCCAGAAAATGTATTTGATGTAATCATAGCTAAAAAATTCCTGAACCTAAAGAAGGAAACAGCTTTCCAGGTACAGGAATCACAGAGTCCCAAATAAGATTTACCCAAAGAGAAATACAACAATACATACTAATTAAAATGACAAAAGTTAAAGATAAAAAGATAATTTTGAAGGCAGCAAGAAAAAAGCAAAAATCACATACAAGTGAACCCCCATATGGCTATCTGCTGATTTTTCTGCAGAAACTTTGAAGACGAGAAGTGAGTGACATGATATATTTAAAATGCTGATAGGGAAAAATCTACAACCTAGGATACTCTACCAAGGAAAGTTATCATTTAGAACTGAAGCAGAGATAAAGATCTTCTCAGACAGGGGAAAAAAAATAAAAAAAGAAGAAAAGAAAAGAAAGAGTTCATCAATACTAAACTGACCTTACAAGAAGCGTTAAAGGGTCTCTTTTAAGTGAAAAAGAAAGGGCTAGAACAAGAATTAAAAAATTATAGGAAAGGAAAAATCCCACATGTAAAGGAAATATATAGTAAACACTGTGGATCAACCACTTAAATAAGCGAATACAAAGGTTAAAAGACAGAAATTGTAAAATCAACTATAACTACAAAATATGACATCAAAAACAGAAAATCTGGGGGAGTGTACATCTTTTGGAATGTGTTTTAACTTAAATGACTATCACTTTAAAACAAGTAGATATAGTTATAGCTCAATATATATGAACTCCATGAAAATAACATGCCAAAAACCTACAATAGATCCACAAAAACTAAAGAGAAAGGAACCCAAACATAACACTGCAGAAAATCATCAAACCACAAGGAACAGACTAAAAGAAGAAAACAGTGAAAAATCTAAAAAACAACCAGAAAACAAGTAACAAAATTGTAATAAGTATATACCTATAAATAATCACTTTAAATGTCAATGGACTAAATGCTCCAATCAAAGACATAGTGTAGCTGATTGGATAAAGAAAAGAAAAAAAAAAACAAGACCTATCTTTCTGCTGCCTACAAGGGGCTCACTTCAGAACTAAAGATACACACAGGAAGTGAGGCGATGGTAAAAGATATTCAATCCAAATGGAAACAAAAAGAAAGTTGCAGGTAGCAATAGTCATATCAGACAGAGTAGACTTTATTTTTTTAAATTTTTTTCAGAGTAGACTTTAAAACAAAGTCTATAACAAAAGAGAATAAAGGGTATTGTATAATGATAAAAAGATCAATATAAGAAGAGGATATAACATTCATAAACATATATGGTACTAATATTGCAACATCTAAATACATAAAGCAAATATTAACAGACATAAAGGGAGAAATTGACAATAATATAATACTAACAGGGAACTTTAACACCCTCTCTAACCCCACTTACATCAATAGACAGATCATCCAGACAGAAATCAATAAGGAAACAGTGGCTTTAAATGATACATTAAACCATTTGAACTTAATAAACATCTACAAGACCTTGCTACCAAAAAGAGCAGAATACACACACTTTTCAAGTGCACATGGAACATTCTCAAGGATAGATCACATGCTAGGCCACAAAAAAGTCTCAACGAGTCTAAGAGGATAGAAATTATATCAAGCACTTTTTTGACCACAATAGTATGAAACTAGAATCTATCATAGGAATAAAAATGGGAAAAGCACAAAAATGTGGACACTAAACATGCTACTAAAAAACCAATGGGTCAAGGAAGAAATCAAAGAAAAATCTGAAAATACCTTGAGATAAATGAAAATAAATATACAACTTTCAAAAATCTATGGGACACTGCAAAAGCAGTTCTGAGGAAAATTTATACTGATACAGGCCTACCTCAAGAACCAAAAAAATCTCAAATAACCACCTAACCTACCACCTAAGGCATTAGAAAAAGAAGAACAAATAAAGCCCAAAGTCAGCAGAGGGAAGAAAACAATAAAGATCAGAGCCAAAATAAATAAAATAGAGGCCCCAAAATAATAGAAAAGATCAATGAAACCAAGGGACGATTTTTCATAAAGACAAACAAAATTGATATACTTTTACCCAGACTCATTAAGAAAAAAAAAAAAGGAGACCCAAATAAACAAAACAAGAAATGAAAGAGGAGAAATTACAACCCATATAACAGAGACACAAAAAATTATGAGAATAATATGAACATTTATATGCCAAGAAATTTTACAACATAGAAGAAATAGATGAATTTCTAGAAATAAGCAACCTAAAAACTAAAAATAGAACTACCACATGATCCAGCAATTCCACTCCTAGGTATATATCCAAACAAAGTGAAAATATTAAATCAAAAAAATCTGTGCATCCCAATGTTCATAGCAGAATTATTTACAATTGCCAAGACATGGAAGCCACCTAAGTGTCCATCAAAGGATGGATGGACAATGATGTGGCATACACACACACACACACACACACACACACACACACACACACAATTAATATTATTCAGCCATAAAAAATAGTGAAATTTTGCCATTTGCAGCAACATGGATGTACCTTGAAGGTATTATGCTTAGTGAGGTAAGTCAGACAGCGAAAAATAAATACTGTATGTTTTCAATTATATGTGGAATCTAAAAAACAAAACGAATGAATACAACAAACAAAACAGTCTCACAAATACAGAGAACAAACTAGTGGTTACCAGTGGGGAGAGAGGTGGAGGTAGGTACAAGATAGGGGAATAGGGGAAGGGGATTAAAAGGTACAAACTACTAATATTCTCTAATACCTTTAAATGGAGTATAATCTATAAAAATATTGAATCATTGTTGTACATCTGAAACTAATATAATATTATAAATCAACTAAACTTCAATTTTTAAAAAATGCGTGAAATAACCTCACTGTAGAGGGCAGGGGAAAATACACTGACCAAAATAACTTTGGAAATGAGTGGAGACTATTAAATCTAAAGGCAAAAGGAACAGTACATAAGCACTGTATTATTGCTGATAAAGTTGTGTCACATGGATGCCCAGGTTAACAATTCTTAAACCACTATTTGTGTATAATGGAATCAAGCAATGAATTAATGGACAGTGGATGGTGAGAGCCAGGTTTATCACTGTTGGAGGAGAAGGTTATAGAGAAGCATGGGCAGAAGGCTAGAATGATCCATGTGGTAATGTATTTGAGTTGGAGTCATGAGTATGAACTCCTGCTTAACTTCATACACAGATAATATATATACATGAATTAGTATACACACATATATTTCCTTGTTCTGCCAGTTTAGATGTCCTAAAAGAACAGTAGTAACAAGCACATCTACTATCCAGATCTTTGTTTCTAACACCAAGATTGTGACAAAAGATTGTGGGCTCTTTGGAGAACTGGATGATTCTGAAGCTTGGCAGGGAATATCCAAGATGAGCCTGGTGCATCACACAGTTCCAGAAAGTAAGGGAATGTTACGCGCACGCACACACACACACACACACACACACACACACACACACACACACACACACAGAGTAGGGATGGGAGTTTGTCAAAGGCACACAGGAATCAACTAAACAGCTCCCAATGGCCAAAGCTGTAGTAATTTGAACAACACAATAAATAAAATAGTATTGATTATATCCCAAAGTATAAAATAAATAACCTTGAGTTCATATGGAACTCAATGATGGAATAAAGATATTACTGGGAAGAATAGACAAATCCCCTGTACAGAAGAATTCTAAATAATTTACATAGATCCTCCTACCTAAACAAGGTGGAACCGACTTTCCCTTCTTTATGTATTGGCTGTGCATAGTGACTTTCTTCCAAAGAATACAGAATGCAACAGTGGATAAAGAGTAACTTTACAATGGAGAAAACTGACAAATAGTACCTTAGCCAGACAGGCTTAACATCATAATTGATAAATCATATTGGGAGCAAGTATCACTGAATTGTGGTGAAAGTGGTGCCTTCTTCCCCTAAATCCATAAGCCCAGTCTAGAAATTAGAAAAACATCAGAAAAAAATCAAATTGAGGGACATTCTGCAAAATACTTGATTAGTATTCTTCAAAACTGTTGTTATAAAAACAAAAGTCTAAGAAATTGTCACAACAGAGAAGCATAAAGAAGCATAATGACAATATAATATATATAGCATGCTAGATGAGATCAGAAAAACTACATTAAGAAGAAACTTAGGAAGTCTGAGGAAAGGATGGACTTAGACAATAATATATTGGTTTGCTGCCTGTGAGAAATGTACAAAGGTAATATAAGATGTTAACAGCAGGGGAACTGGGTGTGAAATATATGTGAATTCTCTGTTCTGTCTTTGTAACTTCTATAAATTTAAAACTACTCTTAAAAAGTTTATAAAAAGTAAAACACTACTTTTTTCACTTAACATATGTTGGAGAATTCAATATATCACTATATATATGTATATGTACATATGTATATAGATAGATAGATATACACATATATACACATATATGGTATGTATATTAAAACCTTGTAAATGTGTATTTATCTTTTGTTTACCATTTTCTTATTCATGGACATGGGATGTTTTAAATTATTTCCTTTTCAGGTCAATGCTGCCATATCCCTATCTCAATATGTACATGGTGAAACTTGTGTGTGTGTTAGATTTTTCAAAAGGGTTTTGGGTTTTACCTGTGCCTTATCTGAAAGACTATCCCTATTTTAAACATAGAAAATAGATATCCCATACTGGAATTCTAGTAATTTAGTGATTTCATTGTTTTTACATTGAACTTGTTCTGCCTAGAACTTACTTTTAAAAGTAAAACAGAGAAGAAAGTCATTTTTCTTTCTAGTTGACTATCCAGTTCTTAGAAAACCTCTTGTTGAGTAAAAATTCTTTTCATCCTTGATTTGAAAAGTCATATTTACAATACACTAATTTGTGATATTCTTTACTAACTCTGAATTTCATTTGCCTTTAAACTGAACCTGCTCTGTTTCTAGCAAGGAGCCAAGTATGCAATTCATTTTACAAACTTGTGAGATTTGTTTTTAAAAGAGTGAACGGAGTTGATATCTGCAGAGATACTTAAATAAAATCCAACAAAATATTTTAAAAATCTTAGGGAAAACAACTTTTAAAGGAGAGCACTTGCAGGCTGAGTAACATATACTTAAGCTTCTGAATTTTAATAGCATTGTTCTTTTATTTACTCCCTGCTACAAACTGGTACTTTCAGAATAACTGTTTATCTCCCTTTCCATCACATAAGCTTTTTGTTTAGTAATACAAAAGGCCAAACACTAGGAAAGAGGGTAAACATTATATATATACATTATATATATATATATTTCTCATATATATGAAATAGCTATGAATTTATATATATAAATTCAGCCTGAAACATATGTTTTCCCAAGAACATATTTTAAGGTCACCTCCATGTTTTAATACTGACTTGGCCTAATGAATAAGCACAGTAATTGGCCTCTTTTCATCCACCATAATTTTAGTTTTATTCTTTTAATTTTTAACATCCATAAGTTGAGACTAAAACTTAACAGACTTGTGACTGTGATTAATAGTATTTTCCTCTAGGTGTTAACAAACCTTCTGCCACTATTTTTTAAAGGACTTCAGAGGTAACACCTGTTCAAGTTCTTATGCCAGAATTTATCTGTCCTTCTTTTGTTCTAATATAATTCTTCCAAATTTATTTTAACAAAATGCAAGATGATAGAACTAATACATACAAATATTCTTAAAGTACTACATTAATTATGCTTAGCTATTTCATCCATCAATGTTGGGAAATGATATATAAAAAAATATTTCTAAATGATTTTTCTTGTGAAGCATAGCATATTAGCTGATAGCTGGTAGACATGTCTTATAGATATGACAATATTACATAGGAATATGCAGCACTATGTATTGATCATCGTAATATCTGGATCACTCAGGGCACTCCATGATTTTATAAAGTTTAAAGGTAGAACTAACAAGTATTTTCATATTTTATTATTATATTGAATGTGGCTTTTAAATGGACCAAATCTTTCTAGATTTATAAACAAAATACTTCTTCATCATAAGATAGGGAAGAAAAGTAAATATATACATCATAAAAATATACCACATCCTCAATTTCTTTTTAAGTTGGTTTCTTCACAGAACATCTTCTTGAATAGTACTAAATTAAGAAAAAAGTTGGAGGAATGCATTTTCTCACATATCACCAGGATCATGTAAGATAGAAAAATAGTATATACCTACTACACTCAGAGAAAAGTAGCAAATATGCAGTCCATAAAAAAATATAACATCTCTCTTTACATAAGCTCTAATCGTGAATAAAAAGAGAAGAGAAAAAATATTTCTCAACTCTTTATGAAGTCAACTTCACCTTGATATTAAAACTTGACCAGCTCATGATAATAAAAGTACAAACCAATCTTATTCACGACCTTAGAAGCAAAAATCCTAAACAAATATCAGCCAATAAAACTCCATGATTTAAAGAGGTGTTTACATCAAGAACCAAGGAAGCAGAATTTTAGGAATCCCAGAATGGCTTGCTATTTGAAAATCTATCAATGCAGTTCAGTTAATATAATAATAATAATAAAATGATATAATTCTTCAAAATATTCAGAAAAATAATTTGATACAATTTAGTAACCATTCATAAGAAATTGTTGGAAACTAGGAGTAGAGGATAACTATACTTATAAAAGAGCCTTCAGAATATACCACATGTATCTTTGAATTTTAAAAATAATCTGCTTTATTCACATGGTATTCCATCGCCTTACAAAGTTATTAATTTCTTTTTGTTGGGAACCATGTTATACAATTAATTTTGTATTTGTCTTTGGCACTCTACTGGGAAAATAATACACACTGATTTGATTACTATATATATATATATATATATATATATATATATATATATATTTGCTTAAGTATGTACATACTTAAAAATCAGCTACCTAAACTCAGGTATGTTTTCTAGGACCATTGCATTAAAATTTAATTGCATTAACCTTAAGGATGAATTTTAATTTCTGATTGATATTTAAGTGTCAGTGATGTGTTTTTTTGAATATTCACTTGCTTGTCACATATTTCCCCCTCAACCCTCACCCTTTCTTTATGATAAAAAGCAATATGCCTACAAAAAATTAGATGAACTAAGAGAATAAATATTGAAAAGACATATCAGTGAGTATTCTGTCTTGAACAATTAATTTGGTAATATTTGATCAGGATGGGCTAAGTTATACTGCAGTAAGAAAGAGCCCCCAAATCTCAATGGCTTAGAAAGAAATTGCGTGTTTGCTCCACATGTCCAATGTGGGTTAAAAATAAATTCTGCTTACTCCAGTCACTATGGAAGGGATGCTGATAGAGCCTCCACCTTAGCACATGCATCTAGTGTGACTTTGGTCAAGATAAAGGGAATATGCTGAATTGCATACCAGCTTTAAAGTTTCCAACCAGTAGTGAAATAAATCACTTTTGCTCACCTTACATTGATCAAAGTAAGATACGCGATCACAAAGAGTTTCGAGCAGACAGGGAAGTGTAATCCCATCATATGCTTGAAAGTGGGAGAGCTAGAAACAGCCATAATGAACAGGGTCTGCATTTCTGCAACCAAGTATTCAGTGCACTTTCACATCTTCCCATGCTATACAAATCTCAAGTTGTAATGACTCCTCTGAATTAATGACATCAAAAAAGCAAAATAAGCATTCTCCTGATGAACTAAAACAAATTAAGCATTCTCTTGATCACCTAAAATTAATTAATTAATTAACTAAGTAGTAAGTAAGTAAGTAAACTGCCCCTGAATTCTCACAAAAGTCTTCCATCTTAAAAGGGAATAGACACAGTAGACGCTGATATGTAACAATTCTGAAACCTACTGGGAAAATGTTTAGAATTCCTCTACCCTAAGTACTGAGACTATTCCTTGACAATGATCCAAATTTCCTCCTTGGGAGGGATTCCCTATTTGAATTTTTCCTGAGGCTACTGTTTTATTCTCTGAAAGATTATTTTATCCATTATTTTTTTTACATTGAACATATGTAAGCCAGGCACTAGAGAATAAACTTTTATTTGGGAGTATGCAACTTTTTAAGCCTATTTCTGCTATTTTTTAAATTAAGGTTTTAAAAATTAATTTATTTTATTTATTTTTGGCTGCTTTGGGTCTTTGTTGCTGTGTGCGAGCTTTCTCTAGTTGTAGCAAGCAGGGGCTACTCTTGTGGTGCGCGGGCTTCTCAGTGCAGTGGCTTCTCTTGTTGCAGAGCATGGGCTCTAGGCGGGAGGGCTTCAGTAGTTGTGGCACATGGGCTCAGTAGTCGTGGCACACGGACTTAGTTGCTCCATGGTATATGGGATCTTCCCACACCAGGGCTCGAACCCGTGTCCCCTGCATTGGCAGGTGGATTCTTAACCACTGTGGCACCAGGGAAGCCCCCTATTTCTACGTATAAGATTGGGATCCCAGGGATCTTTGCATCAAAGAGTTAAAGGCTTTTCGACATCAGGAATATATTTTATTTCACAAGAAAACCTTCTTAAAAACCTACTGAGATTCTTACCCATCGGATTCCAGTCAGGTCATAGGACAAAAAAACTAAAAGTAGAACTACCATATGACCCAGCAATCCCACTACTGGGCATGTACCCTGAGAAAACCATAATTCAAAAAGATACATGTACCACAATGTTCATTGCAGCACTATTTACAATAGCCAGGACATGGAAGCAACCTAAATGTCCATCAACAGATGAATGGATAAAGAAGATATGGCACATATATACAATGGAATATTACTCAGCCATAAAAAGAAATGAAATTGAGTTATTTGTAATGAGGTGGATGGACCTACAGTCTGTCATACAGAATGAAGTAAGTCAGAAAGAGAAAAACAGATACTGGATGCTAACACACATATACGGAATCTAAAAAAAAAATGGTACTGATGAACCTAGTGGCAGGGCAGGAATAAAGATGCAGATGTAGAGAACAGACTTGAGGACACAGGGGGGTAAGGGGAAGCTGGGATGAAGTGAGAAAGTAGCACTGACACATATACACTACCAAATGTAAAATGGATGCCTAGTGGGAAGCTGCTGCATAGCACAGGGAGATCAGCTCCGTGTTTTGTGACCACCTAGAGGGGTGGGATAGGGAGGGTGGGAGGGAGACACAAGAGGGAGGAGATATGGGGATATAGGTATACATAGAGATGATTCACTTTGTTGTACAGCAGAAACTAACACAACATTGTAAAGCAATTATACTACGATAAAGATATATATTAAAAAAAAACCCACAACAATAATACATGACTGGAACCAGCTTAACCCGTTCAGTAGTTTTAATGTGTCTTTGACAATGAAAATATCTTAAAATTTTAACTTTCTCTGTTTAGGATTGAAAAGCAGTTGCCTTATCTAATCCTAAAATTTCTTCTAATTGTGTATCTCTCCACTGCCCTGTATAACTGCTAGCAACTTTCCAGTTCTTTCTTGAATTTCTCTCTCATATGTAATACCTTGCTTCGTGTAGCAAATACCAAGAAATTCTTGCTAATAATTTTATTTTCCAAACTTTTAATTAAGGAATTCAAGTTCATAATGTATAAGAACAGCCTTCCAAGTGATCTTAAGCTACAGTTTTACCAAATTTTTTGCCCATTGCAGAATATTGATCACTATTTATTCAGACTTAAATAACAGATGCTTCACTCACTGCCTAAGCCAATGCCACTACGTATTTCAGGGTTTGTTTCTGTTTTTCTGATCTGTTTTCTGTGGTTGTTATGAAAGCAGCTCAATCTTGGTACCAAATTCTAAATTAATTATATTAGCCAAAGTTATGTTGCACTAATTAACAACTCCAAATCATAGTGGCTTCACAAAATACAGTTTATTTTTCATTCCTGCTGCATTCAGAGGGTTGTCTGCTTATTATACCTACTCAGTTCAACCTTGTACACAACTGATACATTTTCTAAGATGGTAAAAAAATTAAATGGCAAATCTCCCACTGGCTTTCAAAGCTCTGACATGGCCCTGGCACACATCCCTTTCAATTAAAACCCTCTGGCCAGGGACTTCCCTGGTGGTCCAGTGGTAAAGAATCTGCCTTACTATGCAGGGGACGCAGGTTCGATCCCTGGTCAGGGAACAAAGGTAACACATGCTGGGGGTTAACTAAGCCTGCGCTCCACAACTACTGAGCTCGCGCACCTCAACTACAGAGCTCACGCGCTCTGGAACCCACGCGCCACAACTAGAGAAGAGAAAAACCTGCACACCACAACTAGAGAGAAGCCTGCACACTGCCATGAAAAGCCCGCGCGCCGCAATGAAAGATCCCGCATGCCTTAATGAAGATCCTGCGTGCCACGACTAAAGACCCGATGCATCCAAAAATAAACAAAATAAATAAATAAATAATAAAATAAATCTAAAAACAAACAAATAAAAAAACCCTTTGGCCAACATCAGTCACATTTTTAACCTAAGTTAAAAAGGTTAAGAATGTATCACACGCACAGATTTGAAAAAACAGATATTTTGGAGAATAGTACCCCAGCTAAAAATTTTAATGTTCTTTATTGTCTTTCTCCAGTGACTTTTCACATTTATGTATACATATTTAAGTTCTTTTGACTTTTTGATCTCTAAGAAAAACATGTTAGGAAGAGCGTAGTAGCTACTGATTTACAGTATTGGAAAATTTTCTCCCACCAATTTCAAAATGTGTTCAATCACAATAATCATGTGTAGGCACGTAATAAAATTATAGACCTCTAGTCCTCTGCAAAATAGATTCTGATTTGGCAGGCCTGAGATGGACAACCAATACATTATCTTTATCAAATATACCAGGTGATATTCATGATCAGATAACTCTGAGAAATATTTCTCTGCCACATAATGTGCGTAAAAGTACTTAGTCTTCCGAAAAAGATTCTGCAATTTTTACCTTGTGATTTGACTTATTGTTATTTTTAGAATGATTTTTGCAATTTTAGCTTTTATTATTAGACTTTATATTTTAAGCAGTTTTAGGTTTACAGAAAAATTGAGCAGAAACTACAGAGTTCCCATATAGCCCTTAATGCCCTTTTATTAACATCTTGCATTAGTGAAGTAATTTGTTACAACTGATAAGCCAATACTGATAAATAATTAACTAAATCCATAGATTACAATAGGGTTCAGTTTTTCTGTTGTACCTTCTATGGATTTGACAAATATATAATGACATGTATACACCATTAGGCTATCATACAGAATTGTTTCGGTGCCCTAAAATTTCCCTGTGCTCCACCTACTCATCTCTCCCCTTCCCCTCTGGAAACCCCTGGAAACTACTGATCTTTATACTGTCCCCATAGTTCTGCCCTTTCTTGAATGTCATGTAGTTGGAATAATACAGTTTGTAGCCATTTAAGACTGGCTTTTTTCCACTTGAGAGTGTGCATTTAAGGTTCCTCTATATCTTTTTGTGGGCTGGTAACTCATATCTTTTTTTATTGCTGAATAATATTCCATTACATGGTTGTACCATAATTTGTTTATTCATTCACCAATTGAAAGATATCTTGGTTGCTTCCAAGTTTTGGCAATTATGTACAAAGCGGCTATAAACATTCATTGCTGGTTTTTTGAAGCTAAGTTTTCAACTCATTTGGGTAAATACGAAGGAGTGTGACTGCTGGACCGTAAAGAGTAGGTTTAGCTTTGTTAAAAAACTGCCAAACTGTCTTCCAAAGTAGCTGTACCATTTGGAATTCCCACGAGCAATGAATGAGATTTCCTCTGCTTCACATCCTCATCAGCATTTGATGCTGTCAGTGTTTTGGATTTTGGACATTCTAATATGTATGTAGTGATGTCATTGTTTAAAGTTGCTATTCCCTAATGAAATAGGCTGTTGAGCATCTTTTCATGTGCTTATTTGCCGTCTGTACGTCTTCTTTGGTGAGGTGTCCGATAAGGTCTTTGGCCCATATTTTTGGGGGGTTGTTTGTTTTCTTATAATTTAGTTTTAAGAGTTCTTTGCAAAATTTGGATACCAATCCTTTATCAGGTGTGTGTTTTTCAAGTATTTTCTCCCAGTGTGGATTGCTTTTTAGAATGATTTTCAGTTGTGTGTATGATAGGCAGAATAATGTACTCTCAAAGATGTTCATCCTTTATTCCCTGGAACCAGTAATATGTTACCTTATATGGCAGCCCTGCTGACACTTAAGTTTAGTTTAGAGAGACCCATTTTGGACTTCTGACTCCAGAACCCTAAGGTAATAAATAATAAAATTTTGTTGTACTAAACCACTTAGTTAATGGTAATTTGTCATGGCATAAATAAAAACCAATACAATATGGTATACTAGAATTGTAAGGTATAACAAGAAAATACTTCTGTCTTGTCAAAAAACTCAGTACTGGGAGTTAAAAAAGAATAGTCTGTAAACCAGATAATCTGCTGAAAATTAATTTACATACTTAATGAATATTCATGAATCAAAGTAAACAAGTATAAATAATTTTAAATAAATGGTAGGGATCAAATACAGTTTCATATGTTGTAAATGATATTGAAATAGTAGGTTATTGAAAAAAATAACATGAAACTATGAAGTATACTGCTTCAGGTTTTTTTACTTTGGGGAGAAAGATTTGAAGGAATTTATTGTAAGTATCAGAGACCAGATCTTTTTCCTTATTTGCAAAACCTTAAGTGAAATTTTGGCATTTTAAAAATAAGTGCGTGTTTTCAAACAGAATAGTTTAAATTTTTAATTAATTTGAACATTACTAGAACAAACAAGGAGATAAATGAGAATCAACTGTTTAAGGAATTTGTCTCCTAGTTTGCATAAATTCACTTAAGAATTATTCTAATATAAATTTGGCACCAGATTAAGAATGTAAACTGTAGCATTTTATCCTTTGGGTAAATCAGAGATTTACCTTCGTTGTAAAGAAACATATTAAGAGCGGTTTTCTCCATATCTACAGAGCCTGGAACGTAGCGGGCATTCGAAAAATGTTTAACGAATCAGCATGTTCTCATCTGGAGTGGTAGATCTTGGAACTGATCAGATATTAATCTAGTCCAGAATCTTTTCACTTACTAAACCATGTCTACTCACTTGTTGTTAATTGTAGAAAATATCTCATTTACACATTTTATATTCAATTGATTTGATGCACTCCACAATGTATGCCTTGCATTTCAAGCAAAAATCGTGATGAATGTAAGTTTCTTGAAATATTTTCAATAATAAATAACAAAATGTTAGTTCCCTTACAAAAAATACATAAATATTGTTGAGTATATAGAAAACAGATAAGTACAAATTGAATAATGTGACACATAATACCAATATACAATGTTGTGTCAAGTTAGCACCCCTCATCAAAAGCTAAATATTTTTTTAAAAAATAGATAAAAGGTTTACTAATTATGTAATGAAACTGGGAGGATTGTGTCTTCTTCCTGTTTAGTTTGTGTATAGACAGTACCACTGCCATTGGATTTCTTTTTCTCAAATGCAATTGAGCCTAAATAAAACTGACTTATTCTCTATCATACGCATAGTAAGCTCCCTGAAGGCCACGCTATCACCCATGACATTCAGGAAGGGAGAAATTTTGCCTAATGACTTGCAATTCTGAGCTCCCACTTCTGCTTGAATTAGTTCAATTTATGGATGATGTCTCTAACCCACACAACCCATCCTTGCTTAGCACGATGAGGTCACAAATGTATAAATTTGTCTTCTCGATAATCTCAAAAATCAATGACCTTCACAAACAAGCCTCACATAAGTTCTTTGCATGTGTAGCACAATTTATTGTAGTAATTAACTAATACAAACAAACTTAAAATTGGACATGAAAATCTCTATAATTAGATTTAATAAATTAGGTTTAATCAGTTAATAGATTAGATCTCTACAATGTAAGTATTCCTCCCATAACTTCACAATAAAGAAACTCATTTACTGATGCTAACAAACACTGATCTGCTTTCTGCAAATAAAGATTAAATTAGTTATTTCTAGATTTTCATGTAATGTAATGTAATGTCAAATATTTTGTATACATTTAATCATACAGTATGTACTTTTCCGCCTTGTTTACTTACCTCAGTATAAACTTTGTGACAGGTATCTAGGTTTTACAAGTATCAATAACTCATTCATGTTGATTGATGATTAATATTTAATTTTGTGGATATATCATGATTTGTTCATCTTTTCTCCACTTGATGGACAATGGGGTGTTTCCATTTTCAACTATTATGTGTAAGGTTTCTTTGAACATTTATGTACAAGTCTTTGTGCAGACACATGGTTTCATTTATCTTGGATAAACATTTAGGGTTGGAAATGCTGGGTCAAATGATAATTAAATATTTACCATAATGAGAAATTGCCAAACTGTTTCCAAAAGTGGTTTACTTCTAGAAGTTTTATAGGTTTACTCTTTATGTTTTGACTATGATCAATTTCAACTAAATTCTGGGGTATGTTCTGTGGTCAGAGTTGAGTTTTATTTGTCATATGGATGCATAATTTTTCACTACCTTATTTTGAAAAGACTATTTCTTCTCCATTGAATTACTTGTGTAACTTTGCCAAAATCAGTTGACCGTGTCATTCTATTTCTTGAATCTTCTAAGTTCCATTGTGCCTTGGTAAGTCTACCTAGAGGCTTATAGATTTTACTAATTACTTTTTCAGACCTGGCTTTTGATTTCATTGATATAACTTATTTTTCCTATTTTCTAAATCATTTATTTTTCTCAGCTTTATAATATTTATTTACTTCTGATTATTTTTATTTAATTTGCTGATTTTTCCCTAATTTCTAAATTTGATCATTGATTTGAATAATTTTATTTAATCTTACTTTCACTAAATTATTTTTATTAATCTTTATATTTTAAAATAATTTCCTATATACATGAAAGTTGCAAAGTTAGTGCAGAGAGTTGCCAGATACCCTTCACAAAATTTCTCCTGTTGTTACTATCTTATATATTCATGGTACACTTGTGGAATTATGAAATTATGAAACCAATGTTCATATAGTACTGTTAATTAAACTTGGTTTATTTGTATAGAACTAGTTTTCCAGTAATTTTGTCTTTGTGTTCCATGATCCAATACAGCTTATCGCATTGCATTTAGCTGTGATGACTCCTTACTCTCTTCTGGTCTGTGATGGTATCTCAGTTTTCCCTAGTTTTTCATAACCTTGACAGTTTTAAAGAAACTAGTCATGTTTTTTGCAGATTGTCCCTCAGTTTGAGTTTGTGTAATGTTTTTCTCTTGATTAGACCAGGGTTGTGAGTTTTTGGAAGGAAAAGCACAGAGATGATGTGTGCTTCTCATTACATTATTTCAGAGGATACATGACATCCACATGGTGTCACAGGTGATATTAAACTTAATCACATGGTTAAGGTAGTAAATATTTACAGATTTCTGAATGAAGCTACTGCTTTTACCTTTCTACATTCTTTTGAAGTGAGTGACTAAGTTTATTCCTCTCAAATACACAGACCTTGGGAGTTGATTAAGCTCTACCTCTTGGAGGGGGACTATCTAGATATATTACTGGAAAAATTATCTAAGGAAGATTTGTGTTTTAAGGAAGATTTGTGTCTTCTCCCACATTTATTTATTCAATCATATAATTATATCAGTATAGAGTCATGTATATTTATTTTATACATTGGATTATAATCCAATATACATTTTTTTTTTTTTGCTCAAATTTTTTGTTCATCTTTGGCCACTGGGAACACTTTTATGTTACCTCCTCTGTCTCCTTTCTAATCACACGTGGTTGCTGTTGATTTTGTTGTTTGAGCACTTTGTTACTTTCTAGGGAAATATGATGCTCAAGGCTCATCTTGTATTTTCCCTGTCCCAGTCCTAGAATGTGCAATTTTTTCCAAGTTGTGCTAGTTCCTTTTATTGGAGAGTGTAATTTGGAAACAAAGATCTGGGCACTGGTGTGCTTGTGGCTACTGGGAGGCCTGGCTTCTAGAACCTCTCTGGGGTCAGAGAATATATATGTGTAATAATCTACATATACACAGATATCTATTATTGTTTTAGTATATAATTATCTCTATATGCATACTAAGCTAAACATAAATTCATTAGAGGTCTCTAACTCTAATGAAGTACCTTGAGGTTTACTCTAGTCTTCCTTTCATGCCTATTTGTAACTTCCCTTTCTGAAAGTGAGAAACCTGTTTCCCAACATACATTATCCATTTACTTATTTGTTCAACCTCAATATACATGTACATGGTTTCAGATTGTTAACCCATACCTCCATAAAATACAAATTTACGAAGTAGAGTACATTGTTTACGTATGAATCCTTTTATCTTTAGCTTCACAGTTTCCTGTCAAACACTGTTTTCCAAAGGCACATAGGTAAAATCCTTTTTGGGTTCTTTTATCTGTTTGTTTCCTTCAGTATGGTCATATAAAACATCTATAGTACAGTTAGATTCATTTGTTGTCCTCTGTATACCATCCCGGTATCCCCCTACATCCTGGTTGACTTTTTTTCAATTATATTTTAACTTTCTAAATGTTGAGTTAATGATTGTGGATTGTCTAAGAGTATGCTAATTTCAAACATGCATTCACTCATACATTTATTCAAAACTTTATTGACATGCTAGAACATAAATTCTAGCAGGAAGACTTAGGATATAAATGTAAAAAATTTTTAAAAAATGAGATGACAGGGAGTATTAACTTTAGGAAGAAAATAAAAATATAGCAGGGTATGTAGAAAGAGCAACCTGTCAGCAATGCTTTTTGATAGGCTTATTAGGGAAAACCATTCTAATAAGGTAAAAATTTAATAGGGATGGAAGTAGGTAATGGTGTGGGTTATACAGATTTCTCCTAGAGACGGTTTCTATGCAGAGTGAACAGTAAGTGAGTGACTCTAAAATTGTAGCCAGCTTGTAGGTATATTCCAGAAAAGAGAAAGGAGGCAAGGTCACATTGGAGCCTGTGAACTGAGGAGAACAGAAACAGATGTAAGGTCAGGGAATTAGTAGGATGGTTAAATCTCTTAAATACTGGTAAATACTTATAAAAACTTTGGATTTTGTTTTTCTAGGTTAAATGGAGCTATTGAATGGTATTCAAAGAAGAATGTTGGTGTGAAGGTCAAGTGAAGGATGTACCACAAGGAGGAGTGAGGGGTCAATTTTGTAGTATTGTAAGACCAGTAAGATGTGGAGTAGGATTTGAAAAGAGCAATGTCAATGAAGTCTTGAGATAAAAGCCTTAAAGAATTATGGTCATAGGATGCTCCAAAAATCAGAAGTGGTGGCCGAAAATATGGAAAATGCTTTCAAAGAGTTTTTTGCTCTAATATGGAACAGAGGAACAGAATGGAGGGAAGTGTGAACACAAGGGCATATTTATTTTAGGATGGGAGATATTATACTTGGTTTCTATGGTGATGGAAATAATTCAGTAGAAAGCAAAAAATGTTGGTTTGTGGGAGAGAAGGAATAACTTCAGAAGTGAGTAATCAGGAAAGGATAGAATCATGTATACAAATGGAGGAGTTCACCCTAATTTACTTAAAGAAAAGAGGATAAGAAGTGTGTATGGATACAGATGAACATTTGTCGATATAATGAAGTGTGGGAGGGGATGGGAGAAGAATGTAGAAGATAGAGGAATATAGAAGAATTTATTAGTGAAATGAGAAGAAAGATCATCAGTTGATGCTCATAAGAATAGACATGGAGCTGGAGGTTTGAGGAAAAAGAGAATAAATGACAGTCATCAATGGGAGTGGCTAGTTGGTTAACAAGGGAACCACAGTGTGTTTGTCAGCACCATGGAGCTGCTTAATACTTGTGGTCATAATTGAACATGAAACAAATCACCATGAGTTGTAATTTTCTCTAGCCATGTTCAACATCTGGGCTGCTGGTGTGGTGTATGCAGAGTTCAATTTAAATAAGGTCTATTTTACTGGGCATATGTAACAAGAGAAGGGGGTATAAGCAATTGATGGTATGTGTAAGGTGTGATTTGCTAAACTATAATATAAGGCAATAGAATATAGGTAGGAAGTAAGGCTATTAGTGGATGAGACTAGAAATAAAATGCTATTAAGTCAAACAATCAGAAGACTTACGTGTGTGGAAAATATTGAGTTGGATAACTGGAATAAACAGGTCAGAATTTTAAGATGGCTCAGGCACTGAATTTAAGATTGTAGCACGATTGCAGGTCTACGATATGACCCTTGGAATAGTGACTAAAAAGGGGTGGAAAACAGGATCATTTGAGGTAGGGAAATCAAACTATAAATAGGATCTTTTACATCAGTATTAAATCCCTAAAAATTGTGACAAATAATGATGGAGAGAAATAAAATAGTTTCTAGAATCTTTAAGGTGTGAGAGATTGTGAACTGGGTGTTTGGTTTTTTAAATTCCAAAAGAACAAGTAATAAACAGTATAGTTGAGTATCATGAGGTCATGAAGTGTTTTGTTTTGTTGGTGGTGGGTTTTGTTTGTTTGTTTGTTTTGGAGAAGCGTGGAGGAAGAAAAAAGGGTGACTTAAAGTAGCAATGAAAAGAGCAGGGAGCACAATTATTCTGTTTCAGAAGCCATGGTACTTGAAGTATGTGAGGAAAATAGCTTGAAAGTACTGTAGTCAAAGGAGTGTCCTCATAGGTTAGCCAGGTTTCAGTTAAAGCCATGAGGTGAAATCAGGCCTACCCTTAACTTTATAATTAGCAGGAAAATACTGCAGCTGGAAGCCTTCATATCATATATCTAAATATTTTTAATGTTTAAATCAAGCTCACAAACTATTAATAAATTATATTCTAAGCTCTTATCTTTACAAATATATTTTCATTATGACAAAATGTGTAAAATGTGTTAAAATGACCAAAAGTTGACAAAATATCAAAGATGATAAAATATAATTATTCTCTGTGAATGTGTCCAGTTGATGGGACATATTTGCATGAGGAATGAAATAAAGATATCTGTCTTTCTTATATTATTGTACATTTATTTCATTAAATTTATTTTCCTCATTCAAGCAAATTATTATTTATGCTGTTCTAATCAAATTTTCATATAAGTTCTGTGGCTGTTAACAAAAGTGATTGAAATAATATATACTACTGAGTGAATTGTGTCCTCCTTAAAATTCATATGTTGAAGCCCTAACCTCCAGCGGCTGTATTTGAAGATGAACCTTTTAGGAGGTTATTAAGGTTAAATGAGGTCATAAAAAAGGTGTCCTAGTCTGATATAATTGGTGGTCTTATATGAAGAGAACTCACTCCCTCCCTTCCTGAGCATTCACTGAGCAAAGACCATTTGAGGAAACAGCTAGAAGGTGGCTTGTCTGCAAACCGGGAAGAGAGACCTCACCAGAACCCGACCATACTGGCACCCTGATATTGAACTTCCAACCTTCTGAACTATGAGAAAATAAATTTCTGTTGTTTACACCACCCATTCTATGACATTTTGTTATAGCTGTCCAAGCAGACTAAGACAATATACTTTCACAAAAATGTAAAGTATGACAATGTAAATCTTTGAAAATACATTTCATGTGTCTTCAAAAAAACTATTTTTTAAACTATTAAAAATTACCCATTAAGACTGAAGAAAAAACAGGAATCAAGATTATAAATCAAAATTATTTAATAAAATTTTTTTTAATTTAAAAATATTTTATTCCAAATGTATCAAATATATTTGTAAAATATAACATTTCTAGCAGGTAATACTCATCTAGTTGCCAAAAGAAAGAATCAGAATCATGCTTTACAGGATGATTCATCTAGGCTCCTGTATATAAATCTTATATATAATATGAAATACTTAATATTGTGAAAGAATTCTTATCTATTAATTATTGGAAATCATTTATTAATTTGCAAATAACTTATTAATTTGTGACTACCTCTATAACCATAACTGAAACAAGAATAGAATAGGAAAATGGATGTTCAGCACTACTTGGAAACAATACTTCCTTATACAAGAATCTATTGCAATCTTGCTGAGTAGAGGATTCGAAAGTTAATTAATCTTTTTTCTTACATAAGCATTTCTGCTGTTCAAAATTCTCCCTGCACTTCATGTCAGCATCCATATTCAAGATTCCCGGAGGCACCATCCACAAAACTTCATAGCATTTAGATGAAGTTGCAATTTGTTTCCACGACATAGGGCAAGAAATATGAAGAAGACTTTCCCTGGAGCCTGATCCATGTTGCTCAAGAGGAAGAATGTTTAGAGTTACAGGACACACAGTGACAGTTCCAAGCTCCAGAAATTGCCCACGGTTCTTCCATAATCATCTATGCACGTGAGTGTGGGTTTGTGAGATGTGGGTTCTTCATAAGCAGTACTGCTGAAGTGAAGGGTCGTTTTTTATTTCTCAGTATGAGATGTCAGAGTTTAAAATATAGGAAGCCATTGAATTCAGCAGACTATTTCCAATTCAACCAATGGATATTTGAAGTATTGGGAAGGGTGATGTTAACAGGAGCCCTGAGTGCACTGAAAGTCCACTTGCAGTTTCTTAATGTCAGCTTAGAGAACAGAGGAAGGATCTGGGAGCAGGTAGAGGTGTGGACTCACCAATGAAAGTGTGAAAACTTGAGAAAGATCATTACACAGAATATTCAAAATTCCATGGGTCATTTTAACTTCCATTTGATGACTGCACTTGTCTTCTCTTTTAAATAGTTTAACTAAATTTTATTTTACATTTTATTATATTACTTTGCACTTCTAGAACAATGGTAAATGCTAGTTTCAGTACTGTACACTCTAATTTCTAAAAGAATAATGATAATATTACAGTATTGAGCCTATATTTTCTACAAAACTAAGCAGTTTCATCAAGATAATGATAATGATGTGGTTGTTGTCATCATTATTGTTGCTGCTGCTGCTGTGGCTATTCTGACCTAGGTGGGTTGTCCCTCTAGACTTCAATCACAATCATCTTTCCTAAGATAATCACATATTTGTTCAAATATCTAATTTTCTTTTATGTAAGTGATCTGAATTAGGGGACACCGACTCTATCCAAACTGAAGAGAAGCTATTTTAGACTACAGTTGGAAACTCTAGAAGGTGATGCCCTACTGGACATAAATAACGATGCATCTTCTTCCAGCAGCTGTGAGGAATCATGGTACCATGATGAAAGACAGCCTACCAACAAGGAGTGCAGGTCATGAAAAACTCAGAAAAATGAAGCCTGCATATTAATTTAATTATGCAATTAATCTGCATATCTGAGCTTTCAGTTATATAAGATAAATTTCCATAATTTGTGCTGGTTTTTCTCTTACTTGCATATGAAAGCAAGCCAGCTGATAAATATATGAAAGAAATATCCTTCTATTCTAAAACTACGTGGATGTCATTCAACAGAATAGTTAAATAAGTTCTGAAAAATCCATAATGTATCATGTTATTAAGAATGAGCAAAAATAATTAAGGTAGGGTCATATATACTATTGGAGAAATGCCCTGGACACAAAAAAAGATCTTTACTTTTAAAATCTAAAAGAAATTACTAGTTCTTTTACTAAACAATTGAATTTAGTTTTCAAATTTTATTTAGGCTTTTCTCATTTGTGTTAATAAAATAAAATTGGTCTATAAATTTTTTAGATTTTTTACTGCACAATTTGTCTTTTTTGTTGTTGTTAACAGCTATTTTGGCTACATAAAATGAATAGGCAGGGGCTTCCCTGGTGGCGCAGTGGTTGAGAGTCCACCTGCCGATACAGGAGACACGGGTTCGTGCCCCGGTCCGGGAAGATCCCACATGCCGCGGAGCGGCTGGGCCCGTGAGCCATGGCCGCTGAGCCTGCGCGTCCGGAGCCTGTGCTCCGCAATGGGAGAGGCCACAACAGTGAGAGGCCCGTGTACCGAAAAAAAAAAACAAAAACAAACAAACAAAAAAAAATGAATAGGCAAACTTATATCATTTTACCATAATCTGGAATAAGCGTAATTCTCAATTTAAATAAAATTGGTAGTACATGTCCCCTTAGAATTTGAAAGAACTTTGTTTAAAACCATAGTGCCTTGAAAATTTTTATTTGGAGAAAAAAACTGATAACATTTAAAGTTTTGCTAAGTAAAACCCCTCTAATGCTTTATTCTCTTCGTGATCAGTTGGTTAGGATAGAGTTATTGAGCCTCTATTTCACAGCATTCTGGATCTCAACAAAAATTGGCAATAAGCTATCAGGTTGATTTATTTTACTGTTTGACTTCTATAATTTATTATTTTAATTTTTTAATTGAATATATCTAAAAGATATTTTCTTTTATAATAAGAATCATAAATATTTGGGTACAATTTTGGTGTCAAAATGCTTTCTTCTTTCCCATTCCAAAACATACTAAAGTTTTTGATATATGACTTCTCTGTGGAAAAAAATAAATTCTTTGAGGGTTTTAAATGTTAATTTTTTTAATATCTTAAGGAAATTATACGTTTTTTCTCTTTAATTCTATTTAATATCACAAGGGCAGTTAGGTTTAAATATAGATCGTGCATTTCCTCAGTTAAAAGGAAATATATATTTACTATTGTTCAATTAGAAAAAGCAATTAACACCTGCCTAATTATGTTACACTGTTTATTTTATTTTTAGATTTTTCAAAATAGAGCATGTCCATCAGGACTTCTACCTACCAAGGAACACAGAATTATTTTGAAAACTCTGTTAAGAATTGATTGAAATGTGACTTAACCTAAGGAATTCCATTCAACCATACATAAACCAAAGAAAGGAAATGGATATTTGCTTCTTTTCAAGTCTGAAAATTAAGCTTTGGTCTACAATTAAATTAATGTCCTCTGAGAACACCTTCTTTTAACTTCCTAAAAATTATTTCTGAGGAATAGATTCAGTAGCACCAAAGTTCATTGTCCTTATAATGACAGAAAAAAGAACAGTTTTTTTTTTTTTAATTTTAATTTTAATTTTTGTGGTAAGCAGGCCTCTCACTGTTGTGGTCTCTCCTGTTGCAGAGCACAGGCTCTGGACGCACAGGCTCTGGACACACAGGCTGAGTTGCCATGGCTCACGGGCCCAGCCGCTCCGTGGCATGTGGAATCTTCCCGGACCGGGGCATGAACCCATGTCCCCTGCATCGGCAGGCGGATTCTCAACCACTGCGCCACCAGGGAAGCCCTAAGAATAGTTTTTATTGCCTTCATTGGATACAATTTTATCAAATATCCCTCATACCTGGATTTGTGAGAGAATGTAAATTATTTGTGCATATTTTTAATTCAGAACTACATCAAAATATTAAAAATATTCATCCTTTTACTCAGTTGAATTTGAATACAATTCCAAGTCAGAACAATAGAAGCAGCAGGACACCTGGAAGGGGAAAGGAAGTAATTGGCACTCTGTACAGCGCAAGCTGGTAAGATGGAATAGGTGAGACAGTACAATTACAGCATGCTACCAAATATGTAATTCATTCATTCATTCATGTCCTTTCATCCATTTCATAATTCAACATTTACATAATGAGTATGTGCTATGTGGTGGTCATTGTAATCGCTATCATGTATGTAATGATAAGCCAGAAAAAAAGACAAAAAGACATAGTGCTCTCGTGGAAATTATATATTAGAAATGTCCAACACTTAACAAAAATTCTCCAAATAAATGTGAAATGTACAAGTGTTATGTGTGTTGTAAAAGAGAGCAATATTATGTTTTGAGAGCTTGTAGTACAGTGTATTTAATCTTGTTGGAAGAACAGAGGAGTATTCCTGAGGAATTAAATTATTAATTCCTAACATTATATGTAATGTTTATTATATATCAGAAATTCTCCTAGTTCTTAGGATGAATTATCTTATGTTGCCCTTACAACAACTATACAAGCTATATACTTTATGTTTAATTTTTTTAATATACAATTTTAAATGTTGTCTTTGTTCTGAAGATAAATGGTTCATAAATGAATTATATGTGGACTCAAAGGGAGGGAGGGAGGCTTAAACACACACAAACAAAAACATCTTGCCCTACCACAAATTTTTCTGACTTAAAGTAATGAGCTATATACTTTTACTATCTTCCTTTAACCTGTGAAGACCTAAGGCTCAGACAGATTAAATAACTCGCTGAAAGTTACACAACTGGTGAATGATAGAGCCAGGAGTAAGATCCATGTAGTCTAGTGCCAGAGACGACAATTTTAACTCCTGTAATGTACTCCACTGAGAACCTAACTATTGATATAATGTCAAGAGGCAGAGTTTATTAGACAAGCCTCATCGTGTAGATCAAGCAACAGTCATCAAGGGAACGGTAAAGATAGTTCAGGAAAGAAGAATAATTATAATAATTATAACTCAAGTATGCAGAATCTCATGATTTAGGAAAGGCAGCGTAAAAAGAAAAAGTATATAACTAGTCTTGAATCTACTTGATGAAAACAATCAGTAGTTTTCTTATATCAGTTTGCATAAGAATCCACATAAACTCAATTCACAGAATGAAGATCAATCATATAATAGAAAGAGCCCTACTCTATGACAGAATACTCTGCGTCTGCTCCTAACCTTACCACTTAAAGTTGAATGACCTTAAGTGGGTCATTTGTCTTAAAACTTTAGTTTCTTTAACTGGGTAACAGGAATTGAACCACCTTTTTTCAAGTCATAGGTACACAGTCTTTCCCCACATCAAGCCGAAATTGAATTTTTTAAGTTAACACGTGCACGTATATTTGCTTCTATTTTGTGAATAACTATTGTTAAATCAATTCTAAATCTTAAAAAGTAATGTTTTAATTTATTTCTTCAACAAATATTTATAAATCCCTATTAAAGACACTAGACAGATGCAATGAACAAAATAGAGAAGGGCACAATTTGGGAGCTTACTTTTTAGAGCAGGAAACAAATTAGCAAAATTGTATATAAATATTATTTAACTTAATAATTGAATATGAAACTTACAGAAGCAATTATCAAATGGATAACTCTGAAGTGGGTAAAAATAAAACACCTCTTTCAAATATATCATTGGGAAGCATGCCTTTATAGAGGAATACATAAATATTCTTAATAGAAATATAAATCATGGGATAAATACTTTGCTAAAGTGCTTCAATTTCTGAAAGCCACACAGTGAAGAAAAACTGTGCATTTAAAAAAATTCCTATATTTTACACAATTTTTGCTGAATATTTACCACATTTATTTGTAACTGCAGTACGGCTTCTACAGAAGCAAAGGTAATTGATATTATAAATCCTATTCAAAAGTTTGCTTTTCCTTAAGCAAAACAACTCCAATATCTTTTGTGCAAACTCATTTTTTTTCACTCATTGGATTTAAGAAACATATTTGCACTTCTAGTACCTTCTATTTTTTTTTTCTTCAATGCAAATATATCACCTCATTCTATTAAAAGAAATGCAAATCAAAACTACAATGAGGTACCACCTCACACCAGTCAGAATGGCCATCATCAAAAAATCTACAAACAATAAATGCTGGAGAGGGTGTGGAAAAAAGGGAACACTCTTGCACTGTTGGTGGGAATGTAAATTGATACAGCCACTATGGAGAACAGTATGGAGGTTCCTTAAAAAACTAAAAATAGAACTACCATATGACCCAGCAAT
>NC_041223.1:23320967-23321444 GCF_002837175.3 Physeter macrocephalus | reverse complement strand
AGGGAGGGTGGGAGGGAGACTCAAGAGGGAGGAGATATGGGGATATATGTATATGTATAGCTGATTCACTTTGTTATAAAGCAGAAACTAACACACCATTGTAAAGCAATTATACTCTAATAAAGATGTTAAAAAAAAGATCAAAATTTATTATCAATTGAACAAAACACCCAAGACCTCAGTAATCTCTAATAAACGCAACACTTTCCAGCAATTATACAGTATTTCTAGTAACCCCTCATTACAAAAAGATGTTTTACAAATTCTCTTTACTTCTCAAATTTTATTTTATTCATTTTTAGAAGTCCTTGTCTTGTTTTTCACTGAAAAAGTCAACTATTCTTCAGGTATTGGCTTAAATCTTAACTCTTAAGAATCCACGCAGGGGCTTCCCTGGTGGCGTAGTGGTTGAGAATCTGCCTGCTAATGCAGGGGACACGGATTTGAGCCCAGGTCTGGAAGGATCCCACATGCCAC
>NC_041223.1:23272243-23320940 GCF_002837175.3 Physeter macrocephalus | reverse complement strand
GAGCCCTGGTCTGGGAGGATCCCACATGCCACGGAGCAACTAGACCTGTGAGCCACAACTACTGAGCCTGTGCGTCTGGAGCCTGTGCTCCGCAACAAGAGAGGCCATGATAGTGAGAGGCCCACACACTGCGATGAAGAGTGGCTCTCACTTGCCACAACTAGAGAAAGCCCTCACACAGAAACAAAGACCCAACACAGCAAAAATAAATTAATAAATTAATAAACTCCTACCCCAACATCTTCTTAAAAATAAATAAAAAGCAGCAAATCCTCTTCTTTAAAAGAAAAAGGAATCCACACAGATTTTTCTCTTTAGAGTACACTAATGTTTTCCTTCTTCCATGTATGACATTTTGTAAGTATCATTTATTTGAGTTTTCAATTGTTCAATATACACTTTCCCTACCAATTGTATGCTCATGATCTCAATGACCATGTGTGTTTTGTCCACACTTATCTACCCAGGGTCTATCACAGTTCCTCATACAGAGTATAAAAGATGTCTTCCATAAATGAGTGAGCACTGGGTGTCATGATAGTGGTAAAAGTCCTACCCTTCATTTGTTACTTTCTTTTGCATAGGAAATACTTTAGAATTATTTATCACCTACCTAAGTTCCAATATTTATCCTTATTTGTGCCATTGCTTAGTTCTTCCAATTGCAAAAGGTGCTGTGTTTAACAGAATAATTTGTTACAACTCTATTTCCTCCAACAGTCTCATGGTGCAAATACAAAAATACAATAGAGATTGAAAACCAATTTTTATCTTCTTAATCTACAGTTTTCCTGTCCTTATGAATTAATTTTAGTGCCCAAAATTTAGATAAATATGTCTACTGAGATTTTGCTTCTTCCAATTTTTACTTTATCTAATTTTATGGGCTCAAGAGACTTCACTGTGCTTAATTAATTTCAATGGTCAAATTTCTAATCTTTCCAGTTTCCCTAAGTAGGTCTTTAAGGGAATCAATTTAATAAGCATCAGATAATTTTTTCTATGCTCCAATCTATACGCCTATGCCTACAAGAAAAGATGCAGTAAATGTTAGAAAAAAATAACATAAGTCCTGACCCAGGATATTATTCATAATGTCGGATGAACTCACATGCAATTTAATGATTATTCTATTTTACTGTGTCTAAGTTTGGATAACCACCTCCACCCCCCGGGGGGGGAAAAAAAAAGGTCTGTAACAAGGGAACTGGAGTCATAGAACTGGAAACCAAGGAAGAAAAGTTAATCCAAGAGTATTTTTTAAACTAGTTACCACCCTGATCCACAAAGGCTTCATCCTTCTATAGACACTGCATGGAATACACTAGAATAGAAAGAATAGAATAGAAAGGAATAGAATAGAATAATAGAATAGAATGAAGCAATCAGATAGAATACACTTGAGAAGTTTCTTCCTGAAACATGGAAGATGGGAATTTTATACCCATCATACCCTGACGCTTACTGGTTAAGTGTGGGTGAGGTTGTGCACTCACATTTTACCAAATGTAAAATAGATAGCTAGTGGGAAGCAGCCGCGTAGCACAGCAAGATCAGCTCGGTGTTTTGTGTCCACCTAGAGGGGTGGGATAGGGAAGGTTGGAGGGAGACGCAAGAGGGAGAAGATATGGGGATATATGTATACATATAGCTGTTTCACTTTGTTACACAGCAGAAACTAACACACCATTGTAAACCAATTATACTGCAATAAAGATGTTAAAAAAAAGAAGAGAGTGAATAGAAAGAAAAGAGAAGAATTCCATGGACTCAACTCTTGGAAACTTCAATATTAAGATACTAGGGGAATGAAGTAGGACCAATCAGTAAGATATATAGAGTGGCCAGTGAAAGCCAAGAGAAAGTGATAACTGGAAGCTAAGTGGTGACAGTTTTCTGAACAAGAAGTAGTGAACAACATTCTTTATTGCTTTAGAAAGCAACTAATCACACCATCAAAGTAAAGTTGATGAATTCGTTTCAGGGCCTTGTTTTAAAGCCGTAGAAATTTCAAGGATTTTTAAGTTTTCCAAGCCACTATGTTATTCTTCAGGATGTTTCTAATAAGGGAGAAGGGCATCATAATGTCTTTATAATAATTTTAAGATGTAGAAATGTTATTCTCTGGTTTAATATACCATTATATGTCCATGGAGATTTTAAAGTAAAATTAACACATCCATATGGAAAGTTATCAAAAAACCGTTGCAATCATTGTGAAAAGGATACTGGACAAAATACACAATACAATATTAAACTAGAAGCACAAGTATATTACAAAATATTGTGGTTTTTTTTGAACTAAAGTTTATGGTGAACCAAAATTACTATTTTACTATTATCAATATTACTACCTGTTTCTTACTTGGATTCAGCAGCTTATATAAGCATTAGTGTATTATTTTAAGACAATATCCTTAAAATGTGGTTTTGCCTCTTAGTACATGTTTTATATTGGAACATCTACTTTAGAGGACAATCTTTTAGTATAAATTAAAATAAATATATGGATTCCATCATTTGGAATATACCCTGGGTAGGTACAATTATAAAATAGAGAAGTGTATACACTGACATTCACTTAACACCATTCACATTATCAAGAAAGTGGAAACACCCTAAAAGTCTAGAGACTAGAGATTAACAATGAAAATGATGGTTATATCCATATTTTGGAGTAGTATATAAAAAGAATAAGCTACCTAGATAAATTAGTAGATTACTAAGATACAAATTAGTGGGGAAAATGTCCATTATGTTACACTTTATGTTACATATTTTTTCTTCAGGTTCATATAACCCTGTGTGTATTTTGGTAAAGATATGCAGATTATTGATAGATTATTGGCCTTTGAAAAGAAGACTGGGATGTTAATAGTCCATTTTGAGTGAGATTTTGAATGATTCTGATTGAGCATATTTTCATGCATTGCTAATATGGTCAAACATTTAAAAAAATAATGTGCACTATCATGTTCTGTATTTTAAGGAATGAGCAAAACTGTATAATGTCCTATATAAATACATTGATAAGTTTAGCCACAAAACTGAGCAACTTACTTATGATTTTGTCTTTATAAACATGTAACAGAGTTTATTTCTCTACCAGATGATCCTTTAATCAGATCTCACTTCATTGCTATTATGATTTAAAGATTCTGCTGACTGTTTATTGTAAATATAATTATACATATAGTAGATTCATTAATCTATTATACTCAGTTACTGTCAAAAAAAGAATTAATATAAATTAACAATAGACTTTCAGGCAAATTAAAAGGGTAAAAGCTAAATTAAAAATGGTTTCTTTGGCATGATTAAAATTTATTCATGTATTTTGGACATAGATTAGCCCTCCCTTTCAATAAAATAAATATTTGGCTTTTGGACCACAGGGAGGTTCTGATTTTGTTTCATTAGGCTTCATATGTTTATCCTAAAAATCTCAAGTGCTTCTGAAGGGAATGCCTGGAGCTTGAGTGGGATAATCAACTCAGTCAACAAGATCATCACAGATGACACCCAGCTAGTGCTTCTAGGAGGTTTATATGTACTAACTCATTTGACCCTCATAAGAACCATGTGAAGCAGTTATCAATGAGAAAATTGAAGAATAAAAATGTGCCCAATGTCACATAGCTAATAAGTGGTAGATCCAGGATATGAAGCAAGCTAATCTGGTTCTCAAATCCAGTTAACAATGACTCACACACAAAAGCAGATTTCTACATCAACTGTGAACAAAGTCACTTATTTTTCAGGAACAACTAAAATATTCCCTAGAAAATTTTGAATTTTTGCTCAAGCATTTGCCTAATTAAGCAATTTGATAGCAGCTAAAACCTAATAAAAACTTCAACTCAGATGTATGGACAATCACAGGAGCCACTGATATTTTAAAAACACATTTGTAACATTGAAAGACACGATTTCTTTCATTTACTTGTTATTTATCATTACATATTTTGCACATTGGAACATGGTCCCATGGAGATGACTCTTTTAGAACAGTGGTTCCCAAACTTTATGGCACCAGGGATGGGTTTCATGGAAGACAATTTTTCCACAGACCTTGGGGTGGTGGGCCGCGGGGAGTGGGGGATGGTTCAGGTGGTAATGAGAGAGATGGGGAGCAATGGGGAGTGGCAGATGAAGCTTCGCTCCCTCGCTGCTCACCGACTGCTGTGCAGCCCAGTTCCTAACAGGCTGCAGACCAGTAGTGGTCCACTGTCCAGGGGTTGGGGACCCCTGTTTTAGAAGATAAATAAATTTAGCTCAGATGAATTAAAAAATTAGTTCGGGAATGAACATCCCATTAATACATTAAAAATATCAAATGGACGATAGATTCATAAACGGTTAATCAGAAAGGACTTGAATTAGTGTTTTTGTCTTTTCAAGATATATGCCCAGGAGTGAGATTGCTGGATCATATATTGGCTCTATTTTTAGTTTTTTAAGGAACCTCTATACTGTTTCCATAGTGGCTGCACCAGTTTACTTTCTCACCAACAGTGTAGGAGGGTTCCCTTTTTTCCACATCCTCTCCAGCACTTATTATTTGTAGACTTTTTGATGATAGCCATTCTGACTGTTGTGAAGGGATACTTCATTGTGGTTTTGATTTGCATTTCTCTAATAATTAGCGATGTTGAGTATCTTTTCATGTTCCTGCTGGCCACCTGTATGTCTTCTTTGGAGAAATGTCTATTTAGCTCCTGTCCATATTTTGATTTGTTTTTTGTTTTTCTTTTTTGATATTGAGTTGTACGAACTGTTTGTATATTTTCTTGGCTTTACCCTTGTTGTGCAAAAGCTTTTAAATTTAATTAGATCCCATTTGTTTATTTTTGCTTTTATTTATTTATTTATTTTTGCCTTGAGAGACTAACCTAAGAAAACATTGTTATGATTTACGTCAGAGACTGTTTTGCCTACGTTCTCTTCTAGAAGTTTTATGGTGTCATTTAGACTTTATTTTTGTGTATAGCGTGAGGGAATGTTCTAACTTCATTTACATGAGGCTGTCCAGTTTTCCCAACACCACTTGCTAAAGAGACTGCCTTTTCTTCATTGTACATTCTTTCTGACTTTGTCAAAGATTAAATGACCTTAGATGTGCAGATTTATTTTGGGGGTCTCTATTCTGTTCCATTGATCTGTGTCTGTTTTGTAACAATACCTAGCTGTTTTGATTACTGTAGCTTTGTAGTATTTTCTGAAGTCTGGGAGGATTATGCCTCCAGCTTTGTTATTTTTCCTCAGGATTGCTTTGGCAATTCTGGGTCATTTGTGGTTCCATATAAATTTTAGGATTATTTGTTCTAGTTCTGTGAAAAATTTCATTGGTAATTTGATAGGGATTGCATTAAAACTCTAGATTGCTTTGGGTAGTATGGCCATTTTAACAATATTAATTCTTCCAATCTAAGAGCATGGGATATCTTTCCATTTCTTTGAATCATCTTCAGTTTCCTTTATCAATGTTTTATAGTTTTCAGTGTATAGGTCTTTCACTCCTGGGCTAGGTTTATTCCTTGGTATTTTATTTTTTATGTGATTTTAAATGGGATTTTAAAAATATTTTCTCTTCTGATATTTCGTTATTAGTGTAAAGAAATGCAACAGATTTCTTTATATTAATCTTGTATCCTGCTGAATTCATTTATTAGCTCTGATAGTTTTTGTGTGGAGTCTAATTTGAAAAGACACATGTATCCTTATGTTCATAGCAGCACTATTTACAATAGCAAAGACATGGAAGCAACCAAAGCGTCCATTAACAGGGACACTTTCCCCGTGTACCAACGGGGAAACAGGGGATAAATTAAGAGTATGAGATTAATGGATACACACCACTATATATAAAATAGATAAACAACCAGGATTTACTGTATAGCACAGGGAACTATAGTCAATATCTTGTAATAACCTGTAATGGAAAAGAAACTGAAAAAGAATATATATACATATATATGTATATATGTATATATATATATATATATAAACGGAATCACTTTTCTGTGCACCTGAAATTAACACAATATTGTAAATCAACAATACTTCAATTTAAAAAAAACAAAAAAGAAAGTACTTGAGCCTGAGTTCCTTAGGTGACTTAGAGATTCTGCCTATGTGAGAAATAGAGAAGCAGAAGTTGCAAATGCCCTTTAAATTTACACAAGCTAACAAGATTGCTACATTTGAAAATAGTAACACAGAACAAAAATGATTCTTCTGAAACACCTTCACAATTAGGGCAGGATAATACTACAACACTTTTCAAAACAGTTCAAAAGGAATGTATTGTTACATTAATTTTTTCCTCAAATTAAGTTTAAAATTAGTCCATGTATATGTGTTAGCATACGGTATTTGTTTTTCTCTTTCTGACTTACCTCACTCTGTAAAGATTATTGAAATTTTCCTTTACAATATGATAGGAATAAGCAGCAGTAGAATAGACAGCTAACTTAAATTTTGCCAAGCCAGTCTCTCTTAGTATTTAAATTTAACTCCACTGACAACTTCAATGAATAGTTTAAAATATAATTATGGGTTCAGTGACTATTTTTCAAATCAATTAATTTGAGAACTATATTCATCAAATAACTTTTCTGATAGTTTGCACTTCTTTTGATAAAAGAATCAAGAATTTCCTTGATATGAGGTAAGGCAGGGCCATTACACACACCATGTCCTTTTGCAAAATTATCTTGGCAGTTAGTGATCATTTACTCTTCTATATGATTTAGTAATGTCAGCTTGTCTAGTTCCAGTAAAAATGCTGTTGAGAGGCTAACTGGAATTCCATTTAATTTATAGCTAATTTTTTAGAACTGGTAACTTTATAGTACTGAATCTTACTATATATAAAATCATATTTTCTCGCCTTTTATTTATGACTTTTTTAATGGTCCTCAGTAATGTTTGATCATTTTCTTTATACAGGGTTTGAATTATATTTATATTATATTTATCTCTTTATTCCTTGTGCTTTATTGTTTAAAAGTATATAATTTTCATATACTATATTTCAGTTTCTAATTTTTAATTGTATGAATTTTAAATAGTAATATTTCATCTAGAAACTTTGCTGAAATGATCATTTTTATTCTTTTTTTAATGGATTTTTATAGGGATAATATAAGCCATACTCATAGGCAGTGAGTTCTGCCTTCTTATGAGAAGAGTCCCACGGTATGCTTTGATTTCAAACACTGAGCATGGCTCCAAAAAACCCATCTCATATGGAAGAATTATGTTTGCCGTTGTTCTGCAGAATTCAAACTTCCTGCCACATCTGCCTGCTTCCAAACTTGGGGTACAGAAGGCTAGAGAGGAGCACCACTCACTGCTTTGTGTTTCTTTTCAATTTAGTGCCAATGGATTCTCTTGTGTTTGAATGGGATATGATTTCCCTAATATTCTTTATTTATAGATCTTCTATTTGTTTTCATGAGTTTCATGAAGATAAAGATTTAATGCATGAGTTCACAAAACTAAAATGAGTAAAAATTCCCATGAAATATATTATCACTTAAATATTATTCAATAATAATCAAATCTTCCCAAGGTTCTAAAATCTGTAGTATAAGAGGCTAAATTTAGCATCCTAATACTGCGGAAAGAGCTCTGGTTCAAATCTCAGTTTTATCACTAATTAGATATATTATCTTACAAATTACAGTCTCTGTCCTTTGTTAAGATTAATACCTTTAGGGCCTTCAGTTTCCTATCTGGGAAATAAGAGTAAAAAGGTTCTTCTAATCATTATATATTTTATTTAAATGCTCTAAAAGTATAATCTCTTAACATTTATTCCTTTTTTAATGGTACATCAATTGAATATCTGGAAAAACAAGTTGACTTGAAGGACAGGAAAAGCTTGATTTAAGTGACATTGTTGGAAAAGTACCCCCTCCACTCTGACCAACACTGAGGTTTACACTGACAGTCTAGGTCATCAAGTGTAGTTATCTTACAAAGCTATCTGAAAGGAAGAACTGAGGCATTGTTTACTGCTGTCTTTATCAATATAAGAGAGTAAGTCCATGAGAGATAGATAACAGGAGTATATTTTTATATTGTTATCATTAGAAACATTTACTAATTATAAAACAAGATCCAGGAATTATTCAAGGGTGATTCCTATCAATCTAAAATAAAAAAGTACAAGATGATCAGCCTTTGAAAATTAATGTTAATAAATGAGAGACCTGAAAGATGCATGCACAACGACAATTATATAGCATTCCGTATTGATTCATGTTAAACAGATACTTAGAATCTAGATTCCATGAGAACTTGGTTATTTTAAAAAATGGACTCTTTTCTAAAAGACTTTAGAAATGAATTCATCACATTCTGAAATGGTTTCAGAAATATAGAAATATGAATAAAATATCAAATAATCAGTTAAAATATCAACAATTTACTGAACCAACATGTTTGGGAAATTGCAAGAAAAATAAAAAAGCTAGAAATATATCTGTTACCTAAGTCCAAAAGAATGAAAGGCATAGTTATTTTATTTTTTTCTTTTTGTAATTTACACTCCAACATTAAACTGAAAAGCAGCATTACAGACACCTGCTTCAGTATAGTCATTGTTTCCATGGTGCCACTTTCCATCACCTATTTTTAATAGTTTACACAACAAGATCAAGGGTATCCCAGCTGTTGCTGCCACTGTTGCTAAGCAACCTTTAAATCCGAGTTCAAGAAGACAAAGAATCATGCTTCAAAAATTTCTCAAGTGTCTGTTTTATGCACCCCCGCCCCTACTTTCCTCATTTTGCACCATTTTCAATGTTTATACTCAGATGAGTGGGGTCTTTTCTTTAATTCAATATTCTATATATGAATCCACCATTCCAAATGTTACTGGAATAAGCTAAATGTTTTTGTTCATTTTCAAAATTTAATATATATGTTCAACTACAGGCTACCTCTAACACAAAATAAGCAGATATAAAGTATTAACTTTGTTTTAATCAGAATGGGAAGTTGTTTTAGGTCTGTAATCTATTGGCAGACTATAGCATTGCTGTGCCTGACAGTCTTGTGAAATGACACACATATCAAGGGCTAGAGATTTGCTGCCTGCAGAGAATTACAATACCCTCTTGTGCATTCTGAAATCTAAATATCATCACCTGCAAAAGACAGAGAGGTCAAAATTCTATAAGAAACAGAAGAAAAACAGAAGTGAAGGAGTTAGGGAACTTTGAACTTGGAATTTCTGGCTGATGCAAATTGCTATTAATTAAAAAGACATAATTTTTTTCAAACATTTCTGTAAACAATAAGGTTTTTTTTCTCCAAAAGTAATTACTCAGAAACCAATGGCACATCTCTTTATTTAACAGATTAGTAAACGTAAATCAGCAGTGTGGAAAGTAAATAATAAAGGGAGAAAACGTCTTAGTTTTACATGTAAAATTTATAGTAAGATAGGGATTTTAAGAACTCTTAAGTCATAATCAAATATTCCTGAATAATCCATATGACAAAAAAGGAATATCATAATATGATTTAAAACTAGAGATTTGATGAACCTGCACGTGTGTGTGTAACTATGTCCGGCTGCCAAATTAGTCAATGCAGCTGGCGTTTAACCCATTGCTGAGATTGAGGGTTCCCGGTCCACACAGTGCTGGACCATGCAGTGAAATGGTCCATACTGACTCAAATACTCAGATCCTCAGATTTTCTTTTTACCCTCTTCTAACAAAACACAAGGCTATAGTATTTTCTTTCTAATTTTTTTCATATTCTTTTCTCTATTTGGCTATTATTTTCTGGCTCTCTTCTAAATTCTGCTAAATACCTAGAAATCTGTTTGTTGTTGTAATGGTGGTGTTGGTTTACAAATTGTTAAAGCTCAGTGAATTTATTTAAATTATCCACTGTTTGTTTGTCCTTCTGGTTTCTTTAGCACTTCTCACTCCTATTGTTATCTTTAAAAATTTGTAAATTTTCTCCTGCAAATATATGTAACTGCTAAAAATGTCAGTTCACTATTATTGATCATATTTCCTACTCAAAGCTATGTATGTAATGATAATGGATTTGGGTTGGATATATGTGAAAGTAACCAAGAGGTCCTCAGTGACAAAAGAAATTCCCCTGTGGGTGCATCCATATACATGTTAGAGAGTCTAGAGTCCAAACTCCTTGAGTAAATTCTGAAGTGTTGGAAATTAACCTGAAACATTCAGCTGAAGTTTAGTCTGTGTTTTGATACAGCTGTTTAACTACCCTTGCTAAAAAATTATTATGAATGATAAGGTTTAATAAAGTTCTCTGGTATTATCTCACTAAGCTACTTCCTGACACACCCCTCTACCTCCTTTTTTGTCTTTGCTACAACAATTACCTCCATTTCTTCACTGCTTTATTCATCTTGCTTCTTCCACATTTTTCTCTTAGCTTGAAAACATGCTATATTAGTTTGCTAAGGCTGAAAAAAAGTACCCCAGACTGGGTGACTTAAACAGCAGAAATTTATTTCCTCTCAGTCTAGAGGCTGAAAGTTCAAGATCGAGGTATCAGCAGGGTTGATTTCTCCTGAGGGCCTCTTCCCTTGGCTTGTATGTGGCCATCTTCTTCCTATGTTTCACATGATCTTCCCTCTATTCATGTATTATATCCTAATCTCCTCTTCTTAAAAGGTCACCAGTCATATTGCTTTACGGCCCTCTCTAATGACCTCCTTTAACGTTAATTATCACTTTAAAAACTCTATCTCCAAATACAGTCACATACTGAGTCACATATTGGGGGTTAAGGATTCATCATATGAATTTTGGAGGGACACGATTCAGTCTATAACACATGCCTGTCCATCATCCTATAAAAATTTTCCATGGAACTTCCCTCTACCCCTCCTCCAGCAAAATGATTTCACCACTCTTTTTCCTGAGCTTGTTAAGAGAGTACTCTGAATTCAATCTTTGTGCATCTGCACCTTCTATTTAACTCTTAACTCACTGGCTTTTACCTTCTATGCTGAGAAAATTCATTCTAAACATTATCTAATTATGTCTTCGTTTTTACAAATAATTCTGGTGACTATTTTTCTTATAACTATATACAATAGTATCTATTTTCTGTAGAGCTCCCCTTCATGCCTGAAATATTGTGTCACTTTTAAATGTCTTTCTCTTATAGTTTTATTGAGATATAACTGACATACAACACTGTATAAGTTTAAGGTGTACAGCATAATGATCTGAGTTACATACATCTCAAAATGATTACCACAATAAATGTAGTGAACATCCATCATCTCCTAAAGAAACAACATTAAATAAATAGAAAAAAAAAAGGTTTTTTATGATGAAAACTCTTAGGATTTACTCTCTTAATAACTTGCATATATAATGCACAGCAATGTTAATAATATTTATCATGTTGTATATTACATCCCCAGTACTTATTTATTTTACAGCTGGAAGTGTGTACCTTTAAACTACCTTCATCCAATTTCCCCCTCCTCCTAACCCTCGCCAGAAATCTGATTTCTTTTCTCATGTATTTATTTGTTTGTTTTTGAAGTATAACTGGCTTACAACACTATGTTAGTTCCTGGTACACAACACGGCGATCAATATTGCTATACATTTCAAAATGATCACCAAGATAAGTCCAGTTGTCATCTGTCACCATACAAAGACATTACATAATTTATTGACTGTATTCCCCACACTGTATATTTCATACCTGTGACTCATTTATTTTGTAACTGAAAGTTTGTACCTCTCATTTCCCTCACCTATTTTCTCTTCTTGCCACCTCCTTCCCCTCTAGCAACCATCTGTTTGTTCTCTGTATCTATGACTCAGTTTCTTTTTAGTTATGTTTGTTCATTTGATTTTTAGATTAAAAATATATATATACACTCCTATGTCCATTGCAACATTATTTACAATATAGCCAAGATATGGAAACAACTTAAATGCCCATCAATAGATGAATGGATAAAGAAGATGTGATATATATATATCCACATATATATATATATATTCTCTTCAATGGCTGAATATTATTATTATTCAGCCATTGAAGAGAATGAAGTCTTGTCATTTGTGATAACATGCATGTGCCTAGAGGGTATCATGCTAAGTAGACAAATACTGTATGATTTCACTTAAATGTCTTTTTTTTTCCTATGATATTCAAACTATCATATATGTGATTAGTAGTATCTATCACATGTCCTGTTCAGGAACTCAAAATTTTATTGAAGTATCTATATACCAGAATTTCTATTATATTCTAAATTAAAGGTTGTTTATTTGTTTGTTAGTTTTGGGGTTGTTGTTTTTGTTCTTGTGTGTTTTGTATTTGTTTCCTTTTCTTATTTTTAATAAAGATATCAGGATTTCCGCATCAACCTATTCTTCCATGTCTAGAGAGAAAGAAAAATTTTCTGGACACATCAATGCAAATCAAGGTGTAAGTGTGGGCTGACATAGTACACAAATATTTATTAAATACCTTGTATATACTTCCAGGAAATTTTGCAAATGCTGGAAATTGAGCAGTGACCAAAGCAGACAAGGTCCCTGTTTTCATGGAATATATAATCTACTGTAGAGAGAAAGAGACAAACCCTTAATAAATACAAATAAATACTACAACGGGGGAGATAATGGCTATTAAGACAAAAGAAAAATAGCATCAGCAGGACATGGACTCATGTAGCAGGCCTTGTATAAAATGGCCTTAGAGAGGAGAACTAAATACAGAGAAGGAATGAGTAATGCAAATATTTGGGGAAGAATATTCCAGGAAGTACAAGTAGTATGTGCTAATCTTGGAATATAAAAAAATAGTGACAAAGGGTCAAAATGGTTGAAGGGCAATGAAGAGTGAAATAGGAGATGAACTCTAGAATATTAGATCTGAGCAATTAAGATCATATAGGGACTCTGTGTCTTGGTAATGACTTTGGCTTTGATTTAAGTGTGATGTGAATGTTTTGAGCACAGGACTGATGCAATATACATATTTTTTAATGATTACTCTAACACTTCTTCTGACCATAATGGAATTGCTTGCACCAAACCAATATTCTAAGCAAGAACTACAAGAAAAGCAGGATAAAATGGAAAAAAAATGGAGACATAAAAGAACTGATGAGTTTCACAGAACTTGAGGAATCAAGATTCCAGAGATAAAGGAATCATAGAGAGGTGAGCTGACATTTTACATCTGCTTCTTCTCTAAGTAAATTTACTGATTCTTCAGTAAATCTGCTACAAAAGGCCAATGCTAAGAGTCACAGAGCCAGAATAATTTTTGTACATTTCAGATGACTAAATAGGAAAAATTGGAGGTAAGAGCTGCCCATAAAGATAGGACATAGAAATAAGTTAAGTTCTCAGTAAAGAGAAGTAAGCTTAGGCCTTGCACTCTGCAGATTTTCCACTTGAGCTCAAAAAGTCTGAAGGTAAAAGAAATTACAATTACTAATCTAGCAAAATCTATATTAATAGCAAACACAGTAACTTTAAGTGAAGAAGTAATATAAAAGGACACTTTGTAATAGTAATAGTTAATTCACCAGGAATATTAAACAATTCTTAATTTATATGCACCTGAGAACATAGCATCACAATAGTTAAATAGACAAATCTATTATCATATTGGTAAACTTTGTTACATACCTCTCAATGAGTATCTTAGGCTGTTTGGGCTACTATCAAAAATATCATAGATTGGGTGGCTTATAAAAAACATAAATTTATTTCTCACAGTTCTGCACATTGAGAAGTCTAAGATCAAGTCACTGGCAGATTCAGTGTCTGGTGAGGACCTGCTACCTGGTTCACAGACATCTATCTTCTCACTGTGTCCTCACATGGCAGAACGGATGTGGGAGCTCCCTGAGGTCACTTTTATAAAGGCACAAATCCCATTCATAAGGGCTCCACCCTCATGACCTAATCACCTCCCGAACACTTCACTTCCAAATACCATCACTTTGGGTATTAGGTTGCAACATACAAATTTGGGTGGGGACACAAATATTCAGTCTATAACAATGGATGATAAAATACACTGACAAAATTAAAAGACATCAAATTTTATTTAAAGAAAGCTTTTTAAAAACTATAGACCATAGCAAGACTGATCAAGAAAAACAAATTTTTAAAAAATCAAATAACTGACATGAAAAAGAGCATATCACTACATATTCAAACGACATAAAAAGATGATAAGGAGGTATGAACATACGTATGTTAAATTGTAAAATTTACATGAGATGAGCAGATTCCTAGAAAAACATGATTCTATATGGTTAACAAAAAGACACAATCTGAAAAGGCATTATTTATCAAAGAAATAGAATCTCTTAAATGTCCCAGAATGTAATCCACAAAACCACTTAGTTTTATTGGAGAATGCTTCCATATTTAAAGGTGGAAGTAACAGCAATCTTAAAGAAACTTCTGAGATTAGGAAAGAAGAAAGCACTTCCCAAGTCACTGTTTGAAACTGGAAACATTTGTTGCTCAAATATCATTAAAAATGTTAAAAAGAGGAACTCAAAGGCAAATATCCCTATAAATGCAAGAATCTTAAACAAATATTAGCAAATCAAATCCAGTTACCTATAAGAAGAAAATACCATTTGCTTGTATTCCAAGAATACAAGAGTTGCATAAAAATTGAAATTCAATCAATGCAACCCTTTTTTTTTTTTTTTTTGCTTTACGCGGGCCTCTCACTGCTGTGGCCTATGCCGTTGCGGACGGAGCACAGGCTCCGGACGCGCAGGCTCAGCAGCCATGGCTCACGGGCCCAGCCGCTCCGCGGCATGTGGGATCCTCCCGGACAGGGGCACGAACCCGTGTCCCCTGCATCAGCAGGCGGACTCTCAACCACTGCGCCACCAGGGAAGCCCAATGCAACTCTTTTTATTTAAAATATAAATTTAAGTCATTTTATCATCTGAATAGCTACACAAAAAAGGGTTTCATAAAATTCAACATGAATTCATTTTAAAACTCTTAGAAATCAGGCAATAGAAGGATTTTTAAAAATTCTGTTTAAACATAACAACAGAAAACCTATTTCAAACGCTATACTTAATAATGAAAATTTTAAGCATTACCCTGAGCTCAGAAATGCAACAGAATACTCCCTTTCACCATTTTCTGGTACCATTGTACAATCCTTGTTAGTACAATAAGGCAATAAAAATAAATAAAATGTATAAAATTTGGGAAGAAAGAAAATTAATTTTTCACAAAGGATATGGTAGTAAATATAGACATTACTAAAAATTTACAAATTATCAGTATAAATAAGTGTACTTAGCAAGTTGTTAGATAGAAGGCCAATTTACATGAATTATCTATACCAGCAATAAACAAAAAGAAAATAAAATTTGAAAATGAACCAATTTATAATGGACTTGTCAGTCATTAAATATCTAGTAATAAATTTAATGAAAGATGAACTGATATAAATACAGAAATTACAAAAGACTCAAAAGGAGGGGTAAATGTTCATGGATTTGAAGACAATATAGTTTGTTAATATTACCACTCTTCTTAAATTGATATATATAGTCAGTATAATCCTAATCAAAAGAAATTAGTATTAACCCCATTCTCAAACTATACACAAAAAATTAGTTCTAAATGGATTGGAAATCTTAATATAAAAGTTAAAACAGTAAAGCTATTAGACAAAAGTATAGGTGAATCATATTTTGACTTTATAGTATGAAATATTTGATAAAAAGGACATAAATAACAATAAAGAAAAAAACATAATTTTGACCATATTTATGACTTTAAGGACAACAAGCCATAGACTGAGAGAAAATGTTTGCAATACACAATTCTAATAAAGAACTTGTATCCAGAATATTTAAATAACCTGTACAAAAAAACCTGTCAATCCTATAGAACTTGGAAAAATTCTGATACAGGCACTTAAAATAAAGGGTACCAAATGGCGAATGGACACACATAAAGATGCCCAAATTCAGTAGTGATGAAAGAAATGTACATAAAATGACAACGAAGCACTACTAATCACCAAATATAAGAGCAAAATAAAAAAGACAGAGTACCAAGTATTGGTCATAACATGCCTTAAGTGAAGACCTCATACACTGCTGATGGCTGTGTATATTTGCACACCACTTCAGAAATCTTTTGGCTTTTATCTACTAAAGTTGATCTCATACATTCCCTCCAATTTCACTTTTAGATATATACCTAGAATAGAAGCACATATAGTTTCCAAATATGTGCAAAAAGTGTTCATACTAGCACTATTTATAAGATCCCCAACCTGGAACAAAGCCAAATAGTAGGTGGGTATACAAATGTGGTATAATTATACATTGGAATAGTGTATAACAATGAGAACATTGAACTCTTCAGAAAATATTTAGAGACACAGGAAAAGAAATAGACGATTTGATTTTGTACATGGTAACATTAATAAACCTACTAGGCATCCAAGGAAACATTATTTGACTGTAAGAAGCTGAATTTCAGGAGAAAAATTGGTAATTGAGATGTAAATTTGGAAGTCATCACTTTTTACATAGTAGTAAAATCACGCAACTGGACAAAATCAGCTAGAGGATAAATGTAGAGAGAGAAAATGGCCAAGAATTGAGCTTGGAGCATTCCTAAGTTTAGATTCAATGTGATAAAGAAAAACCAGCAAAGGTTTAGAAGGCATGATGAACCAAGAAAGAGTGATGTCAGACATCACATGAATAAAGCATTTCAGGAAGGGGTGTGCAATCTCCTGTTTCAGGGAGTAACTTTTAAGTTACTAGTATGGGCATTGAGAGTTGAATTTCGAATTTGGCAATACCGATATCACTGGTGATTTTAACAAGAGTCGTTCATGTCGAGTGGTGAAAATAAAGTCCGAACTGGAGAGAGTGCTAGAAAAAGTGGGAGAAGAGGAAGTTGAAAAATGAGTAAAACAATCTTTTTAATCATTTGCCATAAATAAAATCTAAGAATCAGGGTTGAATGGGGAGAAGGGGTACATGATGAGGTTTACTTTTAATTTTTCAAGATTGTAAAAGTTTATAGATTACAAAAATGATTTAGTAGACAGGAGAGCTTGATGATGGAATGAGAAAGGTGAATTGCAGGAGCAACATCCTTGAGTAGATTAAAGGGAATCCAGAGTACTTGCAGAGGATTTAGCCTTAGGTAGGATCAGAAACATTTCAACTTATGTAACAAAAGAGAAGTCGGAATATGTAACTATGGATGCAGGAATTGAATATAGACCAGGTGAGTTATGTAGAAGATAGAATTAATTCAACATTTTTATTTCCCATTGTCATTACCTTGCATTCTCCGTATTATATGGAGAGTTTTAAATTTAAAAATTGGAACGTAGAGTAGATCATTATTTTTTTCAAATTTGTTTTAGCCACATGGCTTCACAAGAAAATAATAGATAATTATCTGCTGAGTACATATGCAGAAAAAAATCCAACCTGTTTGAAAATTATATTCACACTCACTGAGAAAATTCCCATAAGGTTTTTGATGACATTCTGTACCAAATTCCTGTAATTACTTATATATGTAACTCTTCTTTCCAAGTCAGTTACATATGCTATTTTTATGACCTTGTTGAAAGTAAATTTATTAATCCAGCAAGGAAAGCTTCAATGACAGATGTGGCCCTGAATGCGGAATTTCAGAGAATAATTATCTCCTCCCAGCAAAAGATCACATCTTCTGTTAGCAAAGGATATAAAATAGAAACTTCTTCAGATGGAGAAGAAAGATATTCTGGAAGTTAGGGGGTCACTCCAAATTGTCTGCATATTCCAAGATACCCCCAATGTAGTTGACTCATAGTGTATTCTAACCAACACCCAGGTTTTTACATAACAAATCTGGTTGAATTGTGTACTACTCCAACCTCTGGAAAATTTCAGGAACATTTAGAGTCAATCTCTGAATATGGATTTTTATCCCTGCTATTCCTATTGTCAAAATAGTCAGTTTTTTGTTTTGGTTTGGTTTCGGGGTTTTTTGCCCTGCTTAGAGTCCAACTTAATTTTCATTCCATTATTTAATGGAGGAATTTGGGCTTGTTACACTTCATGTTAAATATTCCATTGTATCTGAAGCCACTAGCTCTCTCCTCAGTTTTGCCATTGCTTATACCCTATAAAATTTATCTATGGAAGCAGCTACCTTTTCCACAGAGATTCTGTCAGCGGGAATACAGTCTCAGAGGATTTAGAAATCAAAATTTGATTAGGTATTTTACCAGTGTCAGTTACGGCTATTACATTACCATCCATGGGGTGTTTCGTTCCTTATTGCCCCCTCTTGGTCTGAAGAATTCCAAAACCACACTTTTCATTCAAGATCAGTTGCCTGTGACCCACTCTCAGGTACTAACTTTTGTATTATTTTTATTTATTTATTGCTTTAATGTATTTGAGTGTCATGCACCACAAACCAACTGAATAAACAAAAGGGATAGCTGAGTGATAAAAACTTCTTAGAAAAGTTCTTGGGTTAATCATAAAATCAAAGAAAAAGGTGACGAAACAATTCCCGAGAAAAGCAAGGAAAAGGGAAGATCTGGGAATTTCAGCAGCAGGAGTTTGATGTTATGAAACCTTTAAGGTTGTCACAAGGTAACTCCAACTTACAGCCTTCACTCTCTGTATGTTGTTCTACAATTTTCAAAATTTCTAAAAGATAACATATAATTGATACAGCATCTGTCATATGATTGTATTTGTGACCAGACGAGAAAATATTTTTACCAGATATATGGTCAGGGTGGTAGGTGACAGGTTTCTGGCTACATGGAGAAAGTATGTGGTATATATACATATATATATATACACACACATATATATATAATATATGATAATTTAATAACTATCATCCTGGAAATGTAGATAATTCATCATACTTTTGTTTATTTTCTTTCTCCTTCACTTAAATTGGTTGTCTGGTCCTATAATGTATATATAATTACACCTAAATAGCTTTCAATTACATTGCCTCTTCCTATAGTCTTGGGAGGACAAGTGTCAGCTCTCTTCTATTATTTCATTTTTCTATCCAATTTCCATTGGTTTTCTTGCACAAAGTCTAAAACTGTACATATGAAATTCTACTCTTAAAACAAACACATTTAAAATCAGACATCTCTTGACATTGCCTGTGGTGCTTTTCCAAAAAAAATGGGAAGTGGGAAAAGAGAGCATTCTGTGCTGAAAGTAAATAAAAGCAGAGGTAAAGAAGTGAAAATATAAGGTTCATTTAGATGATTCTGAATATTAAATTACAAGTATTCTACCCCAAATTGTGAAGTATAAAGGTGGATAGATAATCACGTAGGATAGTGCCTTCTAAAATTTCATTTAAAAATCACATCGTACCTTAGCCATTTGAAAAATGTATTTCAGTTTAAAATTTATAATATTTATTAGCCACAAAATTTGAATTGTACCAGTGGTTTTCAAACTTGAGTTCCCAGTTAATAATTTAGACTGCTTCATAAGAATATAGAGTTCCTTTTTTATAACCTGTTACTTTGGCCCATAATGTCTTTTTTGGGCCCAGTAAATGGTATGTAACAAACACCACACAGATTCTGGAGCACGCTCTCTGAAGACAAAAGCTGAGGAAAAATTCAACTATACTTTCAACCCTATGTGTCAATCATAGACATAAACAGACTTTATGAAACTAATTATCACTATTGGCTATTGGTTGCTAAATGTGCACTTTTGAAAAGTTGAGGAATGCCTTCCCTCCAGAACTTTAATTGCAAATATTAACTAATGTACTAGTGTACTTTGTGTCATAATTATTAGGAAAAGAAAGAGCCCATATTCACTTATTATCATATTTCTCTTATAAAGAAATAGAAGGGAAACTAAAATTAAGGCATGGTCCCAAGATTACACAGCAACTGAGTCAACCCCTATTTATTATTCATTCACTCTCTTCCACTGTCACTACAGTAGCTATCAAAGAATGTTCTAGAAAAAATGTAAGTATAGAAAATAAGTAATAAGAGAGGTTAATTTCACCAATTAATGTAAGTATTTTTTTCTTTTTTTTATGCTGAAAGCAGCATAGGAGTGCTATTCCTCCTGGTATTTCTCAACCAGACTCTTTTGCATGATAAAACAATTTTACTCTCATTGGTCTATTGTAACATTTAAGTTCATTTCCCATCCATCTACATTCCAATTGTGCACCATACAGGTTTACTTTTCTATCCATCTGCTGCAGCAATCCCTTCCTGTCTATGCTAATGATAGAAGAAGGATATAAAAAAGGACCCTGTGGTTGTTTTAGTTTTGTTTTGTTATGCAATGCAGAGGCACTTGGAGCAGCAGGTCAATGAATTCTGGGAACTACATCATTTTGACACATGAGACCTTTGTGGAATGAATCAAAGTTAAATCCCATGAATAAATGCTAGTGTTTAATAATCATTCCATTTATGGAAGCTTTATTGTGAATTCATAAAAGCAAGGACAACATTTCCTTGCTAGTCCACAAATCATCATCAAAAGTAAGGCAATCTTGAATAAACTGAGCTGGACTATGTAGCCTGCTTGGCAGTTGCAAGTTTTTAAATATGGATTAGAGACGCAGACACTGGGAGAAGTTGTCCTGAAGCAAGCAAGTGACAGCTCCCACAAATAAAGGGAAAAATGTTAAAACAATAAACAAAAGAGAAACAATTACTTGCTCATTACAAACATGTCATATTGCATTCTTTATTTTGATTGTGGAAAATTAGCCATTGACTACCAGGAACAATTGATTTTCCTTCACAGCTGTTTTCTAATTACATCTGAACACTGAAAATTCTAGTGCAGCCATTCAGCTGTACAAAGAGAATTTTCTTTTCTTACTGCTGCTGTTGCTGCAAGCTCTACCCAGCAGCATGACTGCAGTGAGATGTTCTGTACTGAATGTCTGTGGTGTTTGTATTGAATGCCATGCTTTTTAGGGATGTTATAAGAACTCAAATATTTTAATTTACATAGGGCTGGACTTAGTGTACAAGCTGTCTGCCCAGATGCTATTACGTAGCTTTCTCTTTCTTTTTACCACCATCATCAAAACAAGGAAAAAAGAATAAAGATAGCTTGAATCTGTACATCTATTTCTTAGTCAATGCATAGTCGTCAATGGATCTATTTTTGTCATTGTGGTTTCTGATGAGTGTTTTGGCACAGTCTTGCTGGGAGGGTGGAGGGTGACAGGCAGTTTCCTGTCAGTTGATTCTGTGGGTAAATTCTAAGCAAAGAGCATGGAGATTATTAACAGGCAGGATTCCAAGGTTTCAGAGAAGCAATTGAAATTTTGGATGCTTCCTCTAAGCCCTTCAGAATTTCTCCTAAAAATGATTTCAGTCTTAAACGAGGCCAGACCTGTGAAACTTGCCCTTGGGAGTTTTCTAGGACTTGCAGGTAGGAAATTCTGGAAAAAGAGTTAAGCTACTTCCTTCAGAGCTCCAGGTCTCTAATTAATCCTTGCCATAATTTAGGTAAAATCAGCAATGTTAACAATTCTACGAGAATAAAATGAAATATCAAAATAATTTTTTTCTCAATGATGTAATTTTTTAAAAAAATCATTTAACTTTTTAATGTTATTGTACCGGATCTGGTTTCTTTGTTGTCATTTACTAAATATTTGCCCTCCAACTTTGAGGTAATCTTAACCACAAACCTGTTCACTAGATTGTGATTATTTCTAGTCTTGAATGAGATCTACTAACCTCTGTAGTTCCTGGAATGATGCAGTGTAACTTGACATTTGCTATTTTATTTGGAAATCTCAAAGAGTCTTCCATGGTCCAACCTATCTTAGTATCTTTTGACAAGATTAAGAAGACTAGGGTGATATTTTTATCTCATTTTTTTCAATGTTCTTTATTCCAAGTTTGGACAAATTTCATTTGTGACTTTTATAATATAAATAAAGTTTAAAAAGAAATAAAACGGGCTTCCCTGGTGGCGCAGTGGTTGGGAGTCCGCCTGCCGATGCAGGGGATGTGGGTTCGTGCCCCGGTCCGGGAGGATCCCACATGCCGCGGAGCGGCTGGGCTCGTGAGCCATGGCCGCTGAGCCTGCGCGTCCGGAGCCTGCGCTAAAAAAAAAAAAAAAAAAAAAAAAGAAATAAAACAATATAAAATAAATTGTTAAGGAAAACCCAGAGCCAGACCATAGATAAAGCAGAAACAAACAGATTTTACTCAGGAACTATTACAATAGAGGAAAAGAGACCTCAGTATAGACTGGGCTCATTTCCAAATACAACATGGACAAGTGGGGATTTATATCCAAGGGGCAGTTTAAGGGCATCAATGGTTGGAAACCTCACGGGTGAGTGGTGATTCTGGATTAAAAGATTCAACACAATTCTTACTAAAGGCAGGCTAGGTGATTAGCTATCTCTTGGGGATAGTAAGAGATGAAGAATTTGATCAGATATCCAGGGTGGTGAATTCTCATTTAACAGGATTCTTGCTTAAACTGGACTCTTGAGGACACGACCAAGGTTGGATCTAGTCAGGCTCCAAGGAGCCAGTCAAGAGTTTGGTCAAGGTGAGAGTCTTTGTCATAATGTACTGACATTATATTAATTTTATTTTATCTCCATTTCTCAATTTTTGACATTACAAAAGATGAAAACCATTAGCATCGAGTTTTTTAATCTCTCAAGAACTTTTGAAACAATGAGGAAAAACAAAGAGAGCTTTGAGTATGATGGAGGTACATAGTTAATTTAATAAAACCAATTCTTTTTAAATTCTGGGATTTTCCTCACATAACCATAAAAGCATTAATAAAGCAAAAAGCATTTGCTATCAGCATCAGAGAATGCCAAATATACACTACCAAACAGTCAGAATTCAGTTATTAAAATTGAAGGCACTGTAAATATTTCACATCTGAAAGGGTTTAATACACAGAATTAGAGGCCAATACAATTGTTGGGAGGTGGGGGAATGAAGGTCAAAAAGTCTGCTTTCAAGAAATTCTTAAGTGAAGGAATCTCAGGAAGTCATTCATGATTTCAGTTGCCTACCATACCTCAGAAGACAGTTTTCAACAGGATAACCCAAAATCTATGGAAAAAAAAAAACCATATCTACCATCCGCCAAAGCCCACCCATTTACCCTCCACTATCACCTGAGAACAATGGCTTCTACTCCTACACAATTTCATGAGATTGCCTCTCACCAGCTTAATATAACTGAACCCCAAAGGTCAGGATATGTAGTTTCCAGTCTTTATGCCCCTGAGGAATAGGAAATATCTTAGAAAGTCAGAGATGATCATATAACAACAATATCTAGAAGAACTACATTTGAATATAACAGTAATCCAGTCCCTGAAAGTAATAAAGTAATAGCCACAATAATAATATCTCATGTAGAGATGTTCAATGTGATAGTCATTGAATTTTTCCTTACCACACTATATCAATTTCTTTTCTCCAGACTTAACTCTATATCAACTATTCAACAACAGCAGCTGCAATATAGCCCAAAGGAGAGAAGTGGATAATAAAATCATATAATTGATTCTGCTCTTCCTCTTCTTTCTTTTACCAAAACAACAACGACCACCACACAACTTCAATTTTGAAACAGCAGTATGTCTGACATGACATAAAATGAGAAAAAGTATCTATACTGTATTAACTCTCTTTATGAGAAAATCATATAAAAAATACCTATTAATTGACAGCCGATATACATATCACAGTGTTCAGTTTGGGCACCTGAGTTGTTCTGGGGATAGGTTACCATGAAGATGAATTATATGTGAAAGCAGAGAACATGTATGTTTAGCATTTTCCAGATGGAATATCTAGGTCTAATGTGTGAATATTTTAAACATATATATTATGGGACAATATTAAAAAGTTTTTTTCAATATTCAAATAAATATAATTCACTGCTTCTTGTATCTAGAGTATGATTCTGGCACCTTGCCAAGAACACACAGCAATTTATGTTGGGTATTTACTGAGGATAATCTCAAAGTTTTATTCCAAATCTTATATTCTATATGATTACAGTTTGTAATAAGTTCTTAGAAGCAAAATCAAGATTGAAAAATAATTTATTTGTATATAATTTCAAAAGCCTCTTAGTAATCGGTGGGAGATGGGTTCCTTGTAACTTTTTTTAAGAAATCTTGAGAATAGAAAGTATGTTATGAACTAAATGTTTGTGTCCCCTAAAATTCAAATGTTGAAGCCCTAACCTCTGTTGTGACCAGGGATGGGACCTCTAAGGAGGTAATTAAAGTTAAATGAGATCATAAGGGTGGAGCTCTTATCTGATGGGATTAGTATCCTTATTGAAGAGTCAGCAGAGAGCTCCTATCTCTACTCCTTGCTCTCTCCCTCTCAGACCATGCACAAAGAAGAGATCAGGTAAACATAAAGCAAAAAGGCAGCTGTCTGCAACCCCAGGAGAGAGCTCTCACCAAATGATAACCCTGCTGGCACCTTGATCTTGGACTTCCAATCACCAGAACCGTGATAAAATAAACTTCTGTTGTTTAAGCTACCTAGTCTGTGATATTTTGTTATGGCAGCCTAAGCAGACTAGTACAAGGTATAATAAAATTGAATTGTCGATTCATCAAAGAAAATACAATAATTGCTATCTATTTGGCTTGTTGGAATTGTCTGGGAACGGACATTCCCATGGTCACTCACTCAGAACTTGATAACTGTATTTATTTCCAAGCATGCATTTAATCCCACTACTTGGTATTTCACTTGAATGTGTGCTCTACAGTTACACCAAATTATGACATTCCTTTTATTGACCCCATATAAGGTGATCTTATAAATTTAGGAATTAATGTTCCCAATTCAGAGAGTATTAAATTGATACAAACTCTTAATTCTTCTAGATGGAAAAATAAATTCTTGATTTCTTTTTCTACCATAGTATGAAACAAGAGGAAACAAACTCATTTTTTTCTAATTTTTCATTATTACAAACCATATTTCAATGAACATTCTTATACTGTTTTAGTTTGAGTACCCCTCTCCCAAATCCAACTGAGCCAAGAATTTGGAGACAGACAATTTATTTCAGAGGGTATCCCAGGCACCACAAATGAGAATCAGGAAAAGAAAAACAGAAAAGAGAAAATGGGCAATAAAGTATGTTTTAACAAGATAAATACCACTGTGAGCAACCAGGGTGTGATTCCACTGGGGATTGTGTGGAAAATGTCTCAGGATTACTCTACCAGAGTACAAGGAGGCTGGAGCATTTAGCTCCTGCTCCCCATTCCCTATGTTGAGAGCTGCCCTCAGCAGTGTTCACACAGGCACTTCCTGATTGCATCCATGTCCACCATTTAGGTCCCATTTGTTTCCAGAGAAAGGGCTCAAATAGAGAAGGAAGACCCAGACACACAAGGTTAGGGTCCGGTAGCAGGTCAATAGCTGTTTACAGAAGCAGTAGGTGAACTCAGGCAGGCCAAAGGGACATGGGCCAGGCATCAACAGCATCTGCTGCATCCTTATGCATTCACGTAAAAGTTTCTCTAGGGTACATACCTAGAGATGCTTCCACTGAACTGTGTTATAGCTGCATCTTTGACTGTACCAGATAGTGCCAAATTGCTCCTCAAAGTGGTGATGCCCAAAGATAATTCTGCAAAAAAATATGAAAATTTCCAATGGCTTGTTCTTTTCACTTATATTTGCCATTATGAGAATATTAAATTTCTTGCTAATTTGTTATTGTGAATTAATGTCTTACTATATGTTGGCTTGTAACTAATTCCCTTATTACTAGTGAGCTGACCATATTTTCACATTTTTAACTGCCATTTGTATTTTTTTTTCTTTTCTGATTTGCCATTTGTTTTTTCCATGTTGCAGGAGTCGTTTTTCTTTTTTCTCATCAATTTGTTAGTGATTTATATACCTTAAATTTCCAGTGTCTTTCCATTTTTTGGTCTTTATTTATGGCTGGTAGGAATGTAAAATGTACAGCCACTCTGGAAGAAAAAATTGCACATACTTTACTATATTACTCAGCAATCACACTTCTGGGCATTTATTCTAAAGATATAAAAACTTATATGCACACAAAAAACTGTACATGATTTTTCATAGTGGCTTTATTTGTAATAGTCAAATAGAAAAAACCCAAATGCCCTACAATGTGTGTATGGCTTAACAAACTGGTAAATCCATACCATGGAATAGTAAACAGTGATTAAAAGAAAAAACTATTGATACAAGCAACGATTTGGAGAGATGTCAAGAGCATTATGCTGAGTGAAAAAATCTTGCATCAAAAAATTACATAGCATGCTATTATATTTATATAACATCCTTGAATGACACAAATATAGAGATGGAGCGCAAACTAGTGGTTTTCAAGGGTTAGGGATATTGGAGAGGAGGGTGTGAGATCTTTGTGGATGAAATAGTTTTCTATCCTGATTTTGGTGATGGTTACATGACTCTACACATTATAAAGTGACATAGATCTATATACACATGTTGTATCAATGTCAATTTCCTAGTTCAGGTATAGTACTATAAGCAGGTAAGATATAACCATTTAGGGTAACTGGATGAAAGATACACAGAACCTCTCTGTACTTTCCTTTATCTTTGCAACTTCTTGTTAAAATATAATTATTTCAAAATAAAACATTTTTTAAAAAGAAAGTAAAAACAGAAAAGGAACCTGCCAGACTAACTGAAAATGTGGTTTTGTCATTTTTGCATTCCCATCAAAAGTAAATTAGTTTTTATTTCAACATATTAAAAATATCAGTCCATTATATTTTTGTTTGCATGCTTTCAGGTGAGAGGTCTGATATATTCTTACTTTATCTCTGAGCAATGTGTCTCTTTTTTCTACTTGCCTTTAAATTTTTCTCTTTTCTCTTTCTTATTTGCAGTTTGAATGTGATATACATAGGTTTTTGTTGTTTGTTTAGTGTTGCTTGCTAAACACTTGTTCTCTGAGAAAACTGGGTATTTTGCTTGGTATCTGTCACTAATTTAGAATGTTCTTGACCATTACTCCTTGAAGTATATTTTCATCCCAGTTCTCTCTTTCTTATATTCCTGGGGTTCCAACTAGATATATGTTAGAGTGCATGATATTAATATTGTTCCTCAGGCCATGGATCCTTTGGTCTATCTTTTTTCTTCTACTTTTTTTTCCTTTTAATTTAGTTTTCTGCCTCTCTTTGGAAATTCTATTGACCTATCTTCAAACTGGCTGGATCTTTCCTAGGCTGTTTTCCTAATCGAGTCAAAGGCTACCGATGAGCCCATCTAACACATACATAACTTTCTTTCTTTATGTGTGGTTTTTAAAAAAATTTTTCTATAATTTCAATTTAATTATTTCCTACATTTCCCATTTCTCTGCTAAAATCACCAATCTAATCTTTCATGTTGCCTACCTTTTCCATTAGAGTCTTTAACATACTAATCATAGCTATTTTAAATGTCTTTCTAATAATTTCAAAATCTGTATCACATCTAACTATGGTTCTGATCATCGTTTTGCCTCTTTAGATTGTGAATTTTATGGTCTGTTTGTATGCCACGTACATTTAGTTGGCATCTGAAAATGCCGTATAGGATAGGCCAGTCAAAAATGAGGTATGTATGTATATATATGGGGTGGGGAGGCAATGAGAGCCTCTCTTTCAGGCCTTTAAGTTTTTCTTGTGTAGTGTGCTTTCACCTAGACAAAATTTAGTCATGGTTGGAAATTTGCTAGAGTTTGAGTATCCTTGTCTGACTTTGCTTCTCCTCTCTGTGTTGCTCCTCAAGAGACTCTCTTACCACTATCCCAGCTGTATTCCAATACTATGTGTACTCAACACTTGTGGTGGTAGTTGTCCCTTTCAGGGTAGAGGGAGAAGAGACGAGAGTTCTCTGACGTTCTGAACATGGGTCTCAGGGATATGGCCTTCGGAAACATTCCTGCCTCTCCTCCAGATATATGTTGGCTCTAGTAGTTTACCATTCCTTCCTCCAGAGTTAGAGTTTTTGTTTGTTTGTTTGTTTTATACCTCTGTTCCCCAACCACCAGCTGCAGTGGGTTCCACCAGTGCCCTCTGTCGACAATTTTGTTGTTTTCCACCCTGAAGATAAATATTTTCTTCCACAGGGAAGTCAGGGAGATGGATTCCAGGCCATATATGATAGTGGCTGCTATTCCCATTCCCTAGCTAGCACCATGAGGGAAGCTTTCTCATGGTTTTCCCAGTCTTTTGAGCTTTTTGTGGTATTCCTGAAGGAAAAGCTTGCAAAATGATGTACATTCTTCTCTATGGGTTCCCGTCTGGGTTTTAGCAATGTATTACAAATTTCTAGCTGTATCTTCTCACTGGATTAGATGGTTATAGTGGCATAGGTGGTGTCTTTGCCAAGTAGGCAAATACTCAGGTTCTGTGTGTACCTGCAGGTCTGTCTTTAGATTTCAGATGCATTGTTTATCCTGTGATCTCAGTCTCTTATAGTTTCAAGGAAAGTAATTAATTTTCAATTTTTCTTTCACTCTCTCATAAGTGTGGGAGTTATCCTCTTTTTATCCCTCTACCTGTCTGAGCTGACACTAGAGTACTGATCATTCTTTGAAAATAAATTACTAAGATATTATATTGGGTCCAATTTTTATCATTTACCAGTGAGAAAACTAAGGCTCTAGAGTTTATATACAAAAAAAACTTGGCTAGTTATTGGGAAAACAAGGCCAGAATCCAAGATTTCTGAATCCCAATATAATATAATACATACCAAATGGGATTGTATCTCATTTTCCTTTTACTCTTTCTGTTAATTATGGGGTTTTGTAAGACAAATATATATGGAAATCATTGAATCAAGTCTTTAATTTTGTACTTATATTAAACAGAGACGTGACTTTTAAGAAACATGTAGGATTTTAGTGGAATATCTGAGAGTACTAAATTTCAATGTTAGTGATGTTGTGACATTATATTTCCTTGGTGTGAAAAAAAAGCCATCATATATTTTAATGACTTTTATAACAAATTATTTTTGAGAAGTATGACTAAAATTTTGAAGAGCTTGTAAAATCAAAATGACCTTTATATCTAATATAAATATTCACAGTGAACCACTACAGTCATCATATTTAGATTTTTATATTTTGTAACTCTCTTGGTGGAAATACAAATGAGCCAAACATTTGTTCTTACATGATTATATATTTTCAATCATTAAAATCTGGTAAATGATTTTTCATCCCCTCTTCATTTATGGGGAAAAAGTTCGTAGTTTCCCTAAACACTTCCAAATATGCATTGCAGATCTTTATGTATGTATATGTGAGTTCAGCATTTTTTTTTTGAGTTTTCGTTTGCTTTACAAAGAAAGAATATTCAATACAGCAGTAATAGCTAAGAAATAATTCATATTTTTAAAGTAACCTGCAGTGTGGTTTTGGAGTATGGATAAGTGGGAACAGATTATAGAGTCCAAATGAGATATATATGGTCAATTTATTTTCCACAACAAGTAAAGTGTAGTCTTTACAAAAAAAAAATGAGAAAAGAGGAAAGGGTAACCTTTACAAAAAAAAAGAAAAGAAAAAGTTCTGAAAACGTTAGATATCTATATCTAAAAGAATGAACTTCATCCCATAACTCATACTACAGACAAAAATTAACTCAAAATGAATGATGGAAATAAATGTAAGAGGTCAAATTATAAAGTTTCTAGAAGAGAGAAGAATAAAGTCCTTGGTCTATGAAATGATTATAGTGTATAAAATTTGGATTTCATAAAATATTAACTTCTCTTCAAAACAAATGGTTAAGAAAATACAAAATCACTCCTGAGACTGGGATAAAATTTTGCAAATCATATGTCTGATAAAGGGTTTCTATTCAAAATATATAAAGAATTATTCAATAACAAAAACAATAGCTTTTATTAACTGAACAAACAGTAAAAATAGGTAAAATATTCTATTGGACACTTTACTGAAGAAAATACTTAAAGTACGTTAAAATGGTAGCCAGCACCATTAGTCATTAGGTACATACAAACTAAAGCCACAGTAAGATACTTCTACATACCTAGCAGAATAGCTAAAACTAAAGAGTCTGAAGATAGTAAGGCTGAGTGAGAATGAGGAGGAACTCTCATACACTGTTGGTAAGAATGCAAAAAGATAATTACCATTTCTCACAGTTTTATATTTACTTATGTGACACAGAAATTCCACTGTAGGTATATGTTGAAGAAAATGAGTATATTCACAGAAAGTTGTGTTCAAATATTTAGAGTATTGGGTTGGCCAAAAACTTCATTTGGGTTTTTCATGACATCGTATGACAAAACCCAAATGAACTTTTTGGTCAACCCATAGATATATACATAAAAGCCCCAAACTACAATCAATTCACTCAACTCAAATGAATCTCAAAGAATTATTCTAAGTGAAAAGACATACAAGGAGGATAATGTATCATTCCTTTTATATGGAATTTGCAAAAAGACAAATCTATAGTGACAGAAATAAAACCACTACTTGCCATAGACTGGGACTGGGGTATGAAATTAACTACAAAAAGGTCTCAGGTAACTGTTTCAAGTGATGAAGATAATCTCTATTATGATTACGGTGGTAGCTCCACACTGCAATGATTAGTCAAAGGGCATCTAATCTTACACTTAAAACTGATTAAATTCATGCCATAAAAATTATACCTAAATAAAACTGAGTTTTAAAAAGTATGCTACAAAAAGTCAGTAAATGGAGGAAAGTTAGTCTTTTCCAAAATGGTACTGGAATAACTGAACATCCACATGCAAAACAATGAATCCTGAAAAAGACATTTCACTCTTCATAAAAATTAACTCAAAATGGAATAAATACCTAAATGTAAAATTCAAGAAGATAACATAGAAGAAAATCTAGACAAACTTAGAAACAGAGATGACTTTTTAGATACAAAAGTAAGGCATGATCTGTGAAATAAATAATTGATAAGCTGGACTTCATTACAAGCATCTGATCTGTCAAAGAAAATGAAAAGATAAGCCAAAGACTGGAATAAAATATCTGCAAAGACATATCTTATAAAGGATTGGTGTAGAAAATATACAAAGAACTCTTAGAGTTCAACAATAAGAAAATGAGCAAATAGGCAAAAGATCTTAGACAACTCACCAAAGAACATATACGGATGGCAAATAGCATATGAAAAGGTTCAACATCCTATGTCATTAGAGAAATGAAAATTAATGAGATACTACTAACCACCTATTAGAATGGTCAAAATCCAAAACATTGACAGCACCAAATGCTGGTGAGGTGTGGAGCTACAAGAACTCTTTATTAATTGCTGGTGGAATCACACATGGTATAGCCACTTTGGAGGAGAGTTTGGAGGTTTCTTATAGAACTAAGCATACTCTTGCTATTCATCTTAATTCAAAAAAAACAGTGAGAAAAACAAATATTATAAAAATAGAGAAATTAAGCCCAATTGTACTAGCCTATTAAGTTTCAAGAAGCTGTATTAGGTATTTATTGCTGCCTATCAAATTACCCAAAACGTTACTGGCTTAAAACAGAAAACGTTTATTATCCCAAAGTTTCTGCTGTTCAGGAATTCAGGAACAACTTCTCTGGGTGGTTCTGGCTCAGGGTCTCTCCAGAAGTAGCAGGCATGGCTTCACCCAGGGCTACAGTCATTTGCAGCCTTGGCTAGGGCTGAAAGTTTTATTTCTAAAATGGTTTACCCATATGGCTAGTAGAAAAAGTCTTCATTTCATCACAATGCAGATCTCTTCATAAGATGCTTGACTATCCTCATACCTGGCAACTCACCCTCTCAGAGAGCAATCTAAGAGAGAGAGAGACAGAGAGACACAGACAGAGAGAAAGCAGGAGTGCAAGGAGAAAGCTATAGTGCCTTTTATGGTCTAGTCCCTAAAGGCATACATTGCTGCTTCCAGTTAATTCTATTTGTTAGAAGCATGTCCTTAAACCAAGCCCACAAAAAAGGGATGTGGGATTAGGCTACACCTCTTGAAGGGAGGAGAATCAAAAAATTTGTGGACAGAGTTAAAAGAAGAGTGATTACCTGGGATAATTAAAGAATGAATTAGTCCACAATGAAACAAACATGAGGTACCAGGGCTTAGTTTTCTCTTAGTTTCTCCTTTTTCTGCATATTGCTCTTTAAATCTAAAGAGAAAAATAATCCAATAGAGAGTATAATGGCAATGGCTGAAATATGCTATTTTTAAAAATGCAATTTTCTATTTAAATAATAGTCTGGGTGAGGTGAATAGAAAATATATTTTACTGGTGCTTAGTATTGCTTAATATAAATTGACCCTAATATAGAGAAGATGGTAGAGAATGTGGTGGTCATTTTGCAATATATACAAATATCAAACCATTATGTTGTACACCTGAAAGTAATATAATGTTATGTCAATCCTTGCCCGCTCCTCTCTCCCCCACCATATATAAAGCCAAATCAATATGGGCCTCCTCATGTTTTAGCCCCTGCTGTCTCCCCCTTCCCTCCATTTCTCAAGGGCTAGAGGATTAACTAACAGGGGAGACGTTCACTTCATAATTGAATGAAGAGGTAGATAAAGAGAACTGATAAGCAGTTCACTTTTTTGGCGGGGGGGTGGAAAATCTGGAGGTAGAAAATCTCAGTGCATCCGCTTGTCTGTCTTTGACTACTTTCAACCTAGTTATTAAATTCAAAAGTTTGGGGCTTCAGCCTCTATTTCTGTATTCTATTTTCTGATCTAGATGTTGTTAATCCCCTAAAGGATAGAAGGTATGATATACAGAAAAATCAAATATTTGAAAAAGGAAAGCAAAACTACTATACAAATTATTGGTAAATGATGAGAAAATTATAAAGTAAAACCAAATGGAAATTATTTTCATAAAAATATAATACCTGTGTTAGAAATAAAGAATTCAGTAGAAGGATTTTATAACTGAATAATACAGCCAAAAGTGCTATCTTATTGAAATGGAATATTAAGTTTAAAAAGCCTTCTAGAAATCATCAGAAAATAATAAAAAACATGGAAGGAATAAGCACCTGAGGTATCTACAAGATAGAAAGACATGAAACTCCCTAAAATAAGAATCTTAGAAGGAGTTAAAATATATACAGAGCAGAGGAAATATTGAAGCAGTAAGGATTGAACAGATCCGAATATTAGAGAAGATGAAACATCTCATATTAAAAAGTCTTAGTATAAAGACAAGATCTTTTAAAAAGCCACAACCAGACACATAATAGTGAAACTAAGATTTTCTAGAACAGTGGAAAAATTCTAATCAACTCTTTATTAGATTTATAAACCACACCAAGGACAAGAGCACAATGGAAAAATATTTTCAAAGTGTATGAGATAAAGGACTGTATGATACTATAATTTTTATGGCAAACTAAACTGATATATTAAATAAATATGTAATTTAAGATACCTCAGGAATTTTATGATACAAAAATATTTATTGGAGGATATCCTATTGAATGGATATTAACAAATCAAAGAAAATGCTTGGGTTTCCCTGCTGGCGCATTGGTTGAGAGTCCGCCTGCTGATTCAGGGGACACGGGTTCGTGCCCCGGTCCAGGAAGATCCCACATGCCGCGGAGTGGCTAGGCCCGTGAGCCATGGTCGCTGAGTCTGCGCGTCCAGAACGGGAGAGGCCACAACAGTGAGAGGCCCACGTACCGCCAAAAAAAAAAAAAAAAAAAAAAAAAAAGGAAAATGCTTATCTAAAAACAGCAAGAATAAAAATGGAAAAGAAATGGAAATTTTATCCCTACTATTGTAGACTAAAACTACAGAGGATATTAATATTGTGAGATGAAGAGGTGCACGAGACAAAAGAGAATCTTAATGTCTACTCTGGCTCAAGAGAAAGATAAAGAAATCAATTACTGAAAATTTCAAGGGAATCCAGAGTTTTAATAAATTATAAGCAACCACCAGATTTTAAAAATATGTAATATTTTCAAATCAAAAGAAGAAAATTTTATCTCTTCTTAAAATGAGAAAAAAATAAATGCATTGAATATAAAATGAGACATAATCTAAATATAGTCATGATTATAAAAAATATAAATCAATTAAATTTAATGATGCAAAAGGTGAGGGCTTCACCTACGTACAGCCTCTCCATGTGGCCTTGATTTCTTCACAACATATATTTCTTGGTTCTCAGGTCTATAAAAGCAAGTGTTCCAAGGTAATCAGATGGAAGCCATATTACCTTTTATGACCCATCCTTGGATGTACCATAGTCTTACTATTGCTACCATACTAACAAGCCTGGGATTAAAAGGAAGAGAATATAGACCTCAATTCTCAGTGGGAGGGAAAGATGTCAAAATCACATCATAAGATGAGCATATGGCCAAGGAAATATTATTGTAACCATCTCTGGAAAATACAATCTGTCAGTCTGCCTTCTAACTAAAACAATACATTTCCCCATTTCCTTCTCACAAAATATAGCAATGCCTGGCCCTAAAGCCCCTAAGCCTTCTCCTATAACAACATCAGTCCATCAAGGTTTAAGATCTCCTCAGGTAAATCTGGTTCAGCCACAGGTGAGGCTCTTCAGGTCCTGTACCTTGTGCAGAGCTCTTTGAATACAATTTCTCTCAAACTGATAAACTGTGAAGTAAAGACATATTATACGTTCCCCACATAGGCAGCACACAATGATGGGACAGGCATAGAATAGCTGATATAGACACTCCCATTCAAAAACAGGAGACACACAACAGTTACTGGTCTGTAAAATTATCTGAATCCAGCCTGGCACATGTGGTCAGTTAACTGTTTAGGGCTAAATCTTCATGCCTGGGATTTCTTGGTGGCCTTAGGTTCTATGATCTGAGATCTTGGTTTTGCCCTCTGAGGCATTTTTCTTTTTCCATAACAAATGGCCTGTGGTTGCAGATGAGTGGTTTTCTCAGCCTGCTTCCTGCCTGTATTCCTTAAAGGAGTGTGAAAACCTTCCTTTATTTTATATAGTCTCTCTTGCCTTCGACTCAATATGATATTTCTTTAAAAAGAATCTCTGTTTTGTGATATCCATTTATAATATACTCCATTAGACAAAGGCCACATCCACAAAAACCTTTCACCAGGGGCTCCCTTTGAATTTACCACGTGATAAGCTTTTCAAGATTCTTAGAAACCCTTTTTTTTTTAACAGCGATGGCCACAGAACATGCCATTAAGATACTTGGAAGGCCTTTTGTGTGTGTTAAAGGGTCTATGAGGCACTTTTGAGGTCTTAACAAACACTTTTAAAGTTGCACCCTTAGTTTCATCTTTACCATGAGACATTTTTCTGACAGCGCCCGAGAGCTGATCTATGAACTATGGCTATTTCTTACCTTATGACTCTTCTTCTAGGGGAGGTTAGGAATGAGAAACAGTTTCATTTACAAACTCAGCAAGTCTAGGATCATTTATATTTATACTAAATTTTCTCCTCTCTCATTTTATATTTGGCAGCTAGAAAATGATAGACAGCACACTCAAAACTTTGCTTGGAAATCTAATCCCTTTACCTTAGATCATCAAGTTCTTAGTATATATCCTCTATTTTCTACATTACTATAGTTGTCATTTTTATACTTTCTGCCTCTTCATAAAAGGGTCTCTTTTCCTCCAGCTGCCAGTAACATTTTCCTCTCTTTTCTTTAAACCCTCACTTACAGCCTCCTCACAGTGCTTTATACTTTTACTAACACTGTCTTTGATGCCCTTTAGGATTTCACTAATGGTTTCCTCGGTGCCCTTTCAGCTTCTTCCTACCGACGCACACCAACAGCACTGCATCATATCTTAGATTTTGTAAAGGTAGCTTTCCATTACCGGTACCACAGTCTATTATGGCTATCTATTTACCTATTATAAAAATTACCCAAAAAGCTAATGGCTTAAAACAACCATATTATTATGCTCACATACTTTGTGAGACACCAATTGAAAATGGGCACAGTAAGGTGGTTTCTGTCTTCAACTTGTTATATAAGGACTCAATGGGAAGAAGTCATAGATTAGCAATTACTGGCCAGAGGGAGGCAAGACTCATCTAGAGTTTTCTTTATTTACATGTCTGATAGTTTATGGTGACTGCCACTGGAGATGTCATCTGGGACTGTCAAGCAGATGATAATTTGTCTACATCTACAAACGGTCTTATATGTGACTTGAGCATCCTGACAGCATGGTAGCCTTGGATTTCTCGTGAGGCACTCAGGACTTTAAAGGCAAGTGTTCCAAGTAAACCGGGTGGAAACTCAATTGCCTTTTATGATCTAATATCATGACATAAAACAAAAACAATTATTTTGTTGAAATATCTGAGTATGTGCAGGGACGAGTGAGGCTGGTTCATCTCTTTCTATCTTCAACTGGGGCAACTTAACAGAGGACCAGGTTATCCACTTGCAAGAAAACTCAGTAACATACTTGGTAAATTGATACTGGCTGCAGCCTGGAAGCTCAAGCAGGGCCATTGTGTGCATATGTCTGGGGAAGGGGGGAGGGGGCGTGTCTTATTTTCTCTCCATGTGAACATTTCCATAGTCTACTTGGACTTCCACACAGCACAATGACTCAGTTCCAAGAAAAGGTGTCTCAATAGAATCAAATGGAAACTATTTTGTCTTTGACAACCCAGCTTTAGAAGTCACAGAGCATTATTTTTGTCATGTTCACAAACTTATCCAGATCCAAGAGGAAAAAGCAGACACCACTTCACAATGAGATTACTGTCAAAATTGTATTATTAAAAGAGAATGTATAATGGGAAATACTGTTTCAGCTATCTTTGAAAAAAGGAATCTACATGATGAGTATGGTTAATATTGCTATATGCTATACCTGAAAACTGCTAAGAGAATAGATCCTAAAAGTTTTCATAACAAGGAAAAATGTTTTTTTCTTTTTTTTGTTAACTATGTATGAAGTGATGAATATTAACTAAAAAGGGTGGTAATCTTTTTGCCCTATGTATAAGTCAGGTCATTTTGCTGTACACATTAAATGTATACAGGGCTATTCATCAATTATAGCTCAATAAAACTGAAAAAAAAAATTAAAATGCAATCTGCCAAACCACTCTACTATTCAAGCTTTTTAGGAGAAAAAAAAGTATATTATATGTGATGCATGCAAGCGTAACTGTATATACAATATATACACACATGCAAGAACAATCAATGATTATGAAATTAAGATTTTTATCCTCATTTATATAAAGAATTTATCTGAATCTTTAGTACTTTTTAAATTAAGAGGCAGTCTGAGTGTCTTTGTTTTGTGTCCACTTTGAGTTTACTGTAGCAGACAAGCTTAGGGAAAGACATATTATTCAACACACAGACATGGAGCTTTTGTTGTTGCTGTTTCTTCAGGCTACAGTAGGAATTAAAATTTGATTTTATTTTTTGATATAACTGGTACATTACACACTCCCACAAAATGTCTTGTTTCAATAAAGAAAATTATCTTTATTATTATACCAAAGTAGAAATAAATATTCCAATTAACTGATCTTTCTGATTATAAAGAGCTGTTAGTAAATGTATAACATTGAGAGATATTTAACTTCAGTTCATGATGATTTTAAAACAAAGTCAATCTTAAACAATTAAGCTTAGTAATTCACTTAAAATAATAACAAAATAAAGGATTCTCAGAATGGGAACAAAAGACAGCACAGCTGGATATTTTTTTTCACACAAAATTACATTTTAGATCAGCAATTTGTAGAAAATAGTCAGTATCAGATTATACTCAGTTTGTTCTACTCTTAAATAATATAACATCTTTATTAAAAACAAATATAATTCTCCTTATTTGGTCACATAAATACAAATTGTGCTTTTGCTTATTTGGCATTAGAAAACATAAGTATGGAATTTATGCCACAATAAAGTGGCATGAAACTCTGATTACACTCTGGATGTATTTGACCCCATCATGTAATTTTGATCTGGTACTTATTTTTATAAAGTTAAACTGCTCAATAAATCTACATCTTATAAGGCTCCCAACAGGTAAAAAATTGATATATAAGAAAAATACTGGAAGCCTGATATGGGCAAAGACTTTATTTTTAGCTTACTGACATAAGATGATTAACAGAGGACTTATAACCCAAAGACAAATTAAGTATCTGTTTTTTAAAACACCAATTCTATTTGTTTTGAAATATTTGCTGAACAGTTCAAACAAAAGAAACCATAAGAAACGCCACATATAAAAGCTGATTATATTTTAACTAAGTTTTAGACAAAGCAAGAGTTGAGGTGATTTTATTCTGACAATTAGCTATGCCCAAACTACTTTCCCCTCAGTTCTCTTCCCTCTGTGATTCTAGGTTAGAGTTGGGGCACAACAGAAATGTTTGCAAATTTGAAGCTGAAATGTCCTTAATGATGCTCCAAGCTTCAATTGAGCTTATTCGAGTTGCCAGTATTGACTTACCCTGTCATGTGGGCCACTACCCTAGATCCCAATTCTCCTACTTCAGTTGCTCCAAGTCACGGCACATGTGCAGCCCCACTGTAACTGATGCCAGCAACTTCTGGAAGAAACTAGCATTTTTGAGGTTGAAGGCAGTTAAAGACACACACATGCTTCAGTTTGTCCCTATAGGTTCCAATTTGCTTTTGCTTTCCTTTCTCTTCAGGGAAAGCTCTACCCTGCCTGTCAGCTGTTTTGACCTACAGCAATTTTAGGCTCACAGCAGACAATGGTGTAAGTCCTCATTAGAATCCTTCAACGGTTTCGACAATTATGTAATTCCATCCCTATAGTAAACCCCATATTTCATATTACTCATCCTGGTATACTTCCCTGGTCAAACCCTAACGAATACATCAGTCAAGTCAGTTAAATCAGGTTTAGGACACTTATTCTACATAAGTTTGGAGCTCAGTTACTGTGTTTTTATAGTCTTTGCACATGCCATTTTCATATTTCCCTCCTTGAACATATTTCTGCAACTTTAAGCAGACATTGAAGAGTTACTGGATGAGGACATACATGTGTTGGAGAATTAATGAAATATGAACATACCATCCCTCAAGCATCTTGAAGTATATATTAATTAAGAATGAAGTACTATAATTTTGTTTGGTCATATAAACTACCCTTGGTTTATCTAAGGTAGGATTTATAGAAATTGACATAAGAAAATATACCAAAATGTTTTACGATTATAAAAAGGTTGATAATTCCATTCATTAACCATACACCTTCTATGTGGAAACAGTAACATTTAGGGTGACTATATAGATAAATAAATAATGCCCCCAAACCCTCCAGGTAAGCTTACCATAAACTAACAATGTTGGTAGTAATATGAGAATGTCTTTTCTTTGAAAACTTAAAGAGCATGAATAATACAGTATCTCAGATGAAGTGACATTTGAACTGGGTCTTGAATAACAGATGTCTTCTGGTATTCAGAGGACCAAGAAGGGATGTAGAGATAGAAGTAATAACATAAAAGAATGGAGACACAAAAAAGCACCCAATGTGCAAGGAATGGTGACCAGTCTGATGTTACTACTCAGATTTGTGCTTTAGATAGATAATTCTGAAGTCAATGAGGAAAATAAATTGGAAGTAGGAATTGGAGAATGTATCACTGGTTTGCAAGCTTGGGCATTAATAGTTCAGGAAGGAGGTATTTTATACCATGCGCTTGAGGTTCCTAGAGGACACTGAGACAGAGATCTCTAGTAAACTAATTTACATCTAGGTTTGAAGATCAGTTGAGAGGTGGATACCACTGTTTAAAATTGATCAATCACTAGCCTTTGGGGAACACCAAGTCAGAACACGAAATACGGCTTGCTTGTTTAAATGGATTTGAGAGACAGATCTTATTTTCAATTAATTTATAATTTTGACATGAATTATAAGTTGTTTAAATAAATCTCCAAATAAGCTTAACATGCTAAAATATAGTTATCTGAATAACTAAGTCTTTTAATAGTGAAAGCATAATATTTTCCCCAAGATTGTATCTTTAGATAACCCTGGGGTCCCAGATTGCTTTTAGTTCTCTAAGATCAAGTTCTTAATGTCTCATAGATTTCTACTGAGATTATAACTATTCTACTCTCTATACTGGTAAAAGAAAATTATAGTCAAATTCCTTGGGGATGTGATCTAATCACAGCTGAAACATGGCATCTGAGAAACCATTTCTCATAGACTAATATTGGCTCAATACATACAAGTTATTATTTCACTGGAAAGATCCTTTCATGGGAGAACCAAGGTTAGTTTTAATTTTAATACTAGCACTGTGTCCTTCTTCATGAAACATACTTTCAAATATTCCTAGCAATTCATAACTTTTTAAAAATGCACTGATAGGGCTTCCCTGGTGGCGCAGTGGTTGAGAGTCTGCCTGCCGATTCAGGGACACGGCTTCGTGCCCCGGTCCGGGAAGATCCCACATGCCGTGGAGCGGCTGGGCCCGTGAGCCATGGCCGCTGAACCTGCGCGTCCAGAGCCTGTGCTCCGCAACGGGAGAGACCACAACAGTGAGAGGCCTGCGTACCACAAAAAAAAAAAAAAGCACTGATAAAAAGGTATTTAATTTGAGATTTTGATCATTTAGTTTCCAAAAAACATTTTAGGGAAATAACTCTTATAAGAATAAAACAAAATTAATTTGCAATACATTAAATATAATTCAAAGATGGAAACCAACTAAACATAGGTACTGATATTATGGCAAAAGTAAGTAAACCTAACATTTAAGAGATTTATTGAAGATCTAAAGGAAATATTCCTTACACTATCAAGTTGCCAATCAGTGAAATATTGCAGTTAATTGTGAAAACTTCTTCAGAATACTTAAGATATAGTTTAACTTACATATCACTTATATGTTCCTGGCAATAAACACAGAGTAGGAAAGCTTTTATCTTTATATACTATGCACCATAGGAACAACAAATCAAGGAATCTCTCTAGATAAACTGCAGATTAAAAGACACTTTCTTTTTTTGTGTGTGTGGTACGCGGACCTCTCACAGTTGTGGCCTCTCCCATTGCGGAGCACAGGTTCCAGATGCGCAGGCTCAGCGGCCATGGCTCACGGGCCCAGCCGCTCCGCGGCATGCGGGATCCTCCCGGACTGGGGCACAAACCCGTGTCCCCTGCATTGGCAGGCGGACTCTCAACCACTGCGCCACCAGGCAAGCCCAAAAGACACTTTCTTACTTCGAAACAATGAGAGAATTTGGGGGATATTTTTGTACAATATTATGGAAAAGTAATGATATCTCATCATACTACAATATGATAAAAACAAGTTCGAAGAAAAAATAAATATTTAGATAATTTGAGGAGAGCACTATTGAAGCAAAGATTACATAGTGTGAATGAAGCGATTTTGAAATTCTATTTAGAGAAAAAACTGAAATTTCATTAGTATTATAAAGGTTCTTTTTGGTATGAAACTGCACGAAAAAAGACTAAGGAATGGAAATTACAGTAATTTATTAACGCAAAATTATTTAATATCTGTGAGCACCATACTTTCTTCAGCCCAGAAGATCTGTTAATGAAAATACGTTTCCATTCTCTTCAAAATATTTGTACTGTATTGATTAAAAACTTTACGCAGGGAGCTATTTCTTGTAATTGTAGCGTAAAGATAGTTGGACAATTCTCCTCTTAAGAAAACAAATATAAAACTGGACTAAATTATCCAAAAGGGACTTTTCAAAGCACTGAAAAAAAAAAAAAGTAAACAACAAATTTAGGAGTATTTACTCTGGCTAAGCTGTTGTAGGAACTGTAGCCTTGTTGCCACATGACAGGGCCTGAGAAAGCCCTTTGAAGCAAAATTCAAGAGAAACTACAGAACTTGCCCAATATTGAAACTGTTTCTCAATGCAAATATAGCTCCATCGACAGAGCTTTAGGGACTCAGGGTGGCTGACTACTTTGCAGAGAAAAGAGGCACAGGGAAGACCTTTAGGGAGCCAGGCTTAAAAAAATTAATGTATGGTGACATTAGTGACTCACACAAGGTAAGGGTGACATTCTGCTATTTGAGTCCAGGCAAACGAAAAAACAATCATCTTAAAAAATAAAACAAAGATGAGTCTCTACAAAGTATAATCTACAATATACAGTTTTCAACCAAAAATTACTAGAAGAGCAAAAAAAAAAAATTAGAGCATTACTCATACCCAGGAAGAAAAAAATAGTCAACAGAAACTGACTCAGTGTGGGCACATGTTGAATTGAGCACACAAATACTATAAAACAACCATTTTAAATATTTTTAAATAATTAAAGGAAAAATATTTTCAACACCAATGGAAATATACTAAGAATGATGCAACAATATTCTACCGGCAAAATGTATAATCATTAAAAAAAAACCTTCACTAGATGTGTTAAGCAGCATTTTGGAGATGGAAGAAGAATCACTGAATTAAATTGGAAGATATATTAGTAGTAATTAATACAAAAATCAGAGAGAAATAAAAGTTGAAAGAAAAATGAAGGGACACAGAGAGGTGTGGGAAAATACTATGCAAACCAACATATAAGTAACTCTCCCAGAAAGGAGAGAGAGAAAGAATTAAAAGTATATACTGGAAAAAAATAATAGCTGAAAACTTCCAAAATTTAGATAAAAACTTTAATTCACAAATCCAATAAGCTCAATAAAATCCATGAAGGATCAAAAAAAAAGTGAATTAGGGATAGACACACCCTAATCAAACTGCTGAAAGCCAAGATTAAAATGAAAATCTTAAAAGCTGCAAGAGAAAAATGGCATCACACATGGAAACAACAATCTGTTAATGGCTAATTTCTCATCAGAAACAATAGAGAACAGAAGGGAGAGGGATGACAAATTGAAACTGATACACACACAAACTACCAAACAGAAATTCTACATTCAGCAAAATTATCTTTCAAAAATTAATGTAAAATAAAACCAGTTCTTGACGTAAGAAAATAATAAACTGAGAGAATTTATGTTTAGAAGAACTGCTCTACAAGAAATAGTAAATAAAGCCCTTCAGATTGAGAGGAAATGATGTTAGATTTATAACTCTGCTGGAAAAGAAACAAGGAAGAACACTGGAAATGGTAAATATAAGAGCAGTTATAAAATATTGATATACACAATTTTATTTTTCTCTTGATTTCTTAAAATCCATGTGACTGTTTAAAGCAAAGTGTACACACACACACACCACACATCAGCAGAAAGAGGAGACTAAGCAAATGAAGATATTCTAGGGAAAAGTTGTTTTTTAACCAATGTACGTCAATAATAACATAAATAGGTTATGGTAAGTTAAAAATATACAGTGTAAACTTTATGGCAACCATTAGAAAGCTAAGAGCAGGAACAAGACAAGGAAATCTGCTGTCACACTGCTTTTCAACATTGGAAAGGAGGTTCTAGTCAATAAGTAAGCAAAAAAAACAAAAGTCACACAATTGGAAAAGAGGAAGCAAAGCTGTCTATTCACAGGTGGTATGATTAATGAGTGAATTTAGCAAAGTCACAGGATACAAATCAATATGCAAAAATCAATTATATTTCTATACACAATTATCAAACAATCTAAAGACACAATTTTACAAAAGTCCTATTAACAAAACAAGAAAAAATAAATTATTAAAAATTAATTGAAGATGTGCAATGCATGTATGCTAAAAACTGTAAAACAATGCTAAGAAAAAGTAAAGAAAATCTACATAAGGTGTCAATCATACCCTTTTCATCTATTGGAATACTTGGTCGTGTTAAGAAGGCAATTTTCTCTAAACTGATATGTTGATTAAAAATATTCCCTGTGAAATCCTGGATCTTATTCAGAAAGTGACAAGCTGAATTTTTTATTTATATGGAAATCCAAAGTTATCTACAGTAGCCAAAACGATTTTGAAAAGGTAATACGAAGTTGGAAGACTTATATTACATGATTTCAAAATGTATTTTTGGGTTCCATAGTAGTTAAGACAGTGTGTTATTAGTTCAAGACTAGACATATAGATAAATGGAACATAGTAAAGAGTCAGATATTGACCCAAAGACATATGGTCAATTGATTTTCCCACAAAGGTGCCAAGGAAATTCGATAGGTAAAGTATAACATTTTCAGTAAGTAGTGGTAAAACAGCTGGATACACAAATGACAAAAAAAAAAAAAAATTAACTCTCACCACACTCTATTCACAATAATTACATCATAGTATTGATAAATCATAACCATAAATGTAATAACTAAAATCATAAAACTTCTGGCATGAAACATAGGATAAATTTGTTTTGTGTTTTGGGGTTAGGCAAACTTTCTTAGACAGAAACAAAAGCTGGAACCATAAAAAGGAAATCTTGATAAATTGTACTTTGTCAAAATTAACAATTTTTTTTTATCACACAAAATCTATCCAACTTTATTTAATCACAAAGTCTATGCTTATAGTGGTGAAAAGCATACACAGAAGTTAATTTATTGCTTCTAATGTAGGGAAAAGATGTAATCCTTAAAATTTTTGTTTTGTTTTAAGAACAGCCTTATAAAATGCAAAACAAGCATGCTGCCTCAACACTGAAAAAGAATATTGACATCCAAGTCCACAAGCAGCACGTGTATGTACTACTAATAATACTCCATACTATGTCAGAGAAAATAAGAAAAACATAATAAGTATATAAACTTCATCATAAAGGCAATATATATGTGTCTTTGCCAAGAAGTTTTGAATGTAATTTAAAATGTTGCAAAGCCAACTAAAACATTCAAGTCTATTCTGGACAAATGACAATTACTAAAAATATCTCATAGACATGGCTGTTTATTTTTTTTATTTTTAATTTAATTTTTATTTTATATTGGAGTATAGTTGATTTACAATGTTGTGTTAGTTTCAGGTGTGTAGCAAAGTGATTCAGTTATACATGTACTCATTCTTTTTCAGATTCTTTTCCCATATAGGTTATTACAGAATATTGAGTAGAGTTCCCTGTGCTATACAGTAGGTTCTTGTACATTATCTATTTTATATATATATAGTAGATTAGTTTCAGATCTGTAGCAAAGTGATTCAGTTATACATATACTCATTCTTTTTCAGATTCTTTTCCCATATAGGTTATTACAGAATATTGAGTAGAGTGTCCTGTGCTATACAGTAGGTTCTTGTACATTATCTATTTTATATATAGTAGATTATCTATTTCACATATAAACTCCTAATTTATCCCCCCCGCACCTTTCCCTTTTGGTAGCGAGAAATATGTTTTCTATATCTGTGAGTCTGTTTCTGTTTTGCAAATAAGTTCATTTGTATCATTTTCTTAGATCACATATAAGTGATATCATATGATATTTGTATTTCTCTGTCTTTCTCAAGGTTTGACCTTAAAAAGACACTGTTAGAAAAATTAAAATGCAAGACACAGACTGGGAGAAAGTGTTTTCAAAATATAAATCTCAGAAAATAAACACTTGTATCAAAAATATATAAAGAATTCTTAACAACTCAACAATAAGATAAACAACCCAATAAATAAATATGCAAATGATTTAAATAAACACATAACCAAAGGAGATGTTTAAACACATAAAAATATGCTCAAAATCCTAGTTATTGGGGAAACAGAAATTAAAACAACGTGATACCACTGTGTGCGCAATGAAATGGATAAAATTAAAGCGAATTGATTTTTACATGTGTCAGGAGGAAACAGAAAATCAAGTCCTCTCAAACATGGCTACTGGGGATGAAAAATGGTCCAGAAACTTAAGAAAATAGTTTGGCGCTTGGTGTGTGTGTGTGCGTGTGTGTGTTTTAAGAAAAACATACACTTACCGTAGGACCTGGCAATTCCTCTAAGGAATATATCCAAGAGAAATGAAAACATGTCCTCAGAAATACCTGTATGCAAATGCTCATAGCAACATATTCATAATACTTCAAAACTGTGACAAGCAAAATATGTTTCAACTGGTGAATGGGTGAAATATGATGTATATGTGTACTTACAAGTAGATTTGAACTAAGTGTAAATACACACAAAACATGAGTGAATCTCAAAAAACATAATGTTAAGAAAAAGAAGCTAGTCACAAAAGACTATATGGTACATAATTTCATTTATGTAAAATGTCTAGAAAATGGAAAATGTAGCGTGCACGTGAGCACACACACACAAAACAAGATTAGAATTGCTTGGAGATAGGAATGGGAGCAGTGATTGACTGCAATAGCATGGAGGAAGTTGGGGGTGATAGATATGTCCTAAAGCTGGTTTTTGGCGAAGAGTGTATAACTGTATACATTTACTAAAATCACTGATGTTTACAATTAACATGGGTGAGTTTATGGTATGTAACTTATACTCAGTAAAGGTGTCCAAAAAGAAAGAAGCATTTATAAGTGTTAGTAAAAACATTGTGAAAATTAATATTTATTGGAAGTATGTGTACACAGATATTATGTGCAGTGGTATAGAAGCAAAAACTAAATTTGTTTAGGAGACAGATATCTCAAGTGCCAGACTTCAAAAAAGAATAAATATTTTTTAAATGATATCTTCTGGCTTGTCTAATGAGTATGAAATCATGAACATTAGTGGAACTTCCCAAAGCCAAAATAAATTTGTATCCTGAGAACTAAAGGAGAATAAAAAATGCAAATTACATACTTTCTCTTTAACTACTTGCATTACTAATATGTATTTATGACAGACATTGCTTTTCTTTAACCCTGGGAAAAGAAGAAAGGCTAAAGCATACTTTACAGGTGATAAAATATACATATCTGCCATGCTTAGCACTGTTGAAAAATGAGGTATTTGTCAAATGAAAATTTCAAAGGCAAGGAAACTATATCCATCATTTACAAATATTTTATAGTATTTTTAAGGATATATTTTAATTTCTAGAGTTGTTCCTACATTCACAAACATAGTATGATGAAATTTAATATAGCTTGATAAACATTACTTGTTAAATTTAAGCATTTATCTAGTGAAATAATTTGGAACTCTAATGATATATGATTCTTTACATTGCCCCGCTTCCTCCCATCCAATGATGCCAAGTTTTTATGATTATCAGGAACTATATTTGAGGCTTTCTATCTCTTTCAACCATATCAGCTTCTGTTCCCCAGGGTTGCTATGTGTCTACATTTAGACAATCTCCCTTTTGAAACCTTCACCTCATAGCCTCTTTAAAATTTATGCTCCTGGGCTTCCCTGGTGGTGCAGTGGTTGAGAGTCCGCCTGCCGATGCAGGGGACACAGGTTCGTGCCCCGGTCCGGGAAGATCCCACATGCCGCGGAGCGGCTGGACCCGTGAGCCATGGCCGCTGAGCCTGCACGTCCGGAGCCTGTGCTCCGCAATGGGAGAGGCCACAACAGTGAGAGGCCCGCGTACCGCAAAAAAAAACAAACAAAAAAAAATTTATGCTCCTCCTAAACTCCAGAGGACCCTAACAACTTATTTAAATTTGTTAAATTAATTTTCCACTAATAGTACATAAGCTGTAATTGAGGACTTGAGGGCCTCTCGTATTTAAAAAGTGCAGAATATTAGTATATGGAATTTCTGACATTCAATTTGCTGATCAGGGAGTTTATTTTCCTCATTTTGGTTTATTCACAAGAAATATTAAGTCCCTACTATGCTCCAGATGCCAGCATTTTCTCTAGTACAGCACTGAGATTCACGGTTATGTGGCCACGGGATAAATCCATAATCAAATCTACCATGTCCTCCTTCTGAATGCTTTACGTCAAAACCTTTAATAACTAATAAAACACATTTAATAGTTTTATTTGAAGATATATAAAACCACATCTAATCAAATAGAACATTTTGCATTTGAATTTATACTGAGTAGCACTGTAAACTTAACTCACTAAGAAATAAGAGGAAATTAAAACGCAAACAAATATACATATGTTTAGAGCTAAGTGAAAACACCATACATATGTTCAGATATAACTTTAATTATCCACAAAAGGGAATAATACAGATTCAGCTTCAATATAATCAATGTTTTATCATTTTCAGTGGAGAATAATGTGGTAAGTTTTCTTTGCATGCAGGCATAGTTCGGGTAATGAGAGAATCTACTAAGTCATTTTGAAATCATATACAGGTAGAAATTAAAGCAAAGAGAGAAGCTTCTTTTTATTCATTAAAATAGCTAAAATGGATTTTTTCCTGTAATTGATACCTAGTGTCATAGCATTGTGGTCGGAAAACATACTAGATACGATTTCAATTTTCTTAAATTTACCAAGGCCTGATTTGTGAGCCAAGATATGATCTATCCTGGAGAATGTTCCATGAGCACTTGAGAAGAAAGTGCATTCTGTTGTTTTGGGATGGAATGTCCTATAAATATCAATTAAGTCCATCTTGTTTAATGTATCATTTAAAGCTTGTGTTTCCATATTTACTTTTATGTTGGATGACAGCAAGATCCTTTCTAACCCACCTCATAGAGAAATGGAAATAAAAACAAAAATAAACAAATGGGACCTAATGAAACTTAAAAGCTTTTGCACAGCAAAGGAAACCATAAACAAGAC